>NC_081552.1:65699582-66034582 GCF_963082655.1 Stomoxys calcitrans
GGTCCATAACCTGATATAGCTGCCATATAACCGATCTTGGGTCTTGATTTCTTGAGCCACTAGAGTGCGCAATTCTTATCCGATTGAAATGAAATTTTGCACGACGTGTTTTGTTATGATACCCAACAATTGTGCTGAGTATGGTTCAAATCGGTCCATAACCTGATATAGCTGTCATATAAACCGATCTTGGGTCTTGACTTCTTGAGCCTCTAGAGGGTACAATTCTTATCCGATTTGAATGAATTTTTGCACGAAGTATTACGTTATGATATCCAACAACTGTGCCAAGTATGGTTGAAATCGGTCCCTAACCTGATATAGCTGTCATATAAACAGATCTGGGGATTTGACTTCTTGAGCTTCTATAGGGCGCAATTCCTATCCGATTTTGCTGAAATTTTGCATGGCGTATTTTATTTTTACTTTCAACAACTGTGTCAAATAAAGTTCAAATCGGTTCATAACCTGATATAGCTGACATATAAACCGATCTGGGATCTTGACTTCTTGACCCCTAGAGGTCGCAATTATTATCCGATATGCCTAAAATTTTGTACGACGGATCCTCTCATGACCATCAACAAACGTGTTTATTATGGTCTGAATCGGTCTATAGCCCGATACAGATCCCATAAAAACCGTTCTCTCTATTTTACTTCGTGAGCCCCAATGGGCGCAATTCTTATACGAATTGGCTGAAATTTTACACAGGTCTCCAACATATAATTTAATTGTGGTCCGAACCGGACCATATCTTGATATCGTTTTAATAGCAGAGCAACTCTTTTCTTATATCCTTTTTTGCCTAAGAAGAGATGCCAGGAAAAGAACTCGACAAATGCGATCCATGGTGGAGGGTATATAAGATTCGGCCCGGCCGAACTTAGCACGCTTTTACTTGTTTTTATACCCTCCACCATAAAATGGGGGGTATACTAATTTCGTCATTCTGTTCGTAACTACTCGAAATATTCGTCTGAGACCCCATAAAGTATATATATTCTTGATCGTCGCGACATTTTATGTCGATCTAGCCATGTCCGTCCGTCTGTCCGTCCGTCCGTCTGTCCGTCCGTCCGTCCGTCCGTCTGTCTGTCGAAAGCACGCTAACTTCCGAAGGAGTAAAGCTAGCCTCTTGAAATTTTGCACAAATACTTATTATTAGTGTAGGTCGGTTGGTATTGTAAATGGGCCATATAGATCCATGTTTTGATATAGCTGTCATATAAACCGATCTTGGGTCTTGACTTCTTGAGCCTCTAGCGTGCGCAATTTTTATCCGATCAGAATGAAATTTTGCACGACGTGTTTTGTTATGATATCCAACAACTGTGCCAAGCATGGTTCAAATCGGTCCATAACCGGATATAGCTGCCATACAAACCGATCTTGGGTCTTGACTTCTTGAGCCTCTAGAGTGCGCAATTCTTATCCGATTGGAATGAAATTTTGCACGACGTGTTTTGTTATTATATCCAACAACTGTGCCAAGTATGGTTCAAATCGGTTAATAACCTGATATAGCTGCCATATAAACCGATCTTGGGTCTTGACTTCTTAAGCCTCTAGAGTGCGCAATTCTTATCCGATTGGAATGGAATTTCGCACGACGTGTTTTGTTATGATACCCAACAACAGTGCCAAGTATGGTTTAAATCGGTTCATAACCTGATATAGGTGCGATATAAACCGATCTTGGGTCTTGACTTCTTGAGCCTCTAGAGGGCACAATTCTTATCCGATTTGAATGAGTTTTAGCACGAAGTATTTCGTCGTGATATCCAACAACTGTGCCAAGTATGGTTCAAATCGGTCCATAACCTGATATAGCTGTCATATAAACAGATCTGGGGATTTGACTTCTTGAGCTTCTAGAGGGCGCAATTCCTATCCGATTTGGCTGAAATTTTGCATGGCGTATTTTATTTTACCTTCAACAACTGTGTCAAATAAGGTTCATATCGGTTCATAACCTGATATAGCTGCCATATAAACCGATCTTGGGATCTTGACTTCTTGACCCCTAGAGGTCGCAATTATTATCCGATATGCCTGAAATTTTGTACGACGTATCCTCTCATGACCATCAACAAACGTGTTTATTATGTTCTGAATCAGTCTATAGCCCGATACAGATCCCATATTAATCGTTCTCTCTATTTTACTTCGTGAGCCCCAATGGGCGCAATTCTTATACGAATTGGCTGAAATTTTTCACAGGTCTCCAATATATAATTTAATTGTGGTCCAAACCGGACCATATCTTGATATCGTTTTAATAGCAGAGCAACTCTTTTCTTATATCCTTTTTTGACTAAGAAGAGATGCCGGGAAAAGAACTCGACAAATGCGATCCATGGTGGGGGGTATATACGATTCGGCCCGGCCGAACTTAGCACGCTTTTACTTGTTTTTTTTTTTTTTTTTTTTTTTTAAAAAGAAAGTAAATGCATTTGTAAAACTTAGAATGAACTTTAATCAAATATATACTTGCCATTTTGCTCGTTAACCTTTTGCCATCTTCCTGGCAATTTTAGTATTCCACGCTCATAGAACTTCTGGCCTTTATATGCAAAAAACTGAAACAAGTGCGATTTTATAGCCTCTTCATTGCCGAAAGTTTTACCATTTAAGGAGTTCTGCAAAGATCGAAATAAATGGTAGTCTGATGGTGCAAGGTCAGGGCTATATGGTGGTTGCATCAAAAGTTCCCAGCCAAGCGAGTGACCAAAGATGTGTGCGGTCTAGCGTTGTCCTGGTGGAATATGACACCTTTACGATTGACCAATTCTGGTCGCTTCTCCTTGATGGCTGTATTCAATTTGTCCAATTGTTGACAGTAAACATCCGAATTAATCGTTTGGTTCCTTGGAAGCAGCTCAAAATATACCACACCCTTCCAATCCCACCAAACAGACAGCATAACCTTCTTTTGGTGGATATCAGCCTTTGAAGTGGTTTGAGCTGGTTCATGATCGTTTTCGACTAACGTTGTTGCAAACAATCCATTTTTCATCTCCAGTTATGATTCGTTTTAAAAACGGATCGAATTCATTGCGTTTAAGTGCATATCACAAGCGTTGATTCGGTTTGTTAAATGAATTTCTTTCAATACATGTGGTACCCAAATATCAAGCTTTTTCACCAGTCCAAGACTTTATATGTGATAATGAACGGTTGATTTTGGTATATTTAACTTCTCTCCTATCTCACGTTCAGTTACATGACGATCCAATTCGATTAATGCTTTGATTTGGTCATCATCAACTTAATTTGGCCGACCTGAACGTGGCTCATCTTTAAGTGAAAAATCTGCAGAACGGAATTTGCGAAACCAATTTTGACACTGTCTTCCTTTTAAGGCTTTATCACCATACACATCTCGTAACTTTTTAGCAACCTGTTCCGCGTTTTTTCTTTTACGGAAATAATAAAGTAAAATTTGACGAAAATGCTCCTTTGTGGGCTCCATATTAAAATTGACGCCAAACAAACAAATGTAAACAAAATTTCGCGCACTTTTTTTCTAAAGCAAGCTAAAAGTAACAACTGATAACTGACAGAAGAAAGAATGCAATTACAGAGTCACAAGCCGTTGAAAAAATTTGTCAACGCCGACTATAGTACTACTATATTACCGACAATTACTTTTTGGGCAACCAATATATATATATATATAGACCAATCACGACAATATGAGATTCAAATGAAAAGTATTTAAGGTTAGAAAACGTATCCGATATCCAATTGTGGGACTTAGTGTTTGGTGGACCCCCCAACCCCCAAAACGCCCCTAAATCGGGACTCAACTGAAAGGTATCTGCGAGTAGAATACGAATCTGATGTCCAGATGTGGGACCAAGTATTTGGGGCCGCCCATCCCTGAGAACATCCCCTAAAGAGAACAAATTTAATTTTGTAATTTATTTATTTATTTACACCCGCACAACAAGAATATAAAATTCTTATAATTAAAGTGCGGGTAATATCTCCAACAATTGTACATAGTAAACACTTAAAACTAAGAATCTATAGCTATACAATACATCAAAGATTTTGAATGAATAACTTACGGAAAAAACTAACAATTGTGGCTTTGTAGATTTGAATTTAAAAGAAAAAAAAAAAACAAAAGTGAATTTATCAATTAAAGAGGAATTAGTAGACTTAGTTGATCCGAAAAAAAAGAAATTAAGGTAAGTATAGAAGAATAAAATAAATTTATAAATGAGTCTTAACATTCATCAACTTAATGCAGTAAAATGTTTCCAAAGTCTGGTTTTAAATGTTGCCGAGTTACTGAGTAATTGCAGATCGTTAGGAAGAGAGTTCCAGAGACGTACAGCGAATATGAACATATGCCATTCAGAAACAAGCCTCCGATACATTTTGGGAATGATTTTTTTACCTCTAGTAGATCTGGCGAAATCAATAAATCCATACAGATTTTGTGGTGCCTGCGTGTAGATCAGTTTATGCAGGAAAGTAAGCGATCTTAGGAACAACAAGTGCTGTAAGGAGACGCCATACAGAGATAAACAGTATTCAGAGATGGAATCGCGCCGTCTCAAGCCAAATACATAACGAGTAACGCTATTAAAAAAGGTGTTTAGCTTACGTCTACTTACCGAGTCGCAATTAGCAAACAACTCACAGCCGTAGAGAATGCTAGGAACAAGATAAGTCTTTGCCAAGAGAGACCTAACCCGCAGCGGAGTAACCGACTGAGTGGCCCAGAGAGCACGCAATTTTGAATATCCCTGACCAACGACAGAGTCGATATGATTACTCCAAGTCAAAGTGCTGTTAATAACAACGCCCAAGTTCTTTGCATGAGGAACGATTTCCAATCTAGAGTCGTTAATGAATATACCGACATCGCATGAAAAACGAGACAGCCTGTTTCTGATAAGCACACACTTGGACTTTACAGGGTTGAGACACAGGCCATTGGCTTTCGCCCACGTGCTGACTCTTGACAGATCATGATTAAGCAGACGTATGTTTTCAGCAATTTCATCCCTCGGACTGCCGATATATATTTGTGCATCGTCAGCGTACATATGTACCTCACAATAAGACAATTGACTCGCCAAGTCGTTACTGTACAATGAAAAGAGAAGAGGACCCAGAATTGATCCCTGAGGAACACCTTTTGAAACAAGCAGAGGTGCCGATAGAGAAGACTTATAACTGACGGACTGAGTGCGGTGTGACAGGTACGACAAAATACGACGAACGGACGTAGAGGAAAAATTGTAAAGATGTCTCATCTTATCACATAACAAGGAATGATCCACAATGTCAAATGCCTTAGAATGGTCAGGAAGAACAAGGAAATTTATCTTGTCATTCTCCAAATTGACCCTGATCCTCTCAGTGACCTCTGCCAAGGCAGTTACGCAGCTGTGGTAAGGTCGAAAGCCGGACTGTCTCACATATAACAAAGAGTTCTCGTTGACAAAAGACGACATTTGCAAATACAACAATTTCTCAAAGACCTTTGACAAGTAATAAAGAATCGCAATTGGTCTATATTCCTTGGAATTTTTAGGCAGTGGGATGACTTTGGCATGTTTCCACGCTAATGGAAAGTAACTCGTGGTCAAAATCCTATTGAAAACATAGGTTACATGAGGAATAATAAGGGGAAGCAAGAGTCTTACAAATCTAGGATCAATGCCATCAGATCCGACAGCGTTAGACTTTACAGTCGCGACGCACTCAAGGACATCGGAGGGACCAATACAGCTGAAGCCAAAACCAGAGTCGTCATCGAGGGAGGGGGAGACATTGAAGCCATAGAAATTGGGATCAACTGGGATCTGTGGGACATTAACAAAAGCATCGTTAAGCCCATTGATGTCCAAGTTTGTTGAACATCTATTAGTATCTTTCCCAATTCCTATGTCTCGAATAAACTTCCACGTTCTCTTGGAGCCTATTGCAGAAGTAAAGCGCCTGTAATAGTAGTCTTTCTTGGCTATCTTAATCAACTTATTGACATGGTCTCTTGCTAAGCGAAAGGCATCATGTAACTCAGGCGTCCTGAAACGTCTCCACCTGCGATGCGACATATTCCTCACGTGAATAGCCGAACGAATATCCCGGGAGAACCACGGTTTCGATCTGGAGGACACTTCTCTAGTCTTGAGTGGAACCGTAAGTTCCTGTAGGTCACGGATATTTCTCTGTAGAAAGTCAGTTTGTTCATCGATAGTTTCCATACGAAATATCAGATCCCAGTCGATGAGCACAGCAAAAAATCATGGTCGAGACGGGCAAAGTCTCTATATGAATAAGTTTCCCTAGTCCTGGTGAGCTCAAATTCATAACATAAAAAGATCAAGTCATGGTTCGAAAAACATGAGGCTGACAGTTGGTCGTATAGAAGGACTTTCGAAGTGTCACTAACAAAGTACAGATCGAGAAGCGTGCTGGACGATGCGGAAAAATGCGTGGGAATTGTTGAATTGACAGGCAAAAGCCCCAAGGAAGACATTTCAAACGTCAAGCCCGTGTCCTGTAAAACATTAGAGTTGAAGTCCCCAGCAACCACAATGTCTGAGTAAGCAAGAGAGAGAGGTTCAAGGACAGAGAAAAAATCTCGCGTATCCGTACGGTTGTTCGGTCTATAAACGCACCCCACTAGGAGCTTGGTATCGGCAGCAGACACCTCAACAAAAACATACTCAATTGGGCCACCTGGGTTAGACTTTGTACATAACTGAGTATTCAGGTAGTTTCTCACATACAGAGCGGTGCCGCCCCCACGACGTAATCTATCAGCTCTATGCACGCTATATCCTGAGAGATCAATAAACGCATTAGGTGTTGATAGATTCAGCCATGTCTCCGATACACACACTATATCAATATCAGAGTTCTCAAAAATCATCTTGAATTCATCAAGCTTGTTATTCAGGCTTTGGGCATTAATATGACATATTCGCCGTTGTATCTCTAGTATTAGTTGTAGCAGTCATATTTAAAGAAGTAAAAAGATTTAATTAAATCCTCAGCAACTCGGAAGATGATAAATGTTATGGGTGAAGATAAATTAGTTTTGATGAATGATAAGGTACTATAATAAAAATTTAAGAAATGCATGGCAAAAGAACTAAATATAGGATAACATAAATGACATGAGATTAGTTGTGGTTTATGAGATGATGTTAGTAGTAGAATTTTGTGTGTGGTTAGTATGTCGAAACCCATTTAAAGCATCAGAATTTTCAATGCATACCGGAACGTCGCTGGGATCACGCTTCACATACACTAGTCCTTTGAAAGTGTAAGCTGAGTGTAAAAGCTTCTTTCTTTTTAGGGAGAGGACATCTTGTAAGATTCTATAATTTGAATTCGAAATGTTTTCATTTATATAGAACTGACATGTTGAGTCAAATCCAATCAGGTTGAGAGATAAGGTGGTATTGTTTCTCTTCCGAAATTCAGATAGTCCTTTCAAAAGGAAATTTTTGTCATACGGAGACATCAATGTAGCAAACATCAATGTAGCAGTAATTACTCCATCCGGTGAATTTCTTTCTTTAGTGTTGTTTCTGTTTCTTAGCCGGTGTATAGATTTGAGTTTTGGAGTCGGAATATTACAGCTTGTGCAGATTTTTGTGAAAATGTTATTTAGGTTTTCATTTTCATTGAAAGGGATTCCATTTATACGAAGATCTGCAGCAACCGGAGCATTTTCTTGACGTAAGAATTGCAGTTTGATCTCTTTTAATTCCAGTTTGAGCACATCGATTTCACATACCGCAGTCTCTAGTTTCGTGACTCTATCACTGATATCAGCAATGTCTGCACGTAACTCGCATAATCTTTTGTCCAATTCATTAAAGATTCGGTTTTCAGATTCTTTTAACAATGATTTCATACGATCTTCGATTCTATCGCTTAGCTTCTCAAAACGGTCATCCAATATATGCATCAAGCGAAGTGGAGAGTCAGAGAGCCTCGGTGTCTTTGTGATGTTACCAACCAATGTGCGGTGTAACACGCTATCACGGTTCCTCTTGACTGCCTTGGAATCCATGCTGATGCTTTCATTAGGGTCGAGGGGCCATGCAAAATCGCCTGGATTCGAAGATTGGGATGGCATTGTTGGGGTATTCATCTTTTTTATACCCTCCACCATAAGATGGGGGGTATACTAATTTCGTCATTCTGTTTGTAACTACTCGAAATATTCGTCTGAGACCCCCTAAAGTATATATATTCTTGATCGTCGTGAAATTTTATGTCGATCTAGCCATGTCCGTCCGTCTGTCCGTCCGTCCGTCCGTCCGTCCGTCCGTCCGTCCGTCTGTCTGTCGAAAGCACGCTAACTTCCGAAGGAGTAAAGCTAGCCGCTTGAAATTTTGCACAAATACTTCTTATTAGTGTAGGTCGGTTGGTATTGTAAATGGGCCATATCGGTCCATGTTTTGATATAGCTGCCATATAAACCGATCTTGGGTCTTGACTTCTTAAGCCTGTAGAGTGCGCAATTCTTATCCGATTGGAACGAAATTTTGCATGACGTGTTTTGCTATGATATCCAACAACTGTGCCAAGTATGGTTCAAATCGGTCCATAACCTGATATAGCTGCCATATAAACCGATCTTGGGTCTTGACTTCTTGAGCCTCTAGCGTGCGCAATTCTTATCCGATCAGAATGAAATTTTGCACAACGTGTTTTGTTATGATATCCAACAACTGTGCCAAGTATGGTTCAAATCGGTTCATAACCTGATATAGCTGCCATATAAACCGATCTTGGGTCTTGACTTCTTGAGCCTCTAGAGTGCGCAATTTTTATCCGATTGGAATGAAATTTCGCACGACGTGTTTTGTTATGATACCCAACAACTGTGCCAAGTATGGTTCAAATCGGTCTATAATCTGATATAGCTACCATATAAACCGATCTTGGGTCTTGACTTCTTGACCCTCTAGAGGGCACAATTCTTATCCGATTTTAATGAATTTTTGCACGAAGTATTTCGTTATGATATCCAACAACTGTGCCAAGTATTGTTCAAATCGGATCATAAACTGATATAGCTGTCATATAAGCAGATCTGGGGATTTGATTTCTTGAGCTTCTAGAGGCCGCAATTCCTATCCGATTTGGCTGAAATTTTGCATGACGTATTTTATTTTTACTTTCAACAACTGGGTCAAATAAGGTTCAAATCGGTTTATAACCTGATATAGCTGCCATATAAACCGATCTGGGATCTTGACTTCTTGACCCCTAGAGGTCGCAATTATTATCCGATATGCCTGAAATTTTGTACGATGGATCCTCTCATGACCATCAACAAACGTGTTTATTATGGTCTGAATCGGTCTATAGCCCGATACAGATCCCATATAAATCGTTCTCTCTATTTTACTTCGTGAGCCCCAATGGGCGCAATTCTTAAACGAATTGGCTGAAATTTTACACAGGCCTCCAACATATAATTTAATTGTGGTCCGAACCGGACCATATCTTGATATCGTTTTAATAGCAGAGTAACTCTTTTCTTATATCCTTTTTTGCCTAAGAAGAGATGCCGGGAAAAGAACTTGACAAATGCGATCCATGGTGGAGGGTATATAAGATTCGGCCCGGCCGAACTTAGCACGCTTTTACTTGTTTTTTTTTTTTTTTTTATTTTTTTCTCGGTGTAAGTATTGAATACGATGAAAAAAGTTGTTCTTATTGGGGTTGAGCAATTCCACACACACACCACACCCATAACATCACCCAATTAGGAAGTATTTGCTGACCATTGCAATACGAGGCTAAAATAAGAGTTTTTTCAATGCCGAGTCACTGAGTGGCCGCCCCATCGCCCAACACATTCCCCAAACCGGCCATGTTTGCCGACTATGGAAATGTGGGTCTTAAATGAAAGGTATTTGGGAGTGGACCACGAATCTGATATCAACATTCGGAACCAACTGCCTAGGGGACCACCATAACAACGCCCAAATAGATGCATTTGCTCACCATTACAATTTTTGGTCTTAAAGAGAGTAGATCACGATATTGATAGTTTTTAGGGTCCATACCCTAAACCGGACATATTTGCTGGCTTTTGCAATAAGGGGTTTAAATGAAAGGTATTTGAGATTAGAAAACGAATTTAATAACCAATTTTGAGGCCAATTGCAATATGGTGTTCAAATAAATGATAATTGAGAGTATAGCACGATGCTGATATATTTTCCGGGCTAAGTGTTTGGAGGACCACCCCACTCCCCAAAACACCCTTAAATCGGGCATATTTACCAACCACGTCATTGTGGGGCTCAAATGAAAGACCATCGCAATAGATAAGATTTTATTAAATTTTTTTTCTTCAAACAAAATTATTTTGGGAATTCCCTTGGATACGTCCCTGGCTCCTATAGATGTATGTTCGTCCGATTTACAGTAGGTTACGTTATGATGAAAAATTAATCCACCACATGCCAATATGGACATACACATAAGCCTTTTGTATCGGTTTGTTGTGCGCTCTAAAAACTAAACAAGTAAGGAAAGGCAAAAATCGGGCGGAGCCAACTATATAATACTCTACACCTACCCTGCAATCATAAATTCGGGCGATATATGAATATATATGTACACGAGAGCTATATCTAAATCTGAACCGACTTTTAAACAGATCCTATATCCAAATTTGAACCGATTTTGATGAAACCTCGCTGATATCTGAAGATCATTATTAAAATAATCCGTGCCAATATTTGCGCAGATCGGTTAGAAATTGTGTTTATTACAGCCTTATAAGTGAAAATCGGGCGATACATATATATGGAACTATATCCAAAGCTGATCCGATTTTGGAAATTTCACAGATATGTTAAGATCAGTAGCAAAACAATTCGTGCAAAATTTTGTGCAAATCGGTTGAAATTGTAGTTCCCATGGCTATTTAAGTGCAAATCGGGCGATACATATATATTGGAGCTATATCCAAATCTGAACTGATTTTGGTGAAATCTATCAGATATGTTAAGATCAGTAGCAAAACAAACCGCGCCAAATTTCGTGCAGATCGGTTGAAAATTGTAGTTACTACGGGCTAAATGGCCTTGTGCAAATCGGGCGATACATATATATTGGAGCTATATCCAAATCAGATCTGATTTTGTTGAAATCTTTCAGATTTATTAAGATCAGTAGCAAAACAATCCGTGACAAATTTTGTGCAGATCGGTTGGAAATTGTAAAGGGTGAATTTTTTGAGGTTAGGATTTTCATGCATTAGTATTTGACAGATCACGTGGGATTTCAGACATGGTGTCAAAGAGAAAGATGCTCAGTATGCTTTGACATTTCATCATGAATAGACTTACTAACGAGCAACGCTTGCAAATCATTGAATTTTATTACCAAAATCAGTGTTCGGTTCGAAATGTGTTCAAATTTTGACAAATTTTGTTCAGCGATGAGGCTCATTTCTGGTTGAATGGCTACGTAAATAAGCAAAATTGCCGCATTTGGAGTGAAGAGCAACCAGAAGCCGTTCAAGAACTGCCCATGCATCCCGAAAAATGCACTGTTTGGTGTGGTTTGTACGCTGGTGGAATCATTGGACCGTATTTTTTCAAAGATGCTGTTGAACGCAACGTTACGGTGAATGAACACATTTCGAATCGAACACTGATTTTGGTAATAAAATTCAATGATTTGCAAGCGTTGCTCGTTAGTAAGTCTATTCATGATGAAATGTCAAAGCATACTGAGCATCTTTCTCTTTGACACCATGTCTGAAATCCCACGTGATCTGTCAAATACTAATGCATGAAAATCCTAACCGCAAAAAAATCACCCTTTAGTTACTACGTAGTTAAGTGCAAATCGGTCGATACATATATATCGGAGCTATATCTAAATCTGAACCGATTTTAATGGAATTTTGCAGATATGTTAAAATCTACAACAAAACAGTCCGTGCAAAATTTTGTGCAGATCTGTTGCAAATTGTAGCTACAACAGCTATTTAAGTGCAAATCGGGCGATACATATATATGGAAGCTATATCTAAATCTGAACCGATTTTTTTCAAAACCAAAAGTGTTCGTCCTTGGGTCATAAAAGTGGTACCTGCAAAATTTCATAATGATTGGACAACAATTTCTTCAAATTAGGTTCAGCTTTGGATAAAGCTCCCATATACAGGGTGGCTGATGAAAGCCGCTACCAAAAAAAAATGTAATAACTTTTTTTCTATTTAATAATAATAATTTAATAATTAATTTAATTAATTAATTAATTAATTTAATTAATAATAATTTAATAATTAATTTAATAATTTAATTTAACATGAATAAAAGAAAAATGTATTCCATACACCGAAAAAAAAATGTAGCAATATTCATCATTGTAGCAATATTCATCAGCCACCCTGTATATGTATCGCCCGATTTACACTTATAAGGTTGTAATAAACACAATTTGTACTCGATCTGCACAAAATTTGGCACGGATTGTTTTGTTACTGATATTTTTTTATAGAAATTTTTTTATTATAGAAACCATCAAATGCAACGAGACACTAAAATGGATTCCGGAAATCTAACCCCTAAGAATTTAGAGAAAAATTGCTGAGATTCGACAAGTCAATTTCCCACAAAACATGACCTCATATCATAGGCAATTTTTATACCCTCCACCATAGGATAAGGGGTATACTAATTTCGTCATTCTGTTCGTAACTACTCGAAATATTCGTCTGAGACCCCATGAAGTACATATATTGTTGATGGTCGCGACATTTTATGTTGATCTAGCCATGTCCGTCCGTCTGTCCGTCCGTCCGTCGAAAGCACGCTAACTTCCGAAGGAGTAAAGCTTGCCGCTTGAAATTTTGCACAAATACTTCTTATTAGTGTAGATCGGTTGGTATTGTAAATGGGCCATATCGGTCCATGTTTTGAGATAGCCGATTGGGATGAAATTTTCCACGACGTGTTTTGTTATGAGATCCAACAACTGTGCCAAGTATGGTTCAAATCTGTTTATAACCTGATATAGCTGCCATATAAACCGATCTTGCGTCTTGACTTCTTGAGCCTCTAGAGTGCGCAATTCTTATCCGATTGGAATGAAATTGTGCACGACGTGTTTTGTTACGATATCCAACAACTGTGCCAAGTATCGTTCAAATTGGTCCATAACCTTATATAGCTGTCATATAAACCGATCTTGGGTCTTGACTTCTTGAGCCTCTAGAGGGCGCAATTCCTATCGGATTTGGCTGAAATTTCGCAAGACGTTTTTTATTGTTGCTTTCAACAACTATGTCAAATAAAGTACAAGTCGGTTCATAAACTGATATAGCTGCCATATAAACCGATCTGGGATCTTGACTTCTTGAGCCTCTAGAGATCGCAAGTATTATCAGATTTGCATGAAATTTTGTACGAGGGATTCTTTCATAAACATCAACATACGTGTTTATTATGGTCTGAATCGGTCCATAGCCCGATACAGCTCCCATATAAATCGATCTCTCTATTTTACTTTTTGAGCTCATAAAGAGCGCAATTCTTATTCGAATCGGCTGACATTTTACACAGGTCTCCAACATATAATTTAATTGTGGTCCAAACCGGACCATATCTTGATATTGCTCTAATAGAGCAAATATTTTCTTATATCCTGTTTTGCCTAAGAAGAGTTGCCGGGAAAAGAACTCGACAAATGCGATCCATGGTGGAGGGTATATAAGATTCGGCCCGGCCGAACTTAGCACGCTTTTACTTGTTATACCCTCCACCATAAGATGGGGGGTATACTAATTTCGTCATTCTGATTGTAACTACTCGAAATTTTCGTCTGAGACCCCATAAAGTATATATATTCTTGATAGTCGTGAAATTTTATGTCGATCTAGCCATGTCCGTCCGTCTGTCCGTCCGTCCGTCTGTCCGTCCGTCCGTCTGTCTGTCGAAAGCACGCTAAATTCCGAAGGAGTAAAGCTAGCCGCTTGAAATTTTGCACAAATACTTCTTATTAGTGTAGGTCGGTTGGTATTGTAAATGGGCCATATCGGTCCATGCTTTGATATAGCTGCCATATAAACCGATCTTGGGTCTTGACTTCTTGAGCCTCTAGCGCAATTCTTATCCGATTGGAATGAAATTTTGAACAACGTGTTTTGTTATTATATCCAACAACTGTGCCAAGTATGGTTCAAATCGGTTCATAACCTTATATAGCTGCCATATACACCGATCTGGGGTCTTGACTTCTTGAGCGTCTAAAGTGCGCAATTCTTATCCGATTGGAATGAAATTTTGCAACACGTGTTTTGTTACGATATCCAACAACTGTGCTAGGTATGGTTCAAATCGGTCCATAACCTGATATAGCTGTCATATAAACCGATCTGGGGTCTTGACTTCTTGAACCTCTAGAGTGCGCAATTCTTATCCGATTGGAATGAAATTTTGCACGACGTGTTTTGTTCCTCATTGCTAATTGGAGTCCTCACGCCTTAGAAGAATTATTATTATGGTTATTTAGGGTGGTCACCCATAGGAGTAGGGATAAAATGCTTTCCTGTGGCACTTTATTCCGCTCCGCTGCGCCTTCTTTCATTCTTTTGTTTTATCTGAGTCCTATACGGTCACGTCAGAAATTAAGTCCTGGTACGGCCTTTAAGATATTTCGCGCCAATGTGGATATTGTATTGGTGCTCTTCTTCACCTTTCACTGAAGCCTTTTATTGCTATGATCGGTAAATATGTCCGGCAAGGGGGTGTTTTTGGGGGGTGAGGCAGATCCCCATATATCGGATTCGTGCTCTGGTCTCAAATACCTTTCTTTTGAGTCCCATATTGTCATTATAGGTTTCTATACAATTTGGCTGGTGGTTTTGGAGATGGGCGGCCCTATTGATATCCCACCCTAAATAAGGATAGAAATATTTGTATTTAAGTTATTATAAACAAACAAAATTTCGCTTAAATCGCCCCACCCATTTCCGAGATCTGGCGTTCTTGAAAATAGGGTATGGGGAGGGTCCGCCCATTAAAGTTTGGATGTTAGTTTTACATCATTCTTTTGGATTTGGTGGTGGATTGGAGTAGCCAAACTCTTTGTCCGAATGTGGATATCAGATTCATACTGCACTCCCAAAAATCACATATTGCTATAGTCGGTATAAATATGTCCAGTTTGAGAGACATGCAGGGTGGGGCGGCCACCCGCGTACTTAGCCCTGAAAAATAACAGCATCGTGCTCTACTCTCAAATTTCTTTAGTTTGAGCCCCAATTGTTATTGGTTTAGGGAGTGTTTATGGGGTGACACGACCCCCAAACATTTGGCCTCAAAATTTGATATCAAATTCGTTTTGTTCTATCAAATACTTATTATTTATCACAATAGTAGGCAACCATGACCGGCTTAAACGGAGTTTACCAAATTCGCATACCAACTCCCAAAGAACTTTCATTCGATACCCATTTTGTGACATGGAGGCCCCGTAGACACGTTGGACCAAATTCTTATAACAGATGTGTACTCACCTCCCAAATATTTTTCATTTGATGCTCATATTGTCCCAATCTGTAAATATGTCCTGTTTAGGGGTTTTGGTGGGTGGGAAGGCGCCTCAGACACCAAAAATAATTTTCTATATCAGCATTGGACTCTACCTTTAAATAGCTTTCATTTGATATTCATATTGTCCCTATCAAGGCCTTCCCACTTCCCTATTAGGAGGGCCCACAGACACCAAAAATAAATTTTTGTGTCAGATTTGAGTTCTACTTTTAAATACTTTTCATTTGTTATCCATATTGCTCAAAGCGGTTAAAGTGTCCTGTTGGGTGTTGTTTTTGGGAGTGGGGGCCCCTTGACACTTTGGGTAACATTTTAATGCCAAGTTCGTACTCTACTCTTAAATACATTTCATTTGATACCTATATTGCCCAAAGCGGTGAAAGTGTCCTCTTGGGGCTTTTTCGGGGGTGGGGGACCTCCCCGAAAATGAATAGTGAAATTTGTATAGCAAATTCGTACTCTACTCTTAAATACCTTTCGTTTGATACCCATATTGTCCCGTGTACCGAATGGGTTTTGGGGAGGGGCGTCCCCCCAAGTTATTTGACCCTAAAATTTTTTACCAATTTCGTGTTTTTGGTGTACCATAAGGTGGCATACAAAATTTTTCTTAAATCGGTGCACGCATCTCTTAAATCTGGCGTTTCTGAAACTTGTGGTATAGGGGAAGGTCAAAATGTTTTCCAATTTCAAATACCTTTCATTTGAGCCTCATAACAGCATGGTCGGCAAATTTTTACCTTTGGGAAGTTTTTGGGGAAGGATCGGTGCCCCAGATACATATTCCCACAGTTGGATATTTGTATTCAACTCCCAAATACCTTTATTTGAGCTCCATATTGCGATGGTGAGTAAATAATTGCTGTTTGTCGTCTATTTTGGGAAAGGGGTAGACCCCCAGAAAATTGGTCCCAAAAGTGGGTATCAATTTCATATGAGCCCCACATTGACATGGTCGGTAAATATGGCCGATTTAGGGGTGTTTTGGTGAGTGGGTTGGTCCCCCAAATACTAAGCCCTGAAAAAAATATCAGCTACGTGCTCTATTCTCATGTATCTATATATTATTTATTTGAACCCCATATTGGCATTGGCCTCGAAATTAGATATCAAATTCGTTTTCTAATCTCAAATACCTTTCATTTAAGTCTCTTATTGCAAAACTCAGCAAATATGTCCGGTTTGGGGTCTGGGCCCCAAAAACAATCAATATCGAGCTTTACTGTCATGAAGACCCAAATTGTCTTAGCGAGCAACTACGTCCTATTTGGGAGGTTTTTATGGTGTTGGGACGTCCCCTAGACAATTGGTCCCGAATGTTGATATCAGATTCGTAGTCTACTCCAATACCTTTCATTTGAGCCCTATATTTCCATAATCGGCAAACATGACCGGTATGGGGGATGGGGCGGCCACTCAGTGACTCGGCCTTGAAAATATATATCAGATTCGTGCCCTACTTCAAAATACCTTTTACTTAAGCCCCATATTGCAATGGTCAGCAAATATTTCCTATTTGAGTGGTGTTATGGGGTGGGGTGGCCCCATGGGCATGTTTTTGAGGAGGGACGCCCCCCAAACACTTTGTCCCACATTTAGATATCAGATTCATATTATACCATAAGATGGGGGGTATACTAATTTCGTCATTCTGATTGTAACTACTCGAAATATTCGTCTGAGACCCCATAAAGTATATATATTCTTGATCGTCGTGAAATTTTATGTCGATCTAGCCTTGTCCGTCCGTCTGTCCGTCCGTCCGTCTGTCTGTAGAAAGCACGCTAACTTCCGAAGGAGTAAAGCTAGCCGCTTGAAATTTTGCATAAATACTTCTTATTAGTGTAGGTCGATTGGTATTGTAAATGGGCCATATCGGTCTATGTTTTGATATAGCTGCCATATAAACCGATCTTGGGTCTTGACTTCTTGAGCCTCTAGAGTGCGCAATTCTTATCCAATTGCAATGAAATTTTGCACGACGAGTTTTGTTACGATATTCAACAACTGTGCCAATTATGGTTCAAATCGGTTTATAACCTGATATAGCTGTCATATAAACCGATCTTGGGTCTTGACTTCTTGAGCCTCTAGAGTGCGCAATTCTTATCCGATTGGGATGAAATTTTGCACGAAATGTTTTGTTATGAATTACACACTCTAGAGGCTCAAGAAGTCAAGACCCAAGATTTTATGTCGATCTAGCCTTGTCCGTCCGTCTGTCCGTCCGTCCGTCTGTCTGTAGAAAGCACCCTAACTTCCGAAGGAGTAAAGCTAGCCGCTTGAAATTTTGCATAAATACTTCTTATTAGTGTAGGTCGATTGGTATTGTAAATGGGCCATATCGGTCCATGTTTTGATATAGCTGCCATATAAACCGATCTTGGGTCTTGACTTCTTGAGCCTCTAGAGTGCGCAATTCTTATCCGATTGCAATGAAATTTTGCACGACGAGTTTTGTTACGATATTCAACAACTGTGCCAATTATGGTTCAAATCGGTCCATGTTTTGATATAGCTGCCATCAAGAAGTCAAGACCCAAGATCGTTTGATATGGCAGCTATATCAGGTTATAGGCCAATTTGAACTATACTTGGCAAAAATGTTGGATATCATAAAAAAAACACGTCGTGCAAAATTTCATTCCAATTGGATAAGAATTGCACACTCTAGAGGCTCAAGAAGTCAAGACCCAAGATCGGTTTATATGGCAGCTATATCAAAACATGGACCGATTTGAGCCATACTTGGCATGGTTGTTCGATATCATAACAAAACACGTCGTGCAAAATTTCATTCCAATTGGAAAAGAATTGCGCACTCTAGAGGCTTAAGAAGTCAAGACCCAAGACCGGTTTATATGACAGCTATATCAAAATATGGACCGATATGGCCCATTTACAATACCAACCGACCTACTTTTATAAGAAGTATTTGTGCAAAATTTCAAGCGGCTAGCTTTACTCCTTCGGAAGTTAGCGTGCTTTCGACAGACAGACGGACGGACGGACGGACAGACGGACGGACAGACGGACGGACATGGCTAGATCGACATAAAATGTCGCGACGAACAAGAATATATATACTTTATGGGGTCTCAGACGAATATTTCGAGTAGTTACAAACAGAATGACGAAATTAGTATACCCCCATCTTATGGTGGAGGGTATAAAAATAAACCGATCTAAACCATATACGTCGAAAGGCCTAATATAAGTCACTGTGTCAAATTTCAGTGAAATCGGATTATAAAAGCGCTTTTATGGGGCCAAGACTTAAAATCGAGATATCGGTCTACATGGCAGCTATATACAAATCTGGACCGATTTGGGCCAAGTTGAAGAAAAATGTGGAAGAGCTTAACTCAACTGACTATCCCAAATTTCGGCGAAATCGGACAATAAATTCGCCTTATATGGGCCCACTACCTTAAATCGAGAGATCGATCTATATGGCATCTATATCCAAATTTGAACCGATCTGGGATAAATTGAAGAAAGATGTCGAGGGGCTTAACACAACCCACTGTCCCAAATTTCGGCGACATCGGAAATAAATGCGCCTTTTATGGCCCCAAAACCTTAAATCAAGAGATCGGTCTATATGGCAGCTATATCCAAATCTGTACTGATCTGGGCCAAATTGAAGAAGGATGTCGAAGAGCCTAACACAACTCACTGTCCCAAAATTCAGCAATACCGGATAATAAATGTGGCTTTTATGGGTCTAAGACCATAAATCGACGGATCGGTCTACTTGACCGCTATATCCAAATCTGAACCGATCCGGGCCAAATTGAAGAACGATGTCGAGGAGCCTAATACAACTCACTGTCCCAAATTTCGGCGACATCGGACAATAAATGCGCCTTTTATGGCCCCAAAACCTTTATCCAGAGATCGGTCTATATGGTAGCTATATCCAAATCTGTACCGATCTGGGCCAAATTGAAGAAGGATTTCGAAGAGCCTAACACAACTCACTGTCACAAAATTCAGTAAAATCGGATAATAAATGTGGCTTTTATGGTCCTAAGACCTTAAATCGACGGATCGGTCTATATGGCAGCTATATCCAAATCTGGACTGATTTGAGCCAAATTGAAGTATGATGCCAAGTGGCCAAATATAACTTACTATCCCAAATTTCATCAAAATCGGATAATAAATGTGGCTTTTGGCTTTTGGCGTGCCCTACTTCAAAATACCTTTTACTTAAGCCCCATATTGCAATGGTCAGCAAATATTTCCTATTTGAGTGGTGTTATGGGGTGGGGTGGCCCCATGGGCATGTTTTTGAGGAGGGACGCCCCCCAAACACTTTGTCCCACATTTAGATATCAGATTCATATTATACTATAAGATGGGGGGTATACTAATTTCGTCATTCTGATTGTAACTACTCGAAATATTCGTCTGAGACCCCATAAAGTATATATATTCTTGATCGTCGTGAAATTTTATGTCGATCTAGCCTTGTCCGTCCATCTTATGGTGGAGGGTATAAAAATAAACCGATCTAAACCATATACGTCGAAAGGCCTAATATAAGTCACTGTGTCAAATTTCAGTGAAATCGGATTATAAAAGCGCTTTTATGGGGCCAAGACTTAAAATCGAGATATCGGTCTACATGGCAGCTATATACAAATCTGGACCGATTTGGGCCAAGTTGAAGAAAAATGTGGAAGAGCTTAACTCAACTGACTATCCCAAATTTCGGCGAAATCGGACAATAAATTCGCCTTATATGGGCCCACTACCTTAAATCGAGAGATCGATCTATATGGCATCTATATCCAAATTTGAACCGATCTGGGATAAATTGAAGAAAGATGTCGAGGGGCTTAACACAACCCACTGTCCCAAATTTCGGCGACATCGGAAATAAATGCGCCTTTTATGGCCCCAAAACCTTAAATCAAGAGATCGGTCTATATGGCAGCTATATCCAAATCTGTACTGATCTGGGCCAAATTGAAGAAGGATGTCGAAGAGCCTAACACAACTCACTGTCCCAAAATTCAGCAATACCGGATAATAAATGTGGCTTTTATGGGTCTAAGACCATAAATCGACGGATCGGTCTACTTGACCGCTATATCCAAATCTGAACCGATCCGGGCCAAATTGAAGAACGATGTCGAGGAGCCTAATACAACTCACTGTCCCAAATTTCGGCGACATCGGACAATAAATGCGCCTTTTATGGCCCCAAAACCTTTATCCAGAGATCGGTCTATATGGTAGCTATATCCAAATCTGTACCGATCTGGGCCAAATTGAAGAAGGATTTCGAAGAGCCTAACACAACTCACTGTCACAAAATTCAGTAAAATCGGATAATAAATGTGGCTTTTATGGGCCTAAGACCTTAAATCGACGGATCGGTCTATATGGCAGCTATATCCAAATCTGGACTGATTTGAGCCAAATTGAAGTATGATGCCAAGTGGCCAAATATAACTTACTATCCCAAATTTCATCAAAATCGGATAATAAATGTGGCTTTTGGCGTAAGACCCTCAATCGGCGGATCAGTCGATATGGGGGCTATATCAAGATATACTCCGATATAGCCCATCTTTGAATTTAACCTGCTTATGGACCAAAAAAGAATCTGTGCAAAGTTTTAGCTCAATATCTTTATTTTTAAAGACTGTGTTTCAACAGACAAACGGACGGACGCCAGATCTTCTTAGAGTTTTACGCTGATCAAGACTTTGTATTCCTTATAGGGTCGGAAATGGATATTTCGATGTATTGCAAACGGAATGACAAAATGAATATACCCTCATCCTTCGGTGATGGGTATACAAATTTGGTATTAGGTATTTTTTGTTTGTTTGTTCCCTATAGACTCCAAAACGGCTGAATCGATTACCTTGAAATTATCACAGATTGTGTAGGTTGGTCTGGAAGGAGACATAGGCTATATAATTTTTTGACATGTGGAGGGGGGCGAACCCTTCTCCTTACCACAAAAGTACTACCCAAAAATAAAAGTGGACCGATGGGGATAATATGAATGAAAGGTGTTCAGGAATAGAGTGCGAATTTCATAATAAAATTGGGTCCAAGTTACTGGGAGGGCCGCCCAAGCCATAAACCCCTTAAACGTAGATTTATTTGGCGATCGTGACAATATGGGACTCAAATGAAAGGTATTCGGGAGTAGATTACGAATATAATCAGAGAGGAGGTATAGGCTATATAATCTGTTGATATTGGAGGGGTGGACCCTTCCCCGTTACCTCAAAAACACCACCCAAAATCAAAAGTGGACAGATAAGGACAATATGGTTTTCAAATGAAAAGTATGCGGGAGAAGATAATGAATCTGGTATGCAAATTCATGTCTAAGTATAGTATATAACCCCCCCCCCCCCCCCCCCAAAATGCTCAAAATGGGCACATTAGCCAATCATGGCTATATGGGACTCGGAATGTTTGTTTGTTCCGTATAGACTCAAAAACTGCAGAACAGGTTTTCTCGAAATTTTCGCATATTGGTAGGTTGATCTGGAAGGAAACATAGGCTATATAATTTTTCGATATCGGAAGGGGGGCGGACACCAAAGACCTGCAAAATCAAAAGTGGATCGATCGGGACAATATGAGTATCAAATGAAAGGTATTGGAGAGTTAAATACGAATATGGTATTAAAATATGAGCCTAAGTACCCATCGGGCCGCCCCTACCCCAAAACTCCCCCAAACGTTCATGTCAATATGGGGCTCAAATGAAAGGTATTCAGAAATCGATTTGGAATAATGCCATACAATTATGGCATATGAAGTCGGATTGGAGTATAGGGGGTCACCCCCCCCGCAAAAACGCCCCAAAGAGCATGAGACCCATTATGACTACATGGGACTCGGCCGAACAAATTTTCTTAAAATTTTGACAGATTGTGTAAGTTGTTTGGGAGTGAAGCACAAATTAAATATTAAGTTTTCAGTCGAAATGTCTGAAGAACCATCCCTCCCCTAAAAATCACTTCTGATTACCCTAATTTTCAAAAAAAAAAACTTGTAAAAAGGCGTTAAGTTTGGCCGGGCCAAACTTTGGATACCCACCACCTCGGGTATATATGTAAATTTCCATTCATCAAAATCCGTTGAAAATTGCATACATTATGTCCCTTAGCAGTTATAACGAAATATGTTCCGATTTGGACCAAAACCAAATAAGTACAAGTCATTGTTCAACTGTGTATAACAAAATATTGGTCTTTATAGTAGCTATATCTAAAAGCAAACCGATCTGAACCATATACAACATAGATGTCGAAAAGCCTAACATAAGTCACTGTTTCAAATTTCAGCGATATCGAATTATAAATGCGCTTTTTATGGGGCCAAGACTTCAAGTCGAGATATCGGTCTATATGGCAGCTATATCCAAATCTTGATCGATCTGAACCAAATTGCACAAATATGTGGAGGGGCTTAACTTAACTCTCCGTCCAAAATTTCGGCAACATCGGACAATAAATGCGCCTTTTATGGACCCAAAGCATTTCATGGCGAGATCGGTTTATATGGCAGCTATATCCGATTAAGGCCAAATTGAAGAAAGATGTTGAAGGGCCTAAGACAACTCACTGTCCCAAACTTTAGCAAAATCGGATAATATATGTGGCTTTTATGGGCTTACGACCCTAAATCGAAGAATTGGTCTATATGGCAGCTATATCCAAATTTGGACCGATCTGGGGCAAATTAACGAAGGATGTCGAAGGGCCTAACGAAACTCACTGTCACAAATTTCAGCAAAATCGGATAATAAGTGCGGATTTTATGGGCCTAAGACCCTAGATCGGCGGATCGGTCTATATGGGAGCTATATCAAGATATAGTCCGATATAGCCCATCTTCGAACTTAACCTGCTTATGGACAAAACAAGTAAAAGCGTGCTAAGTTCGGCCGGGCCGAATCTTATATACCCTCCACCATCGATCGCATTTGTCGAGTTCTTTTCCCGGCATCTCTTCTTAGGCAAAAAAGGATATAAGAAAAGAGTTGCTCTGCTATTAAAACGATATCAAGATATGGTCCGGTTTGGACCACAATTAAATTATATGTTGGAGACCTGTGTAAAATTTCAGCCAATTCGTATACGAATTGCGCCCATTGGGGCTCACGAAGTAAAATAGAGAGAACGATTTATATGGGAACAGATCCCAGATCGGGCTAAAGACCGATTCAGACCATAATAAACACGTTTGTTGATGGTCATGAGAGGATCCGTCGTACAAAATTTCAGGCATATCGGATAGTAATTGCGACCTCTAGGGGTCAAGAAGTCAAGATCCCAGATCGGTTTATATGGCAGCTATATCAGGTTATGAACCGATTTGAACCTTATTTGACACAGTTGTTGAAAGTAAAAATAAAATACGTCATGCAAAATTTCAGCCGAATCGGATAGGAATTGCTCCCTCTAGAAGCTCAAGAAGTCAAATCCCCAGATCTGTTTATATGACAGCTATATCAGGTTATGAACCGATTTGAACCATACTTGGCACAGTTGTTGGATATCGTAACAAAATACGTCGTGCAAAATTTCATTCCAATCAGATAAGAATTGCGCCACCTAGAGAATCAAGAAGTCAAGACCCAAGATCGGTTTATATGGCAGCTATATCAGGTTATAAACCGATTTAAACCATACTTGGCACAGTTGTTGGATATCGTAACAAAACACGTCGTGCAAAATTTCATTCCAATCGGATAAGAATAGCGCACTCTAGAGGCTCAAGAAGTCAAGACCCAAGATCGGTTTATATGGCAGCTATATCAGGTTATGGACCGATTTAAACCATACTTGGCACAGTTGTTGGATATCATAACAAAACACGTGGTGCAAAATTTCATTCTGATCGGATAATAATTGCGCACGCTAGAGGCTCAAGAAGTCAAGACCCAAGATCGGTTTATATGGCAGCTATATCAGGTTATGAACCGATTTAAACTATACTTGGCACAGTTATTGGATATCATAGTAAAACACGTCGTGCAAAATTTCATTCCAATCGGATAAGAATTGCGCACTCTACAGGCTCAAGAAGTCAAGACCCAAGATCGGTTTATATGGCAGCTATATCAAAACATTGATCGATATGGCCCATTTACAATACCAACCGACCTACACTAATAGGAAGTATTTGTGCAAAATTTCAAGCGGCTAGCTTTACTCCTTCGGAAGTTAGCGTGCTTTCGACAGACAGACGGACGGACGGACGGACGGACATGGCTAGATCGACAGAAAATGTCACGACGATCAAGAATATATATACTTTATGAGGTCTCAGACGAATATTTCGAGTAGTTACAAACAGAATGACGAAATTAGTATACCCCCCATCTTATGGTGGAGGGTATAAAAAAGAATCTGTTCAAAGTTTCAGCTCAATATCTCTATTTTTAAAGACTGTAGCGTGATTTCAACAGACAGACGGACAGATATGTCTAGATCGTCTTAGATTTTTACGGTGATCAAGAATATATATACTTTATAGGGTCGGAAATGGATGTTTCGATGTGTTGCAAACGGAATGACAAAACGACCTATTTAAAATTCGAATATTTTGGTATTTTCTTTATTGAAATAGCTTCAGGTCTGTAATTTGGCATGTAGGTACAACTAGGAACAAGTAAGAGCGTGCTAAATTCGGCCGGGCCGAATCTTATATACCCTCCACCATTGATCGCATTTGAATTTTGAATAAGAACTGTTGTCCTATTGGAGCTATATCAAGTTATAGTCCGATTCGGACCATAATTGAATGCTGATTGACATTGTAGAAGTCATTGTGTAATATTTCAGTTCATTCGGATAAGAATTGCGCCTTGTAGGGGCGCTAGGTTTATATGGGAGCTGTATCAAGCTATTGATCGATTCAGACCATACTAGACACGTATGTTCATGCTCATGAGAGAGGGCCTTGTACAAAATTTCAGCCAAATCGGATGAGAATTGCGCCCTCTAGAGGTTCGAGATGTCAAGACATCGGTTTATATGGCAGCTATATCAGGTTCTATATCGGTTTACGCCATACCTAACACAGTTATTGGGAGTCATAACAAAACACCTCATGCAAAATTTCAGCCAAATCGGATGAGAATTGCGCCATCACTTGGCTCAAGCATCAAGATCCAAGATCGGTTTTTATGACAGCTATACCAGATTATGAACCGATTTGAATCATACTTAGCACAGTTGTGAAAGTAATACCAAAACACTACGTGCAAAATTTTAGTTAAATCGGACGATAATTGCGCCCTCTAGAGGCTCAAGAAGTCAAGACCCAAGATCGGTTTATATGGCAGCTATATCAGGTTATGAACTGATTTGAACCATACTTGGCACAGTTGTTGGATATCATAACAAAATACGTCGTGCAAAATTTCATTCAAATTGGATAAGAATTGCGCACTCTAGAGGCTCAAGAAGTCAAGACCCAAGATCGGTTTATATGGCTGCTATATCAGGTTATGAACCGATTTGCGCCTACTAGAAGTTCAAGAAGTCGAGACCCAAGATCGGTTTATATGGCAGCTATATCAAAACATGGACCGATATGGCCCATTTACAATACCAACCGACCTACACTAATAAGAAGTATTTGTGCAAAATTTCAAGCGGCTAGCTCTACTCCTTCGGAAGTTAGCGTGCTTTCGACAGACAGACAGACGGACGGACGGACATGGCTAGATCGACATAAAATTTCGCGACGATCAAGAATATATATATACTTTATGGGGTCTCAGACGAATATTTCGAGTAGTTACAAACAGAATGACGAAATTATTATACCCCCCATCCTATGGTGGAGGGTATAAAAATTAGATGGGTGACAAAATGATCTATTCAAAATTAGAAAATTTTGGTATCAAAATTGGTACCATTGGTACTTTCTGTATACAGGTATGAAATTTGGCATGTAGATACAATGAGGAAAAATATGAAGGGTGACTAAATGATTAATTTAGAATTCGAACATTTTGGTAGCAAAATCGGTACCATTTGAGAATTTCTTTACGGTTGGAGCCAGAGGTCTGAAATTTGGCATGTAGGTACAACGACGAAAAATACGAAGGGTGACTAAATGAACTATATAAAATTCGTACATTGTTGTAGCAGAAAGTGTAAAATAGTATACAAGAGCCCATCTCTGTCTACAGCGAATGGGAACGGGCGATCGAAAGTTTTTTTTTTAAGTCGTACATTTAGGTACATATGGTAGATTCTCTACTAATTGAGCTAAAGCACTCAAAATTTGGAATCGGGTACACCTTGAATTTAAATATAGGGCGGCTAGAAGATTTGTTTTTAATTCGTGTATTTAGGTATAAAACATATAAAATGGTACTATCATTACAGAGTGATCTTAAGCTCTCAAAATTGGGATACGGCTATATCTTAACGAAGCGGACCACTGGGATGTTAATTGTAAATAAATACATTTATGAAAATAACAATAATAATGTTTGTTTGTTTATTAGTTTCTTTGTCTAAGTCTACAAATAGTGTAACTGCAGAGTCCTCCATAAAAATTCAATGTTCAATATACGAATATCAGAAATATATTCTAGTCACTCAATACATACTGTCAAAGTTTAACTGTATCCCGAATTTCTGAGCTCCAGTTCAATACACAAGGAAAGTGCCATTTTGTACGTTTTAATACATAAATGTAACCAGTAAGGAACGGCAAACGTCGTGCGGTGCCGACTATATAATACCCTATACGTATAGAACGTATCTCGAAATCTAGTCAGATTTAAATTTGGATACCAATTGAAATAGCAATTTAGAACCATGTAAGATTTTCCAACCATAGGACAAAACATTTAGATTTCCACATCTTTGAAAGGCCATATCGGATAAAAGACTATATGGGAGCTATACCGACATGGAATAGAACATCTCACGCCCTATATTGCATAGATATGACTAAAATTGTGGATTTTATTGCCTTAAAAGTCCATGTCGGATGAAAAATACATATTGGAGCTATATCTAAATCTAAACCGATTTTTATGAGATTTTGCACACATATGTAGACCATAAATAAAATATCCAATGCAAAATTTTGTAAAGATCGGACGAAAATTGTGGCTTCTACAGCCTTTAGAAAACATATCGGATGAAAGATATATATGGGAGCAATATCTAAATCTGAACCGTTTTTTTATACCCACCACCGACGGATAGGGGTATATTCATTTTGTCATTCCGTTTGCAACACATCGAAATATCCATTTCCGACCCAATAAAGTATATATATTCTTGATCAGCGTAAAAATCTAAGTCTATCTAGACATGTCCATCCGTCTGTCCGTCTGTCTGTTGAAATCACGCTACAGTCTTCAAAAATGGAGATATTGAGCTGAAGCTTTGCACAGAGTCTTTTTTTGTTCATAAGCAGGTTAAATTCGGAGATGAGCTATATCGGACTATATCTTGATATAGCCCCCATATAGGCCGATCCGCCGATATAGGGTCTATGGCACTTAAAAGCCACGTTTATTATCCGATTTTGCTGAAATTTTGGAAAGTGAGTTGTGTTAGGCCCTTCGACATCATTCGTCAATTTGGCCCAGATCGGTTCAGATTTGGATATAGCTGCCATATAGACCGATCCTTATCCTTTAGGGTCTAAGGCCCATAAAAGCCACATTCATTATCCGATTTCGCTGAAATTTGGGACAGTGAGTTGTCTTAGGCCCAACAACTGTGCCTAGTATGGTTCAAATCGGTTCATAACCTGATATAGCTGCCATATAAACCGATCTTGGGTCTTGACTTCTTGAGCCTCTAGAGGGCAAAATTCCTATCCGATTTGAATGAATTTTTGAACGTAGTATTTTGTTATGATATCCAACAACTGTGCCAAATATGGTTCAAATCGGTTTATAACCTGATATAGCTGTCATATAAACAGATCTGGGGACTTGACTTCTTGAGCTTCTTGAGGGCGCAGTTCCTATCCGATTTGGCTGAAATTTAGCAAGACGTTTTTTATTGTTACTTTCAACAACTATGTCAAATAAAGTACAAGTCGGTTCATAACCCGAAATAGGTGCCATATAAACCGATCTGGGATCTTGACTTCTTGAGCCTCTAGAGGTCGCAATTATTATCCGATTTGCCTGAAATTTTGTACGACGGATTCTCTCATGACCATCAACATACGTGTTTATTATGGTCTGAATCGGTCTATAGCCCGATACAGCTTCCATATAAATCGATCTCTCTATTTTACTTCTTGAGCCCCCAAAGGGCGCAATTCATATTCGAATTGGCGGACATTTTACACAGGCCTCCAACATATAATTTAATTGTGGTCCAAACCGAACCATATCTTGATATCGCTCTAATAGCAGAGGAAATCTTTTCTTATATCCTTTTTTCCCAAAGAAGAGATGCCCGAAAAAGAACTCGACAAATGCGATTCTTGGTGGATTGTATATAAGATTCGGCCCGGCCGAACTTAGCACGCTTTTACTTGTTTTAGGTCATTTGACATCAATTATTTATTGATTTAATCTGCCGAGAAAAATTAGTCGACAAAGAAAAAAAAGTTTACAACTGCAATAACGTGGAAATTTCTTCGTATTTCTGATTTTTAGTTCTACCACCTTTAATTATTTTATCTCCAATAAATTAGGAAATCTTTAGGACTTATAAATACATGGAGCAAATTAAAGCCATATACGGCAATAATTTTACCGGTCATCTTTTCCATCAAAAGCGAATTTTCGATCGATTTTAAAAAAGTTTGGAGGAGAAATTAAAGGCATCATTTAAGCAGAGTATGACAGGACACATAGGACTACGAGCTCATTTATGTAAAATTGGTGCGGCAAGTGATAGCATGTGGGGAAGATGATGAGGCATTGGAGCATTTCCTTTGTTATTGTCCAGCTTTCGCGTCTAACCAATACACAATACCAAACATGAACCAATTTAGGGAAGTGGCATGGAAAACAATTAAGAATTTTGTAAGTCGTACGGAATTCCTAACTTAGATCTTCTTTTTCGAGGTAACTTTTTTTTGTATTTAGAGCGCACAACAAACCGATTACTGGCTTAGGTTTATGTCTATAGTGACATGCAAATGCAATTTTTGCCCATGAACATTCCACTAAGGAATAGGGTCAAACTTCTTACATATCAATGAGTGCAGTCCGATTCAAGTTTAAGCTCAATGATAAGGGGCATCCTTTTTATAGCCGAGTCCGAACGGCGTGCCACAGTGCGACACCTCTTTGGGGAGAAGTTCCTCAAAAATGTTGCCAGCTTTAGGAGGGGAAAACCACCGCTAAAAATTTTTTCTTATGGTCTCGCCAGGATTCGAACCCACCATTCAGTGTTATAGGCGGACATGGTACCGTCTGCGCTACGTTGGTCTTCAATACGATGACCATTGTGACATGGGTGGATTAATATCTGCACCATCTTTTCAACCTAACCTAAGCGGAAAATAAATGGCTGGTCGTAAAAATTTGTCAAATTTTTTTTTTTTTTTTTTTTTTTTTTTGAAATATTTACCATTTATATTTAGTTGCTTAATTTTTTCGATTTGTTTATGGAAATAAAAGTCATTTAAAACAAATTGACAGGCACAACAATAACCTGTTGAAATCATAAAACGAGTCTGAGAGCAAATTAAAATAAAATGACCGCAAAAGAAAACAAGTAAGAGCGTGCTAAGTTCGGCCGGGCCGAATCTTATATACCCTCCACCATGGATCGCATTTGTCGAGTTCTTTTCCCGGCATCTCTTCTTAGGCAAAAAAGGATATAAGAAAAGAGTTGTTCTGCTATTAAATCGATATCAAGATATGGTCCGGTTCGGACCACAATTAAATTATATGTTGGAGACCTGTGTAAAATTTCAGCCAATTCGTATAAGAATTGGGCCCATTGGGGCTCACGAAGTAAAATAAAGAGAACGATTTATATGGGATCTGTATCGGGCTATAGACCGATTCAGACCATAATAAACACGTTTGTTGATGGTCATGAGAGGATCCGTCGCACAAAATTTCAGGCAAATCGGATAATAATTGCGACCTCTAGGGGTCAAGAAGTCAAGATCCCAGATCGGTTTATATGGGAGCTATATCAGGTTATGAACCGATTTGAACCTTATTTGACACAGTTGTTGAAAGTAAAAATAAAAAAAGTCATGCAAAATTTCAGCCAAATCGGATAGGAATTGCGGCCTCTAGAAGCTCAAGATGTCAAATCCCCAGATCTGTTTATATGACAGCTATATCAGGTTATGGACCGATTTCAACCATATTTGGCACAGTTGTTGGATATCATAACAAAACACGTCGTGCGAAATTCCATTCCATTCGGATAAGAATTGCGCCCTCTAGAGGCTCAAGAAGTCAAGACCCAAGATCGGTTTATATGGCAGCTATATCAGGTTATGGGCCAATTTAAACCATACTTGGCACAGTTGTTGGGTATCATAACAAAACACGTCGTGCGAAATTCCATTCCATTCGGATAAGAATTGCGCACTCTAGAGGCTCAAGAAGTCAATACCCAAGATCGGTTTATATGGCAGCTATATCAGGTTATGGACCGATTTGAACCATACTTGGCACAGTTGTTGGACATCATAACAAAACACGTCGTGCAAAATTTTATTCCAATCGGATAAGAACTGCGCACTCTAGAGGCTCAAGAAGTCAAGACCCAAGATCGGTTTATATGGCAGCTATATCAAAACATGGACCGATATGGCCCATTTACAATACCAACCGACCTACACTAATAAGAAGTATTTGTGCAAAATTTCAAGCGGCTAGCTTTACTCCTTCGGAAGTTAGCGTGCTTTCGACAGACAGACGGACGGACGGACGGACGGACGGACGGACGGACGGACGGACGGACGGACGGACAGACGGACGGACATGGCTAGATCGACATAAAATGTCACGACGATCAAGAATATATATACTTTATGGGGTCTCAGACGAATATTTCGAGTAGTTACAAACAGAATGACGAAATTAGTATACCCCCCATCTTATGGTGGAGGGTATAAAAATTCATTAAAATACTGAAGCATATTCGCCGAAACTTTCACTACATAAAGCTTAGATATTCGCAAAGACAACCACACTTTGAAGGCTTTGAAAGATTAGAAATAGTGTGTTCACAGGCAGCATAAGATTCAGCTCTGATTTAAACCAAATGCCACCGCCGATAAGCCAGTGCCTGCACCTAGTAGCGATCACAAAAAAATTTGAGGTATCTTTATCGATTTTGAAAAAATGTGGGGTGCAACCCGTTCCCTCCCCCTTCCCTTTGGCAGACGGATGGACATAGCTAGATCGACTAAGAGTGTCGAGATGATCAAGAATATATATACTTTACTAGCTGGACAGGGCCCGCTCCGCTGCGCCTTCTTTAATTCTCTAATATCTTTTTAGGGTGGGGACACTTCGCCCTGAAGGGGAATATCGTGTTACTGTAGCCTATGTCCGCCTATGACTCTGAACGCCTGCGTTCGAATCCTGACAGAACTTCGGACAAAATTTAAAGCGGTGGTTATCCCCTCTTAATGCTGGCGATATTTGCGAGGCACCATTCCATGCATGGTCATGTAAAAATTTCTCTCCCGCACTGCGGCACCTCGTTCGAACTCGTTGATAAACTCAACTTGAATCGGAAAGCACTCATTGAGGTATGAGAACTTTGCCCCTGCTCGGTTCCTGGGCAAATTTTTACTCTACTCCCAAATGCCTCTCTTTTGAGTCCCATATTACCGTATTGGTTAATATTTCGAGTTTAGAGGGTATTTCGGGTATGGTCACTTGGCCATTAAAGTAAATATAATATTCATGCTCTTCTTTCAAAAACATAACGGCATGATCGGTAAATAAGTTGTGTTTGACGATGGTGTGGACCCCTGGGTCTTTGTCCAGAAAATGAATATAAATTTCCACCCCAAATAGCTTTTATATAATAGAGAGGTATTTTGGGGTGCGGCGGCTCCCCAAACACATGGCTCTATATTGTCGTGATTGATCTATATATAAATTTGGCGGGTTTTGGGCGATCCCCGCGGCACCCGTCCCCAACAATAGAAACTATGTTTCTTTGGTGACTGTTAGAGTGTAGAAAATTTCGAACGAATCGCATTTCCAATCTCCGAGATCTGGTATTTTTGAAATTAGAGTAATGAGAAGTGCTTTTTAGGGGAGACATTTCGACTTAAATATGGATATCAAATTCGTGGAAACTCCTAAATCTCTTAACATTGACCCTCATATTGTCATGGTCGGTAAGTATGAACCGTTTGGAGGATTTTTTGGAGCTGGGGCTGTCACCTGCACTTTGCCCTGAAAAGATATATCAAATTCCTTCTTTACTCCCAATTACCATTGATTTGAGCTCCATATTGCTATAATCTGAAAAAAATATCAGTTTAAGGGGTGATTTTGGGCATACCCCCAAAATTGAATATCAAATCGTTTGTCTACTATCAAATACCTTTCATTTGAGTCCCATATCGTCATAATGGGTCAATTAACCTATTCGACGTATTTTTAGTAGGAAAAGCACCACCTTGACTTGAACGCAAATTTATAAGTCATATTTATAATCTACTCCCAAATATCTTTCATTTAAATCCCAAATAGCCATAGTCGGCTGATATACCCATTTTGGGGTGGGGTGACCTCCCATTACTTGAACCTAATCTACTTTCGGATACTTTTCATTTGAGTCCCATATTGATAGGAAAGTCTAATATATCTGTTTAGAGGAGTATTGGATTTGGGGCGGCCCGCTGGGTACTTGGACCCACAAATTAAAATTATAATCATTTTCTAGTCTCCAATACCTTTAATTTTTTTCCCCTACCAGTCCACTTTTGGGGAGTGGGGTGACCCCCTGTACTTCGATCTGATTTTGTATGCCAGATTCATAATCTACTCCCGAATACCGTTCATTTTAGCCCCATATTGATATGGACGACCAGTTTGTCTGCTTTTAGACATTTTGGGGTTAGGGCGACTTCCTGGGTACTTGGACCCAATTTTTAATACGTATTCCTATTCTACTCCTCAATATCTTTCATTTGATATACATATTGTCTTTATCGGTCCAATTGCCGGATATCGAAAGGATATCAACAAATTATAAAGCATATATCTTTTTCCTGACCTTATTCGTTGTCTACTCCCGAATGCCTTTCATTTGAGTCCCATATTGTCATGTCATGAAATATTTTTTTAAAAAATTTATAATATACTTTTTATACCCTCCACCATAAGATGGGGGTATACTAATTTCGTCATTCTGTTTGTAACTACTCGAAATATTCGTCTGAGACCCCATAAAGTATATATATTCTTGATCGTCGTGAAATTTTATGTCGATCTAGCCATGTCCGTCCGTCTGTCCGTCCGTCCGTCCGTCTGTCTGTCGAAAGCACGCTAACTTCCGAAGGAGTAAAGCTAGCCGCTTGAAATTTTGCACAAATACTTCTTATAAAAGTAGGTCGGTTGGTATTGTAAATGGGCCATATCGGTCCATGTTTTGATATAGCTGCCATATAAACCGATCTTGGGTCTTGACTTCTTGAGCCTGTAGAGTGCGCAATTCTTATCCGATTGGAATGAAATTTTGCATGGCGTGTTTTGCTATAATATCCAACAACTGTGCCAAGTATGGTTCAAATCGGTCCATAGCCTGATATAGCTGCCATATAAACCGATCTTGGGTCTTGACTTCTTGAGCCTCTAGCGTGCGCAATTCTTATCCGATCAGAATGAAATTTTGCACGACGTGTTTTGTTATGATATCCAACAACTGTGCCAAGTATGGTTCAAATCGGTCCATAACCTGATATAGCTGCCATATAAACCGATCTTGGGTCTTGACTTCTTGAGCCTCTAGAGTGCGCTATTCTTATCCGATTGAAATGAAATTTTGCACGACGTGTTTTCTTATTATACCCAACAACAGTGCCAAGTATGGTTTAAATCGGTCCATAACCTGATATAGCTACCATATAAACCGATCTTGGGTCTTGACTTCTTGACCCTCTAGAGGGCGCAATTCTTATCCGATTGGAATGGAATTTTGCACGACGTGTTTTGTTATGATACCCAACAACTGTGCAAAGTATGCTTAAAATCGGTCCATAACCTGATATAGCTACCATATAAATTGATCTTGGGTCTTGACTTCTTGACCCTCTAGAGGGCACAATTCTTATCCGATTTGAATGAATTTTTGCACGAAGTATTTCGTTATGATATCCAACAACTGTGCCAAGTATGGTTCAAATCGGTTCATAACCTGATATAGCTGTCATATAAACAGATCCGGGGATTTGATTTCTTGAGCTTCTAGAGGGCGCAATTCCTATCCGATTTGGCTGAAATTTTGCATGACGTATTTTATTTTTATACCCTCCACCATAAGATGGGGGGTATACTAATTTCGTCATTCTGATTGTAACTACTCGAAATATTCGTCTGAGACCCCATAAAGTATATATATTCTTGATCGTCGTGAAATTTTATGTCGATCTAGCCATGTCCGTCCGTCTGTCCGTCCGTCCGTCCGTCTGTCTGTCGAAAGCACGCTAACTTCCGAAGGAGTAATGCTAGCCGCTTGAAGTTTTGCACAAATACTTCTTATTAGTGTAGGTCGGTTGGTATTGTAAATGGGTCATATCGGTCCATGTTTTGATATAGCTGCTATATAAACCGATCTTGGGTTTTGACTTCTTGAGCCTGTAGAGTGCGCAATTCTTATCCGATTGGAATGAAATTTTGCATGACGTGTTTTGCTATGATATCCAACAACTGTGCCAAGTATGGTTCAAATCGGTCCATAACCTGATATAGCTGCCATATAAACCGATCTTGGGTCTTGACTTCTTGAGCCTCTAGCGTGCGCAATTCTTATCCGATCAGAATGAAATTTTGCACGACGTGTTTTGTTATGATATCCAACAACTGTGCCGAGTATGGTTCAAATCGGTCTATAACCTGATATAGCTGCCATATAAACCGATCTTGGGTCTTGACTTCTTGAGCCTCTAGAGTGCGCACTTCTTATCCGATTGAAATGAAATTTTGCACGACGTGTTTTCTTATTATATCCAACTACAGTGCCTAGTATGGTTTAAATCGGTCCATAACCTGATATAGCTACCATATAAAGCGATCTTGGGTCTTGACTTCTTGACCCTCTAGAGCGCGCAATTCTTATCCGATTGGAATGGAATTTCGCACGACGTGTTTTGTTATGATACCCAACAACTGTGCCAAGTATGGTTCAAATCGGTCCATAACCTGATATAGCTACCATATAAACCGATCTTGGGTCTTAAGTTCTTGACCCTCTAGAGGGCACAATTCTTATCCGATTTGAATGAATTTTTGCACGAAGTATTTCGTTATGATATCCAATAACTGTGATAAGTACACAGATGTGTTTTTTATGGTCTGAATCGGTCTATAGCCCGATACAGATCCCATATAAATCGTTCTCTCTATTTTACTTCGTGAGCCCCAATGGGCGCAATTCTTATACGAATTGGCTGAAATTTTACACAGGTTTCCAACATATAATTTAATTGTGGTCCGAACCGGACCATATCTTGATATCGTTTTAATAGCAGAGCAACTCTTTTCTTATATCCTTTTTTGCCTAAGAAGAGATGCCGGGAAAAGAACTCGACAAATGCGATCCATGGTGGAGGGTATATAAGATTCGGCCCGGCCGAACTTAGCACGCTTTTACTTGTTGATAAATTGGTTTCTTGTAAATAAATCTTTTTACGATGAAAAGGTCTTAATATCATCCTTAAGTTAGGAAAGGTTTTAAAATAATATTAGTCGGCAGACTTTTATCCATGAGAGCAAGTTTTATATTTCACTTACAGTTGTCGTTAGGTCACTTGACATCATTAATTTATTTCATCTACTGCGTAAAAATTAGTGCGCAAAGAAAGAAAAAGGTTTACAATTACAATAACGTGGAAATCTCTTCGTATTTCTGATATATAGTTCTACCACCTTTTCTTATTATACCCTCCACCATAATATGGGGGGTATACTAATTTCGTCATTCTGATTGTAACTTCTCGAAATATTCGTCTGAGACCCCATAAAGTATATATATTCTTGATCGTCGTGAAATTTCATGTCGATCTAGCTATGTCCGTCCGTCTGTCCGTCCGTCCGTCCGTCTGTCTGTCTGTCGAAAGCACGCTAACTTCCGAAGGAGTAAAGCTAGTCGCTTGAAATTTTGCACAAATACTTCTTATTAGTGTAGGTCGGTTGGTATTGTGAATGGGCCATATCGGTTCATGTTTTGATATAGCTGCCATATAAACCGATCTTGGGTCTTGACTTCTTGAGACTCTCGAGTGCGCAATTCTTATCCGATTGGGATGAAATTTTGCACGAAGTGTTTTGTTATGATATCCAACCACTGTGCCAAGTATGGTTCACATCGGTTCATAATCTGATATAGCTGCCATATAAACCGATCTTGGGTCTTGATTTCTTGAGCCTCTAGAGGGCGCAATTCTTATCCTATTGGAATGAAATTTTGCACGACGTATTTTGCTACGATATTCAAAAACTGTGCCAAGTATGGTTCACATCGGTTCATAACCTGATATAGCTGCCATATAAACCGATCTTGGGTCTTGATTTCTTGAGCCTCTAGAGGGCGCAATTCTTATCCTATTGGAATGAAATTTTGCACGACGTATTTTGCTACGATATTCAAAAACTGTGCCAAGTATGGTTTAAATCGGTCCATAACCTGATATAGCTACCATATAAAGCGATCTTGGGTCTTGACTTCTTGACCCTCTAGAGCGCGCAATTCTTATCCGATTGGAATGGAATTTCGCACGACGTGTTTTGTTATGATATCCAACAACTGTGCCAAATATGGCTCAAATCGGTTCATAACCTGATATAGCTGTCATATAAACAGATATGGGAACTTGACTTCTTGAGCTTCTAGAGGGCGCAATTTCTATCCGATTTGGCTGAAATTTCGCAAGACGTTTTTTATTGTTACTTTCAACAACTATGTCAAATAAAGTACAAGTCGGTTCATAACCTGATATAGCTGCCATATAAACCGATCTGGGATCTTGACTTCTTGAGCCTCTAGAGATCACAATTATTATCCGATTTGCCTGAAATTTTGTACGACGGATTCTCTCATGACCATTAACATACGTGTTTATTATGGTCTGAATCGGTCCATAGGCCGATACAGCTCCCATATAAATCGATCTCTCTATTTGACTTCTTGAGCCCACAAAGGGCGCAATTCTTATTCGAATTGGCTGACATTTTACACAGGTCTCCAACATAAATATAGTTTAATTGTGGTGCAAACCGGACCATATCTTGATATCGCTCTAATAGCAGAGCAAATCTTTTCTTATATCCTTTTTTTGCCTAAAAAGTGATGCCGGGAGGGTATATAAGATTCGGCCCGGCCGAACTTAGCACGCTTTAACTTGTTTTATCTACAATACAATAAATTAGTAAAACTTAAAGACTATTAAAGACATGATGCAATTTATACCCATATTCGGCTATAGATGGTTGCAACTTCCGGCGACATCGGACAATAAATGCGCCTTTAACGGGCCCAAAACCTTAAATCGAGAGATCCGTCTATATCTGGATCGATCTGAGTCAAATTGAAAAAGAATATCGAAGTGCGCAACACAACTCACCGTCCCAAATTTCGGCGACATCGGACAATAAATGCGCCTTTTATGGCCCCAAAACCTTAAATCGAGAAATCCGTCTATATGGCAGCTGTATTCAAATCTGGACCGATTTGAGCCAAATTGAAGAAGGAAGTCGAAGGGCCAACACAACTCACTGTCCCAAATTTCGGCGACATCGGACAATAAATGCGCACTTTATGGGCCCAAAACCTTAAATCGAGAAATCGGTCTATATAGCAGCTATATCCAAATCACGATCTGTGCCATATTGCTGAAGTATATCGAGGGCTTTAATTAAACTCACTGCCGGACATCGGACAATAACTGCGCCTTTTATGGGCCCAAAACCTTAAATCGATCCTACATCGATCGAGCCATATCCAAATCTGGACCGATCAGGGCCAAATTGCAGAAGGATATCGAGGGGCCTAACGCAATTCACTGTTGCAAATTTTGGCTAAATCGGATAATAATAGGGCCTAAAACCCTAGATCGGCGGATCAGTCTATATGGAGGCTATATCAAGATATAGTTCGATGTAGTCCATCTTCAAAATTTACCTGCTTATGGACAAAAAAAGAATATGTGCAAAGTTTCAGTTCAATATCTCTATGTTTAAAGACTGTAGCGTGATCTCAACAGACAGACGGACGGACATGGCAAGATTGTCTTAGATTATTAAGCTGATCAAGAATATATATACTTTATAGGGTTGGAAATGGATATTTCGATGTGTTGCAAACGGAATGACAAAATGAATATGCCCCCATCCTTCGGAGTGTGCAGGTATTAATCTGACCCATACCACTATAGACATACACCTAAGCCAGTAATCGGCTTGTTGCGCGCTCTAAAAATTAACAAGTAAGAGCGTGCTAAGTTCGGCCGGGCCGAATCTTATATACCCTCCACCATGGATCGCATTTGTTGAGTTCTATGTGCAGTATCTCTTTTAAGCCAAACAAAGAATACTGAATAAGAACTGTTGTGCTATTGGAGCTATATCAAATTATAGTCCGATTCGGAATGATTCATAAATGAATGCTAAACATTGTAGAAGTCATTGTGTAATATTTCAGTTCATTCGAATAATAATTGCGCTTTGTAGGAGCTCAAGATGCAAAATCGGCAGATAGGTTTATATGGGAGCTGCATCAAGCTATAGATCGATTCAGACCGTATTAGACGTATGTTGAAGGTCATGTGAGAAGCCGTTGTACAAAATTTGTGCCAAATCGGATGAGAATTGCGTCCTCTAGAAGCTCAAGAAGTCAAGATCCCAGATCGGTTTATATGGCAGCTATGTCAGGTTATGTACCGATTTGCACCATACTTAACACAGTTATTGAAAGTCATAACAAAACACCTCATCCAAAATTTTAGCCCAATCGGATGAGAATTGCGAGTTCTATGGGCCCAAGAAGTCAAGATCCAAGATGGGTTTATATGACAGCTATACCAGATTATTGACTGATTTAAACCATACTTAGCACAGTTGTTAAAAGTGATATCAAAACACCACGCGCAAAATTTCAGTCAAATCGGATGAGAATTGCGACCTCTAGAGGCTCAATAATTCAAGACCCATGATCGGTTTATATGGCAGCTACATCTGGTTATTGACCGATTTAAACTATACTTAGCGCAGTTGTTGAAAGTGACACCAACACCACGTGAAAAATCTCAGTCAAATTGAATGAGAATTGCGCCCTCTAGAGGCTCAAGAAGTCAAGACCCAAGATCGGTTAATATGGCAGCTATATCAGGTTATAAACCGATTTGAGCCATACTAAACGCAGTTGTTGGAAGTGACATCAAAACACCACGAGAACAATTTCAGTGAAATCGGATGAGAATTGCGCCCTCTAGAGGCTCAAGAATTCAAGACCCAAGATCGGTTTATATGGCAGCTATATCAGGTTATTGACCAATTTAAACCATACTTAGCGCAGTTGTTGGAAGTGACATCGAAACACCACGTGCACAATTTCAGTCAAATCGGATGAGAATTGCGCACTCTAGAGGCTCAAGAAGTCAAGACCCAAGATCGGTTTATATGGCAGCTATATCAAAACATGGACCGATTTGACCCATTTACAATGCCATCCGACCTGCACTAATGAAAAGTGCAAAATTTCAAACGCCTAGCTTTACTCCTTCGAAAGTTAGCGTGATTACGACAAACAGACGGACGGACGGACATAGCTAGAGCGACTTAAAATGACATGATGATCAAGAATATAAATACTTTATGGGGTCTCAGTCGCATATTTCGAGGTGTTACAAACATAATGACGACATTAATATACCCCCGTCCTATGGTGGAGGGTATAAAAAGAAAATCTATGTTAGGAATTCCATGCTGCTTACAAAATCCTTAATTGTTTTCCATGCCACGCCCCAAAGTTGGTTCATGTCTGGAATTGTGTCTCCACCCATGTGCCGGTATGTGTTAGACGAATGCTCCAACGTCTCATCATCATCCCCTACACATGCTATCACTTGCCGCACCGGTTTTACATAAGTGAGCTCGTTCATCTGTGTGTTCCGTTATGATACCAATAGCTATACTGATCTCCTTTTTAGCTCCAGTAATAGCCTTGTCTTCTTATAATCTAAATTTTCGCCGTCCAATCGACTGTTTCGGTGTTCCACAGGGCTGCATGCGCATTCGTCGCCCATGCTATTAACTCGGACTGTGTCGACCCGAAAGGCTTTGGGTTAACCAAGCTTGTGACGGCAGTATTCTGGCCTTCACCTCGAAATCGTCTGCCCTTTCATTTCCTCTTACTCCGTTATGGCCCGGCACCCAAACGATGAGGATTTTGCCATCCTCAGAGAAAGCGTTAATCTCCTTCTTACACTGCAAAACTGTTCGTGACCTTACCGTCCTGGTTTTTATTACCCTTATGCCAATTTTACTGTCCGTAAAGATGTTCACACTCGACGTGCTCAAGTAAGCACCACACTACCTCACGCATTCCGTGATTGCCCACATCTCCGCCTGTAGGACCGTATTATGGTCAGGCAGTCTAAAACAGATCTCAGGCCCGGGGTTCTCAATGTAGACCCCCATGCCCACTCTGTCCTCTAGCTGGTATCCATACGTGTATCATGACCTTCCAGATGGCAATACTAGTGTTCCGTCTATCAAAGAGTGTGCCACTGGCAGCAGTGCCTCGCACTCGACCTCAAGGTTTATCTCAGGTATCCGATCGGAAACCTCTTCCCTTCCTTCCAGGTTTCTTATCGTCGTCTCGATTATACCGCGATGGTATGAGCTACTCCCATCCTCAATCCATTCTCATATCGCCTTTAGTCTCATACCCGCAGTGGCTGCCTCACACTTAATATGTATGACAATGGGTCGGATATAGAGAATAGTCTCCAGTGCCCTAGTGGGCGTGGTTTTCATCGCTCCACCTATGCCAAGACAACATGTTCTCTGAACCTGTTGCATGGTTCTTCAGCTACACTTTTTCTCAATTTCAGCCCACCAAACTACTGAGGCGCAAATGAGTATTGGTCTAATCACGATCCTGTAGAGCCAATATTTGACCTTGTTAGATATCGAAATCGTTTTGATATCTGACAAGGACAAATATTTCTATCTTCTGTGGGTTAATACTGAGACATCTGGGTCTAGCCCAGTCATATGCAAGACACTTTCGCACTTCTGCATAACTGGTTCAAATCCTTACCCTTTAGAAGTATTATAACATAGTCTGCGTAGCAGACGGGTTCAAATCCCTCCTCATTCAGCATCCGTAATAGGTCATTTATGGTGCTCACCCATAGGAGTGGCGATAAAATGCCCCTGTGACGTGCCTGGTGCCACTTTCGCCCTTATATTTATGCCATGGAACACACAATGTATCAACCCTGTGCCTTAGCATATGGTTTACCCAGTTTCTAAGGACCGGGTCCACCCGGTACTGGTCTAAGGATTGGATCAGTGTGTCCTTTCGCGCATTGTTCAAAGCCCACTCGATGTCAATGCAAACCGCCAGGGTGAACATTCTAGCATCAAAGGATTCTTCTATTTTATGCACAATTCCATCAGGTCCGGGTGACTTAAGTGGTTTGAAGCTCTTCAAGGATACCTTCAACATAAATTCCGTAATTATAAACCTTCGATCAAAATCATTATTTCAAGATTCCGGTGTCTGCGTGAGTCCCGTCGTATCCTGTGGAAAATGCGTTTTCATCAAAAGCCTCCGTTGCCTCTGCTCTCACTTCCATGTCGTCTACTAAATTTTCAGTTTGGACATGGGTTTTTGATAGAAAAATTGTTGTCTTGGCGGCATCATTAACGCTATTGACCTGTTCGCAGAAAAGCTTCCAGCAGGCACGTTTTGCCGCTCTGGTAATCTTATTGTATTCCTTGAGCCGTAAATCACGACCCAATAAATTTCGACTTTTATATACGTGTTTGTTAAAAAGTTTGCGGACCTCTTTTTCAATATTTCGAATCTCCCCGGTCATCCAGGGTTTTTCTTGAGATGATTTCCTTTCCCGAAGAGGACAACTATCTTCGAAAGACCCCACCAGTCGTAATCCTTTTGACATTTTGTCAATGTCTTCTATGCTTGGACAATCTAAATTATCTTGCCCAAGTCTTCTTCTGAGTAACCCACCGAATTTTGTCCAATAGGTTTTCAACTTATTCCGGAAGCTAATTGGAATCAGCGCTGGCCGTGTTATTCTAAACCTAATGTAGCGATGGTCAGAGAAAGAGTGTTCCTTGCAGACCCTCCAATCCTGAACCTCATAGATTAGATTTTCCGAACATATCGTCACATCTTATAGCTCCTCCCTAATCCTATTAACAAAGGTAGCGGTGTTACCAATATTAAGTGTTATTAGGTCGTTAGATTTCAAGAGCTCTGCCAGGGCCTGTTCCCGCTCATTAGTGTTGGTACTACCCCACGTAATGGGGTGAGAGTTCGCGTCGCACCCTATTAATACCTCGTATCCTGTCTGTTTTGCTTTCCTAACCAGCCGATTGTCGAAAGGCTGATAAAGTGATGCCAGATATGTTCCACCGTCTCCCTGTCTCACCACTTTTGCATCCGACGTTGTTGTGTCGTTAAGCTAGATGAAAATAAGTAGCTATTCCGTCCCCCCGGACACCTCTAGCTACGATAATGCCCAAATTGTTTATAAACTAGCCCTCGTATAAATCGATCCCCTGATTTAGCTTCTTGAGCATCTAAAATCCGCAATACCCGATTTAAATGATTACAAAATAATTCAAAAACTAATTTAACAAGGGTAAATTTTTGGCGTAATCCATGTTGGTGGATACCCAAGATTCGGCCGGGTCTATAACCTGATATAGCTCCCATTTAAACTCATCTCCTGATTTAATTTCTTGAACCCCTAAAGGTCGCAATTCTTATCCGATTTGGTTTTCCAAAGTATACGGCAAACTTTTAGAATCCCTAATTTACACCTCAGTTATTTTAGTTTATTGAATATTGCATTAATATTTTCACATTCCTTTAGGAATATTCTAGGATTCAACAGACCTTGCATCCAATAAACACCCTCTTGGGAGTAGCAAAGTTTCCGTGAACTTGCCCTCTTCCTTGTATTCTGTATGATCTCTAAACCTTTCGCAGAACAAAATTTCCCAACCACTTTTTCTCCGAATACCAGAGAGCTTCCAGCATTCTTGGGTGATTTGGAAGCACATTGAGCAATTACCACTCATACCTATTTCATCTAGGATGTGATTTTTCCCTATTTTCTTCCTGAAACCATTCCAGACTCCATAATATACATCTCAGCATTGGTAGTGTTCTTCCCCCATATGAACTTTCTTTGAACTTAAGTGCCAGTTTCTATTTTTAACACTTGACCATAATTGAACACACTAGAAGAATAGCCCCTAGCCTTTAGTTTCCTTTTTCACAAAATGGAATGCATCTGTTATGGACATCATTTCAACCGAAGTAAATGTTAACTTGTTATGCCCGCAAAGCACTAAATGAACTTAATCTAGATTGAAAACCTTTTTGGTCTACTATACTAATGCTATGAGTTCTGCAACTTGAATTTTGAAATATCCACAAGAAATGAAAGTAACACTTTCACACAAGACCGTGTATCATTTCAAATGTGAAAGTTCTCACATAGCCAACAAAAGATGCAAAAGCTAAAATCTACTCAAACTAAGAAGCAATGCTGTTGCAGGTGCCGTCCGGTGCTTTTAAAGCAATACATTCGGCAGGGAAGAACTGTTTAGAAAGCAAAGTAAGCTAAGAAAGGGAAAAAGTAGGAGGTTTGGAGAATAATTAATGTTGAAAATGTTGTTAGCAATCTGACTCATTTGATTGCAAATCTAGCTAAGAATACGTTCGAAAATTACAAGATTGAAGGAAAAAAATTAAAAAAAAACAAGTAAAAGCGTGCTAAGTTCGGCCGGGCCGAATCTTATATACCCTCCACCATGGCATTGTCGAGTTCTTTTCCCGGCATCTCTTCTTAGGCAAAACAAGTAAAAGCGTGCTAAGTTCGGCCGGGCCGAATCTTACACACCCTCCACCATGGATCGCATTTGTCGAGTTCTTTTCCCGGCATCTCTTCTTAGGCAAACAAGGATATAAGAAAAGAGTTGCTCTGCTATTAAAACGATATCAAGATATGGTCCGGTTCGGACCACAATTAAATTATATGTTGGAGACCTGTGTAAAATTTCAGCCAATTCGTATAAGAATTGCGCCCATTGGGGCTCACGAAGTAAAATAGAGATAACGATTTATATGGGATCTGTATCGGGCTATAGACCGATTCAGACCATAATAAACACGTTTGTTGATGGTCACGAGAGAATCCGTCGTACAAAATTTCAGGCATATCGGATAATAATTGCGACCTCTAGGGGTCAAGAAGTCAAGATCCCAGATCGGTTTATATGGCAGCTATATCAGGTTATGAACCGATTTGAACCTTATTCGACACAGTTGTTGAAAGTAAAAATAAAATACGTCATGCAAAATTTCAGCCAAATCGGATAGGAATTGCGCCCTCTAGAAGCTCAAGAAGTCAAATCCCCAGATCTGTTTATATGACAGCTATATCAGTTTATGAACCGATTTCAACCATACTTGGCGCAGTTGTTGAATATCATAACGAAATACCTCGTGCAAAAATTCATTCCAATCGGATAAGAATTGCGCACTATAGAGGCTCAAGAAGTCAAGACCCAAGATCGGTTTATATGGCAGCTATATCAGGTTTTGGACCGATTTGAACCATACTTGGCACAGATGTTGGATATCATAACAAAACACGTCGTGCAAGATTTCATTCTGATCGGATAAAAATTGCGCACGCTAGAGGTTCAAGAAATCAAGACCCAAAATCGGCTTATATGGCAGCTATATCAGGTTATGAACCGATTTGTAGCATACTTGGCACAGTTGTTGGATATCATAACAAAACACGTCGTGCAAAATTTCATTCGAATCGGATAAGAATTGCGCACTCTAGACGCTCAAGAAGTCAAGACCCAAGATCGGTTTATATGGCAGCTATATCAGGTTATGCACCGATTTGAACCATACTTGGCACAGTTGTTGGATATCATAACAAAACACGTCGTGCAAAATTTCATCCCAATCGGATAAGAATTGCACACTCTAGAGGCTCAAGAAGTCAAGACCCCAGATCGGTTTATATGGCAGCTATATCAAAACATCGACCGATATGGCCCATTTACAATACCAACCGACCTACACTAATAAGAATTATTTGTGCAAAATTTCAAGCGGCTAGCCTTACTCCTTCGGAAGTTAGCGTGCTTTCGACAGACAGACGGACGGACGGACGGACAGACGGACGGACGGACGGACAGACGGACGGCCGGACGGACGGACAGACGGACGGACATGGCTAGATCGACATAAAATGTGACGACGATCAAGAATATATATACTTTATGGGGTCTCAGACGAATATTTCGAGTAGTTACAAACAGAATGACGAAATTAGTATACCCCCCATCTTATGGTGGAGGGTATAAAAAGGATATAAGAAAAGATTTGCTCTGCTATTAGAGCGATATCAAGGTATGGTCCGGTTTGGACCACAATTAAATTATATGTTGGACACCTGTGTAAAATGTCAGCCAATTCGAATAAGAATTGCGCCCTTTGTGGGCTCAATAAGTAAAATAGAGAGATCGATTTATATGGGAGCTATATCAGGCTATAAACCGATTCAGACCATAATAAACACGTATGTTAATGGTCATGAGAGAATCCGTCGTACAAAATTTCAGGCAAATCGGATAATAATTGCGACCTCTAGAAGCTCAAGAAGTCAAGATCCCAGATCGGTTTATATGGCAGCTATATCAGGTTATGAACCGATTTGAACCATATTTGGCACAGTTGTTGGATATCATAACAAAATACTACGTGCCAAAATTCTATCAAATTGGATAAGAATTGCGCCCTCTAGAGGCTCAAGAAATCAAGACCCAAGATCGGTTTATATGACAGCTATATAAGGTTATGGACCGATTTGAACCATACTTGGAAAAGTTATTGCATATCGCAACAAAACACGTCGTGCAAAATTTCATTCCAATCGGATAAGAATTGCGCCCTCTAGAGGCTCAAGAAGTCAAGACCCAAGATCGGTTTATATGACAGCTATATAAGGTTATGGACCGATTTGAACCATACTTGGCACAGTTGTTGCATATCGTAACAAAACACGTCGTGCAAAATTTCATTCCAATCGGATAAGAATTGCGCACTCTTGAGGTTCAAGAAGTCAAGACCCAAGATCGGTTTATATGGCAGCTATATCAGGTTATGGACCGATTTGAACCATACTTGGAACAGTTGTTGGATGTCATAACAAAACACGTCGTGCAAAATTTCATTCCAATCGGATAAGAATTGCGCACTCTAGAGGCTCAAGAAGTCAAAACCCCAGATCAGTTTATATGGCAGCTATATCAGGTTATGGTCCGATTTGAACGATACTTGGCACAGTTGTTAGATATAATAACAAAACACGTCGTGCAAAATTTCATTCCAATCGGATAAGAATTGCGCACTCTAGAGGCTCAAGAAGTCAAGACCCAAGATCGGTTTATATGGCAGCTATATCAGGTTATAGACCGATTTGAACCATACTTATCACAGTTGTTGGATGTCATAACAAAACACGTCGTGCAAAATTTCATCCCAATCGGATAAGAATTGCGCACTCTAGAGGCTCAAGAAGTCAAGACCCAAGATCGGTTTATATGGCAGCTATATCAAAACATGAACCGATATGGCCCATTTACAATACCAACCGACCTATACTAATAAGAAGTATTTGTGCAAAATTTCAAGCGGCTAACTTTACTCCTTCGGAAGTTAGCTTGCTTTCGACAGACAGACGGACGGACGGACGGACAGACGGACGGACATGGCTAGATCGACATAAAATGTGACGACGATCAAGAATATATATACTTTATGGGGTCTCAGACGAATATTTCGAGTAGTTACAAACAGAATAACGAAATTAGTATACCCCCATCCTATGGTGGAGGGTATAATAATAAAGGCAAGTTTCTCCTTAATCGAATACATTTTAAAGAGGGATTGAATCATATTCAACAGAAAATATAATTTGAACATTTGACCTCAAGAGAAATTTTAAAGGGCAGAGCTGTCACTCTTTGATTTACCTCCAATAGTCTCGCAGACTATTCTTTACTTTAATTGGCAATGATTAAACATTTGTCTCATTAGCCAAACTTAGAATAGTTATCCAAGCGCCTTGATCTTCTTCACTTCTTCTAAAAGCTCTGACAACAAGTTTCTAGATGTCTTTCACCACTTGAACTTCCCATCTAGTTTTTGGTCGTCCCGGATTGCGTGTACCACTGTGTGCACCTTCAAAAGACTTCTTTGCTGAAGCTTCTTCATACATTTTACAACATAGTAATCAACTCCAGCAGGATATTAAAGATACCACACTATAAGCAGTTTCCTTGTCTGTAACCTCTTTTGGTATAGGTGGTTCGGTGAGATTCTTTCTTATTCTTACTGAGGAACGTAATATTACATAACTGAACACATAGGACTACGAGCTCATTTATGCAAAATCGGTGCGGCAAGTGATAGCATATTTAGGGAATGTGGGGGAGATGATGAGACGTTGGAGGATTTCCTATGTCATTGCCCTGTTTTCGCGGCAAACAGACACCGGTACTTAGGTGGGGACACGATACCAGACATGAACCTTTTACTTAGGGGAGGGGTATGGAAAATAATTAAGGATCGTTAGTAGCACAAAATTTCTAACTTACAATTTTCTTTTTATACCCACCACCGAAGGATAGGGGTATAATCATTTTGTCATTCCGTTTGCAACACATCGAAATATCCATTTCCGACCCTATAAAGTATATATATTCTTGATCAGCGTAAAAATCTAAGACGATCTAGATATCTCCGTCCGTCTGTCTGTTGAAATCACGCTACAGTCTTCAAAAAAAGAGACATTGAGCTGAAACTTTGCACAGATTCTTTTTTTGTCCATAAGCAGGTTAAGTTCGAAGATGGGCTATATCGGACTATATCTTGATATAGCCCCCGTATAGACCGATCCTCCGATTTAGGGTCTTAGGACCATAAAAGCCACATTTATTATCCGATTTTGCTGAAATTTGGGACAATGAGTTGTGTTAGTCCCCTCGACATCCTTTGCCAATTTGGTCCAAATCGGATCATATTTCGTTATAACTGCTATGGGACATAAAGTATGCAATTTTCACCGGATTTTGATGAAAGGTGATTTGATATATACCCGAGGTGGGTATCCAAAGTTCGGCCCGGTCGAACTTAACGCCTTTTTACTTGTTCAGGTTACTTTTTAGTTTTTAGAGGGCACAACAAGCCGATTGTTGGCTTAGGTGTATGTCCATAGTAGCATGGCGCGGATTAATATCTATACCCTCTTTTTCAACCTAACCTACTAAGGACCGTGTATCAGCAAGTTTCATCCTGCAGTCTTATTAATTTTGCAGGGATTCCAAAATCAGACATGGCTTGAAATACCTTTGAAAGTATAGGGGTATCAAAAGCGGCTTTGTAGTCAACAAAGAGATGGTAGGTGTTGATTTGTTCTTCTCGGGTCTTTCCGAGGATTTGGGCATATCTTTTCTGGGGTGGATTTACCAGGTCTAGGTTAGGTAAGGTTAAGTGGCAGTCTGCCATCGGACTCATTTAGACGTTTTCGTCCATTGTGATACCACAGGGATAGCAGAAGGAAGGTGCCCTCTTGTTCCTACCGTGGAACCATCGTTGTAAAAAGCCCAATAACTTGTGAGTGTTCATATCCGCTAAATCAGACAGTTTCTCAAAAAAATGAGAACCTAAAGTGAAACACTTTCTGACTTTTAATGCGGGACACACACACTTCTTCTTCGATGTCCTCACAGCTTCTGCAAAAGTCGTGTTTTAGTATCACTGATAACAACTGTGCCAAGTATAGTTCAAATCGGTCCATAACCTGATATAGCTGCCAAATAAACCGATCTTATGTCTTGACTTCTTGAGCCTCTAGAGTGCGCAATTCTTATCCGATTGGAATGGAACGACGTGTTTTGTTATAATATCCAACAACTGTGCCAAGTATGGTTCAAATCGGTCCATTACCTGATGTAGCTGCCATATAAACCGATCTTGGGTCTTGACTTCTTGGGCCTCTAGAGAGCGCAATTCTTATCCGATTTGCCTGAAATTTTGTACGACGGATCCTCTCATGACCATCAAGATACGTGTTTATTATGGTCTGAATCGGTCTATAGCCCGATACAGCTCCCATATAAATCGATCTCTCTATTTTACTTCCAACATATAATTTAATTGTGGTCTAAACCGGATCATATCTTGATATCGCTCTAATAGCAGAGCAAATCTTTTCTTATATCATTTTTTGCTTAAGAAGAGATGCCGGGAAAAGAACTCGACAAATGTGCTCCAAGCTGGAGGGTATATAAGATTCGCCACGGCCGAACTTAGCTCGCTTTTACTTGTTTCGATTATATTTGACAATCACTGAGACACTCCTCTCGCAATCGCTGACTGCCCACGACCGCATTTTTAGCTACTCCGCATAAATATGAAGCTTAATACTATCCACAACCTTTGGACACACCCGGTAGCTTCTAGCATAGCTACCCATGATAGCAATGACACCACACAAGTTGGAGCTCAGAGTTCTAGCCCGTATGGTGCTTACAATTATTTCGTGTCGAAGACTGTAGAAATCTTTTCTTCAGATTTGTCTAAAGCTATGGTAGAACGTTTTAGGTGATATTCTTACCAGAAACCTTAGTCTCTCGTTCCAATATGCAAGAACTTTTAGCTGAATTATTCCTTAACTACCTTCACTCGTTGTTCCAAAGTTCGTTAGCTATGCTGACTATCCACTTCATTCATTCCCAGATTCAGAAACATTTCTTCTTCACATCACCTGCTTAACATTACTTTTTTACTCTTTTTGAAATGAAGTGTTTGGCACTATTAAATGCATTGTTGAGATTTTTCAGATTTCCAAGAGTAAATTGAATTAAACAAATGTATGCAAGAGTTGCTAAAGGCATATGCATTCAAAGGGACTCAAATTCAGTATGATAGCACTTTTGTGGCAAATTCGCAATTAACCTCATCGCATGGTTGGTTATCTTTACCAAAGAGAATTTAAGCAAAATGTTTTAGCAGTTGGATTATGTTCAGGTTTCTATCTCAATAAACGAAATAACTGCATGGATACATCAGTAAAGCCTTCTTCATTGATTTTTATTTTATCTAATTGTCTCATAACCTGATGGAGGCCATCGTAGCGCAGAAATTTGCATGTCCCGCTAAGACGCTATATATCAGAAAAAAAATTGTCAGCGGTGGTTATCCCTCCTAATGCTGGCGACGTTTGTGAGGTACTATGCCATCTAAAAACTTTACCCCACAGAGGTGTCACACTGCGGCACGCCGTTCGGACTATAAAAAGGAAGCCCATTACCATTGAGATTAAACTTGAATCGCACAGCACTTGTGAGCATATGCATATGTAGGAAGTTTGACCCTGTTTCTTAATGGAATATTTATTGGCAAATTTGCATTTTTGATTGGTACCATATCTACAATATATGTATAAAAATGAATTTATGTTTGTTTGTTTGTATGTTTGTTTGTTTGTTTGTGGGTTTGTAAATTTGTTTGTTCCGTAAAGACTCAAACCGATTACTTTGAAATTTTCACAGATTGTGGGGTGTGGTCCGGAAGGATCAATAAGCTATATAACTTTTTGACATCGCATTAGCGGCGGACCCTCCCCCTTACCACAAAAGTACCAGCCAAAAATAAAAGTGGACCGAATGGGACAATATGGGACTTAACTGAAAGGTATTCAAGAGTAGAGTACAAATTCCACATTAAAAATTGGCTCCAAGTAATTGGGAGGCCGTCTCGACCCCAAAAAAAAAACCCCAAAATAGGTTTATTGGACGATAATGACAAAATGGGAATCGAATGAAAGGTAATCAGAGTAGATTACGAATATGGTCGAGATGGAGCAATAGGCTAAATAAGTCTTTAGTATCCCAAGGGGGGCGGACCCTCCTACTTACCAAAAAAGTACCACCCAAAACTAAAAGTGGACCGATTGGGACAATATGGGACTTAAATGAAAGTTATTCAAGAAAAGAGTACGATTTCCATATTAAAAATTGGGGGGCCGCCCCGACCCCAAAACCCCCCAAATTGGTTTATTGGACGATAATGACAATATGGGGCTCGAATGAAAGGTATTCGCGAGCAGATTACGGATATAGTCTGGAAGGAGATATAGGTTATGTAATTTGTTGATGTTGGAAGGGGGCTAATCCTCCCCCGTTACCACATAAACGCCACACAAAATCAAAAGTTGACCTATAGGGACAATATGGGTATCAAATGAAAGAGTAGAGAACGAATGTGGTATAAAACTTGGGTTAAGGTATATATCAAAATATAGGACGCAAATGAAAGATATTCGGGAGTAGACTACGAATATGACATAAAAAACGAGGTCCAAGTAATTGATAGTCGCCCCATCCCCGATAAACTCCCCAAATGGGAATACTACTCAACCATAGCTTGATGAAACTCAAATGATAGGCATTTGAGAGCAGATTACGAATATGACATTAAACTTTGTGTCCAAGAACCTAGGTGGTGTTTTACCTCCTAAAATCGCCATATTAAAACAATGGAGAATCAAGAGATAGATTATATTGAGTTGAGTGCGTCAATCAAATTTGTGCTTAAGTGGCAGTGTGGCGCACAACTCTTATATAGACGCCCTCCACCAAATGGCTGTATACACCAATCATGATAATATAAGGTTAAATTAAAGGTATAAGGTTGTGTACTGCGAATCTGATATCATTATTCTGCTCATATATCCAGGGAACCACCTCACCCCAAACAGTCTATCAACTATAATGACCAAACGGGCCATTGTGTGATTTAATTAATGTGTAGGCCGACAAAGAGCCGAAATTATAACATTCAGCGTGAAAGCAGGTGTTTCAAACCTTAACGATAAGTTTGCAACCATTTTTAGCTCACCGATAGACGGGACCAAACGACGTGTTGCTGGGCAACACTTTTGTGTTCAAGAGTTTTACATGGTAAGAACTATCGCCACCGCACCAAATATATAGACTGGCAAATTAGTTTTTACCACAGAAAACCGTTTAATATGGCAATTTAATATGATTTAAAAACAGGTAAAAAGGCGTTAAGTTCGGCCGGGCCGAACTTTGGATACCCACCACCTCGGTTATATACGTAAACCACCCTTCATCAAATTTCGGTGAAAATGTCATACCTTAGCAGTAATATCGTAATATGTTCCGATTTGGACCAAATAGTAATAAGTACAGGTCATTGTTCAATTGTGCATAACAAAATAGTGATCTTTTTAGTAGCTATATCTAAAAATAAACCGATCTAAACCATATACAACACGGATGTCGAAAAGCCTTATATAATTCACGGTGTCAAATTTTATTGAAATCGAATTATAAATGCGCCTTTTATGGGGCCAAGACTTAAAATCGACATACCGGTCTACATGGCAGCTATATCAAAATCTGGACATTTTCTGGTTGCTGAAAAATGTCGAAGAGCTTAACACAAAGCACTGTCCAAAATTTCAGCAAAATCGGATCGTAAATGTGGCTTTTATAGGCCAAAGACCCTAAATCGGCGGATCAGTCTTTATGGGGGCTATATCAAGATATAGTCCGATAGAGCCCATCTTCGAACTTAACCTGCTTATGGACAAACAAAAAAAAAAAAACAATCTGTGCGAAGTTTCAGCTCAATATCTCTATTTTTAAAGATTGTAGCGTGTTTTCAACAGACAGACGGACAGTTGGCCGGACATGTCTAGATCGTCTTAGATTTTTACGCTGATAAAGAATAAACACACTTTAAAGGTCGGAAATGGATATTTCGATATGTTGCAAACGGTATGACAAAATGAATATACCCCATACATCGGTGGTGGGTACAAAAAAGACTAAATGATGACTATTTAATAGGTAGTCATATGGTATAGTGGTTGTCTATGAATGACTATTCATAGACAACCATCTTACCATATGATCCACTCTAAGCGGGTAGCACTAACATTTAAATTAGCGTCCTCTGGCAGTCTTCAACTGAAATTTTTTGATCCAATTGGATTTAAAGGGTGATTTTTTTGAGGTTAGGATTTTCATGCATTAGTATTTGACAGATCACGTGGGATTTCAGACATGGTGTCAAAGAGAAAGATGCTCAGTATGCTTTGACATTTCATCATGAATAGACTTACTAACGAGCAACGCTTGCAAATCATTGAATTTTATTACCAAAATCAGTGTTCGGTTCGAAATGTGTTCATTCACCGTAACGTTGCGTCCAACAGCATCTTTGAAAAAATACGGTCCAATGATTCCACCAGCGTACAAACCACACCAAACAGTGCATTTTTCGGGATGCATGGGCAGTTCTTGAACGGCTACTGGTTGCTCTTCACTCCAAATGCGGCAATTTTGCTTATTTACGTAGCCATTCAACCAGAAATGAGCCTCATCTCTGAACAAAATTTGTCAAAATTTGAACACATTTCGAACCGAACACTGATTTTGGTAATAAAATTCAATGATTTGCAAGCGTTGCTCGTTAGTAAGTCTATTCATGATGAAATGTCAAAGCATACTGAGCATCTTTCTCTTTGACACCATGTCTGAAATCCCACGTGATCTGTCAAATACTAATGCATGAAAATCCTAACCTCAAAAAAATCACCCTTTAGTTGATCCACTTAAAAACACGCCAACGTGAATAGAGAGAGGGCAGAGTGGTAAAAATTAATTATCAGCATGTACCTTTGTTATGACAACCTATCGGTCCTTAAAATAAAGAAAAACAAGTAAAAGCGTGCTAAGTTCGGCCGGGCTGAATCTTACATACCCTCCACCATGGATCGCATTTGTCGAGTTCTTTTCCAGGCATCTCTTCTTAGGCAAAAAAGGATATAAGAAAAGAGTTGCTCTGCTATTAAAACGATATCAAGATATGGTCCGGTTCGGACCACAATTAAATTATATGTTGGAGACCTGTGTAAAATTTCAGCCAATTCGTATAAGAATTGCGCCCATTGGGGCTCACGAAGTAAAATAGAGAGAACGATTTATATGGGAGCTGTATCGGGCTATAGACCGATTCAGACCATAATAAACTCGTTTTTTGATGGTCATGAGAGGATCCGTCGTACAAAATTTCAGGCATATCGGATAATAATTGCGACCTCTAGGGGTCAAGAAGTCAAGATCCCAGATCGGTTTATATGGCAGCAATATCAGGTTATGAACCGATTTGAACCATATTTTACACAGTTGTTGAAAGTAAAAATAAAACACGTCGTGCAAAATTTCATTTCAATCGGATAAGAATTGCGCCTTCTAGAGGCTCAAGAAGTCAAGACCCAAGATCGGTTTATATGGCAGCTATATCAGGTTATAAACCGATTTGAACCATACTTGACACAGTTGTTGAATATCATAACAAAACACGTCGCGCAAAATTTCATTCTGATAGGATAAGAATTGCGCACGCTAGAGGCTCAAGAATCAAGACCCAAGATCGGTTTATATGGCAGCTATATCTGGTTATGGACCGATTTGAACCATACTTGACACAGTTGTTGGATATCGTAGCAAAACACGTCGTGCAAATTCATTTCAATCGGATGAGAATTGCGCACTCTAGAGGCTCAAGAAGTCAAGACCCAAGATCGGTTTATATGGCAGCTATATCAAAACATGAACCGATATGACCCATTTACAATACCAACCGACCTACACTAATAAGAAGTATTTGTGCAAAATTTCAAGCGGCTAGCTTTACTCCTTCGGAAGTTAGCGTGCTTTCGACAGACGGACGGACGGACGGACAGACGGACGGACATGGCTAGATCGACATAAAATGTCACGACGATCAAGAATATATATACTTTATATTTCGAGTAGTTACAAACAGAATGACGAAATTAGTATACCCCCCATCTTATAGTGGAGGGTATAATAAAATATAGGAATATAGGAAGGATATAAAAGCAAAAAATTTGGTATCAAATTCTCCTAAACCCGGCAAACGGATTTATAGACCAACCACTACTTTATAGACCACCACACAATATGGGACTCAAATTAAATGTATTTGAGAGTAGAAAACGAATCTGATATCCAATTGCGGAACTAAGTGTTTCATGTTAACCCCACCACTATAAAACCCCTCGAATCGGACATATTTACGGGCCGGGCTCAACTAGTTTCATATAAATGTTAGAGGCCATAGCAGCAATTCCCGTCCAAAATTCCCAATAGGATGAGAGTTGCGCCCTCTAGACACTCAAGAAATATAATCAAAGTATCGATTTATATTGGAGCGATATGAGGTTACGGAGCGGTTTAATGTTAAAATTCGTAAATAAAAGTCATCGTGCGGATTTGCTCCAGAGGCTCAAGAAGTATAATCGGAAATTCGGAGCCATATGAGGTTATTCAAACCATACTTGACACAGATTGCGCCTCCATAAACTCCATATATGCACCGGTTTGGATGGGCATGGCTAGAGAGAATTAAAGTGTCATGACGACCAGCAATGTATAAATACTTTATAGGCTGGCGGCAGTTATAAGCCTTCAGCTATGTAAAATATTTTTATGATAGCCTCTTCCACTGCTCGGAATTGACAAGAAGAGGATATAACTTTTCATTGAACTGAAAATTAAATCGGACAGCATTCATTAATATAATAAAAGTTTCCTCGGCACTCCCTAAATGAAAGGTTAATGTCCTGTGTCTAAACTCAATGTTTAGACTTAACTATCTTAAATTTTGAAAATAACTGACTCTTTGTTCTATGGCTCACCTATCTAAACTCTAGTTTTGAAATCAATTTAAATAACGAATTAATCTTTTGTAGCTTTGAACTAACCCTTTTGTGAATTATTTGTATTTATGAATTTCATCCAAATATCTGTTATAGATTTCTTGGTGAGTCATAGAATCAAAACTCTTTCACTGTTTTCTTGTACTCCCAACGGTGAGCATCCAACTTAATCCCATAAAACACATTTGAACTCCAACAAAAATATCCACTTCGTTCTTTTTTTGGACGCCTACTTTTAATTTCCCATATACTGAGAAATTATAAAATCCGCACACATTCCATACCTCCAACGTAAGTGAGATGTTCTGTCATCTTTCCAAAAACAACTAAATACCGTCCACAAATTCCATCCGGGTTTTGGTGACAATTGTGTACTCCACCATCTCTCTTGGACAACTTCACTAAATCCAGCAATTGTCACCAACGACACCCCAACCCCTTTTTAAATGGTCCATCGATCCTCCAACATGGCTTGAGAAGAGAGCATACAGAACAGCGAAAATCACCACCAAAGAAAACAAGTAAAAAGGCGTTAAGTTCGGCCGTGCCGAACTCTGGATACCCACCACCTCGGGTATATATGTAAACCACCTTTCATTACAACCAGGTGAAAATTGCATACCTTAGTTCCCATAGAAGTTATAACGAAAGATGTTCTGATTTGGACCAAATACTAATAAGTACAAGTCATTGTTCAATTGAGTATAACAAAATATTTGTCTTTTTAGTAGCTATATATAAAAATAAACCGATCTGAACCATATACAACATAGATGATGAAGAGCCTAACATAGGTCACTGTTTAAAATTTTAGTGATATCGGACTATAAATGCGCTTTTTATGGGGCCAAGACTTTAAATCGAGATATCGGTCTATATGGCAGCTATATGCAAATCTTGATCGATCTAGACCAGAAATATGTGGAGGAGCTTAACTTAACTCTCTGTCCAGACAAATCGGCGAAATCGGACAATATATGCGCCTTTTATGGGCCTAAAACCTTAAATCCAGAGATCGGTCTATATAGCAGCTATATCCAAATCTGGTCCGATCTGTGCCATATTGCAGAAGAATGTCGATGAGCCTAACAAAACTCACTGTCCCAAATTTCGGCTACATTGGACAATAAATGCGCCTTTAATGGCCTAAAAACCTTAAATCGAGGGATCGGTCCAAATCTGATCCGATTAAGGCCAAATTTACGAAGGATATTGAAGGGCCGAAGACAACTCACTGCCCCAAATTTTAGCAATATCGGATGATAAATGTGGCTTTTATGGACCTAAGACCCTAAATCCGAGGATCGGTCTATATGGCAGCTATATCCAAATCTAACTACAACTACAATTTTCAACCGATCTGTACAAAATTTGTCACGGATTGTTTTGCAACTGATCTTAATAAATCTGATAGATTTCAACAAACTCAGATCTGATTTGGGTATAGCTCCAATATATATGTATCGCCCGATTTGCACAAGGCCATTTAGGCCATAGTAACTACAATTTTCAACCGATCTGCACAAAATTTGGCGCGGATTATTTTGCTACTGACCTTAACATATCTGATAGATTTCACCAAAATCAGTTCAGATTTGGATATAGCTCCAATATATATGTATCGCCCGATTGTCATTGTTCAGTTGCGTATAATTAATATTGGTCTTTGAAGTAGCTATATCTAAAAATAAACCGATCTGAACCATATACAACATGGATGTCGAAAAGCTTAACATTAGTCAATGTGTCAAATTTCAGTTAAATCGGATTATAAATGCGCCTTTTTTGGGGCCAAGACTTTAAATCGAGATATCGGTTTATATGGTAGCTTTATGCAAATCTTGATCGATCTAGACCAAATTGCAGAAATATGTGGAGGGGCTTAACTTAACTTTCTGTCCCAAAGTTCGGTAACATCGGACAATAAATGCGCCTTTTATGGGCCCAAAACATTAAATCGAAAGATCGGTCTATATGGCAGCATTTTCCAAATCTGGACCGATCTGAGTGACATTAAAGAAGGATATCGATGGATTATGGGCTCAAAACCTAAGCGAGAGATCGGTTTATATGGCAGCTATATTCAAATAAGGACCGATCTTTGCCATAATGCAGACGTATTTCAAGGGGCTTAACCTAACTCACTGTCCTAAATTTCAGCAAAATCGGATAATAAATGTGGCTTTTATGTGGCCAAAGACTTTAAATCGAGATATTGGTCTATATGGCAGCTATATCCAAATCTGAACCGTTCTGGGCCAAATTGACGAATAATGTCGAAGGGCCTAACACAACTCACTGTCCCAATTTACAGCAAAATCGGAAAATAAATGTGGCTTTAATGGGCCTAAGACCCTAAATCCGAGGATCGGTCTATATGGCAGCTATATCCAAATCTGGACCGATCTGGGCCAAATTTACGAAGGATGTCGAAGGGTTTAACATTACTAACTGTCTTAAATTTCAACAAAATCGGATAATAAATGTGGCTTTTATGGGCCTAAGATCTAAATTGGCCGATCGGTCTATATGGGGGCTATATCAAGATATAGTCCGATATAGCCCATCTTCGAACTTAACCTGCATATGGACAAAAAAAGAACCCGTGCAAAATTTCAGCATAATATCTCTATTTATAAAGACTGTAGCGTGATTTCAACAGACAGACGGGCAGACGGACGGACAAGTCTAGATGGTCATAGATTTTTACGCTGATCAAAAATATACATACTTTATAGGGTTGGAAATGGATATTTCGATGTGTTGCAAACGGAATGACAAAATGAATATAACCCCATCCTTCGGTGGTGGATATAAAATCAAAGTTAATAAATAAGAAGAAGAACAAGTAAAAGCGTGCTAAGTTCGGCCGGGCCGAATCTTATATACCCTCCACCATGGATCGCATTTGTCGAGTTCTTTTCCCGGCATCTCTTCTTAGGCAAAAAAAAGGATATAAGAAAAGATTTTCTCTGCTATTAGAGCGATATCAAGATATGGTCCGGTTTGGACCACAATTAAATTATATTATGTTGGAGACCTGTGTAAAATGTCAGCCAATTCGAATAAGAATTGCGCCCTTTGTGGGCTTAACAAGTAAAATAGAGAGATCGATTTATAAGGGAGCTGTATCGGGCTATAGACCGATTCAGACCATAATAAACACGTATGTTAATGGTCATGAGAGAATCCGTCGTACAAAATTTCAGGCAAATCGGATAATAATTGCGACCTCTAGAGGCTCAAGAAGTCAAGATCCCAGATCGGTTTATATGGCAGCTATATCAGGTTATAAACCGACTTGTTCTTTATTTGACATGGTTGTTGAAAGTAACAATAAAAAACGTCTTGCGAAATTTCAGCCAAATCGGATAGGAATTGCGCCCTCTAGAAGCTCAAGAAGTCAAGTCCCCAGATTTGTTTATATGACAGCTATATCAGGTTATGAACCGATTTGAACCATATTTGGCACAGTTGTTGGATATCATAACAAAATACTACGTGCCAAAATTCATTCAAATTGGATAAGAATTGCGCCCTCTAGAGGCTCAAGAAGTCAAGACCCAAGATCGGTTTATATGACAGCTATATAAGGTTATGGACCGATTTGAGCCATACTTGGCACAGTTGTTGGATATCGTAACAAAACACGTCGTGCAAAATTCCATTCCAATCGGATAAGAATTGCGCACTCGAGAGGCTCAAGAAGTCAAGACCCAAGATCGGTTTATATGGCAGCTATATCAAAACATGGACCGATATGGCCCATTTACAATACCAACCGACCTACACTAATAAGAAGTATTTGTGCATTTCAAGCGGCTAGCTTTACTCCTTCGGAAGTTAGAGTGCTTTCGACAGACAGACGGACGGACGGACGGACATGGCTAGAACGACATAAAATTTCACGACGATCAATTATATATATATATATCTTATACTCGCACAGTGTTCCGTCTACAGCAATTTATTGCGAAACACAACCGTTAACGAAATCAAGCTATTTAATTACCAACCAGCCTCATTAAAAGTAAGAAGAACAAGATAATTTTCAACAAGTAAAAGCGTGCTAAGTTCGGCCGGGCCGAATCTTATATACCCTCCACCATGGATCGCATTTGTCGAGTTCTTTTCCAGGCATCTCTTCTTAGGCAAAACAGGATATAAGAAAAGATTTGCTCTGCTATTAGAGCGATATCAAGATATGGTCCGGTTTGGACCACAATTAAATTATATGTTGGAGACCTGTGTAAAATGTCAGCCAATTCGAATAAGAATTGCGCCCATTGGGGGCTCAAGAAGTAAAATAGAGAGATCGATTTATATGGGAGATGTATCGGCCTATAGACCGATTCAGACCATAATAAACACGTATGTTAATGGTCATGAGAGAATCCGTCGTACAAAATTTCAGGCAAATCGGATAATAATTGCGACCTCTAGAGGCTCAAGAAGTCAAGATCCCAGATCGGTTTATATGGCAGCTATATCAGGTTATGAACCAACTTGTACTTTATTTGACATAGTTGTTGAAAGTAACAATAAAAAACGTCTTGCGAAATTTCAGCCAAATCGGATAGAAATTGCGCCCTCTAGAAGCTCAAGAAGCCAAGTCCCCAGATTTGTTTATATGACAGCTATATCAGGTTATGAACAGATTTGATCCATATTCGTCACAGTTGTTGGATATCATAACAAAATACTACGTGCCAAAATTCATTCAAATTGGATAAGAATTGCGCCCTCTAGAGGCTCAAGAAGTCAAGACCCAAGATCGGTTTATATGACAGCTATATAAGGTTATGGACCGACTTGAACCATACTTGGCACAGTTGTTGGATATAGTAACAAAACACGTCGTGCAAAATTTCATTCCAATCGGATAAGAATTGCGCACTCTAGAGGCTCAAGAAGTCAAGACCCAAGATCGGTTTATGTGGCAGCTATATCAGGTTATGAACCGATTTGAACCATACTTGGCACAGTTGTTGGATATAATAACGAAACACGTCGTGCAAAATTTCATTCCAATCGGATAAGAATTGCGCACTCTACAGGCTCAAGAAGTCAAGATCCAAAATCGGTTTATATGGCAGCTATATCAGGTTATGAACCGATTTGAACCATACTTGGCACAGTTGTTGGTTATCATAACAAAACACGTCGTGCAAAATTTTATCTCAATTGGATAAGAATTGCGCAATCTTGAGGCTCAAGAAGTCAAGACCCAAGATCGGTTTATATGGCAGCTATATCAAAACACGGACCGATATGGCCCATTTACAATACCAACCGACTAGCTAGCTTTACTCCTTCGGAAGTTAGCGTGCTTTCGACAGACAGACGGACGGACGGTCAGACGGAGGGACATGGCTAGATCGACATAAAATTTCACGTTGATCAAGAATATATATACTTTATGGGGTCTCAGACGAATATTTCGAGTAGTTACAATCAGAATGACGAAATTAGTATACCCCCCATCTTATGGTGGAGGGTATAAAAAGAATAAGTACTAAAAACCATTGCGCAATATACCACAGTATTCGTTAGGAATATTTATCTTAATCTTACTAAATTAATAGTTAATAAAATTTGGTAATTGACAATATGTACTTGCCTTTAGCTATATAATATACTAGCTGACCCGGGTCCGCTCCGCTGCTCCTTCTTTTACTTTATATGGAACAAAAGTTTCTTTGAAATATTTGTTTTCGACGATTAAAGATCTTTTAGTGAAATACCATGCTACGAAAATAGTATATCGCTTGACTAACAGTTTAACAATATAAGTGCCTTTATATGAATCCCGATTTAGGGGTGTTTTGGCGATTGGGGTGGTCCCCCAAACACTAAGCCCGGAAAATATATCAGCAACGTGCTCTATTCTCACATATCTATATATCATTTATTTGAATCCCATATTGCCATTGCCCTCAAAATTGGGTATCAAATTCTTTTTCTAATCTCTTTTAAATTCTTTATTGCAAAAGTCAGCAAATATGTCCGGTTTGGGGTATTGGACCTGAAAACTAAGAATATTTAGTTCCAGTCTCTTTAAGACCCAAATTGTCTTGGTGAGCAAATATGTCCTATTTGGGGGTTGTTTTGGTGGTGGGACGTCCGCTAGACAGTTGGCCCTTAATGTTGATATCAGATATGTGGTCTACTCCCACATACCTTTAATTAGAGCCAAATTTTTCCATAGTCGGCAAACATGACCGGCTTGGGGGGTCTTTTGGGGGATGGGCGGCCACTCAGTGGGTGGCCTTGAAAATAAATATCGGATTCGTGTTCCACTTTAAAAACCCTCTTTTTTGAGCCTCATATTGCAATAGTCAGAAAATACTTTCTATTTAGGTGGTGTTGTGGGGGTGGGGTGGCCCAATAGACACTTCTCCCGAATATTGATATCATATTCGGGCTTTACTCCCAAAGAACTTTCATTTGAGCCCCATATTGCTACGGTCGTAAATTTTGTCCCCTTTGGGAGAAACGTGGTCCCACATTTGGATATCAAATTCGTATTCTTCTCGCAAATACCTTTCATTTGAGTCCCTATTTATCCATGGTCGGTAAATATGTCCGATTTAAGGGTGTTTGGGGGCTTGGGGTGGTCCCCTGAGCGCTTGGTCCGACAATTGGATATCAGATACGTTTCCTTATCCTAAATACCTTTCATTTAAGTCCCATATTGTCGTGATTGGTCTAAATAAAGGGTGATTTTTTTGAGGTTAGGATTTTCATGCATTAGTATTTGACAGATCACGTGGGATTTCAGACATGGTGTCAAAGAGAAAGATGCTCAGTATGCTTTGACATTTCATCATGAATAGACTTACTAACGAGCAACGCTTGCAAAATATTGAATTTTATTACCAAAATCAGTGTTCGGTTCGAAATGTGTTCAAATTTTGACAAATTTTGTTCAGCGATGAGGCTCATTTCTGGTTGAATGGCTACGTAAATAAGCAAAATTACCGCATTTGGAGTGAAGAGCAACCAGAAGCCGTTCAAGAACTGCCCATGCATCCCGAAAAATGCACTGTTTGGTGTGGTGTGTACGCTGGTGGAATCATTGGACCGTATTTTTTCAAAGATGCTGTTGGACGCAACGTTACGGTGAATGAACACATTTCGAACCGAACACTGATTTTGGTAATAAAATTCAATGATTTGCAAGCGTTGCTCGTTAGTAAGTCTATTCATGATGAAATGTCAAAGCATACTGAGCATCTTTCTCTTTGACACCATGTCTGAAATCCCACGTGATCTGTCAAATACTAATGCATGAAAATCCTAACCTCAAAAAAATCACCCTTTATATGTTTGTTAGGTTTTAGGGTGGGGCAGGCCCCTAGGTACCCCAGCCAAAATTTGGATACCAAATTTTATTTTTAGGGTACTATATGAGAGCACACGAAATTTTGCTTAAATTGCACCATCCGTCTCCGAGATCTGGCGTTTCTGAAAATTAGGGTAAGGGGGAGGGTCCGTCCCGCCTTCAGATATCAAAAAATGTAGTACCCTATTTTCACCACGGGGTCAATATGCACCATCTGTGAAAATTTCAAGAAAATCGGTTCAGCCGTTTCTGAGTCTATAAGGAACACACAAACATACAAACAAACAAACAAACAACCCATAGGCTATTTCCTTCAAATTGAGGTTTAGCATACACCTTTAACGAGATCGTTCAGTATAAATACTATGGATATTTGCTTAATCGAAGTGAAAAATTTTCCAAAATATACTATTTTACATCTTTACCACTGGCTATTGGCCGGTGACTTTCAACTCAGAGTATCTCATCCTGATTGCTTCAGGAGACTTAGAAATCGCATTTACCATTCTCACGTTCCAACAATTTCTCTCCAATACCCTATTTATTTTGACTTGAATAAAAAATTGTTTTCACTTACCACTAAATATGACCGAGCCGGCTATTCCAGGCAGCTCTGCTGTAGCAGGCGGTGGGGTGGCGAAGACCTCCTTTATTCTAGAGAAATTTTTTTCTTTTTGATTGCGATCATTTGGTCAGCTTTTGTTAGTCGTTCAAAAAAACTGATATTGCTGCTCAAACTGATTCCCTTCTCGAAGTGAAATTGGAGGATGTGGAGAACAGATGGAAGAAACTTCAGAAGGACTACGAGACCCTGATTCTGTCTTCTGAATCTTGCAATACAAAGGATTTTAAAAAAAATTCCAAGGTCAATTTTAACGTTTGTTCTGAGGCATATAATGAAACTCGGTCGCAAATTATGGATATTCTCAGGATATCGGATGGGACTAACCTTCGAAACAGCGCAAGATTTTGTCTTCCTGTTCAAACTCCTGCTCATACTCAAATATCCGATAACTCAAATGTTTACATTAAAGTTCCTCCCTGTGACACAGAGCTATTCAAAGGAGACTACGAAGAGTGGCCGCCTTCCATGATATGTTCACGGCCGTCTATGTAAATCACCCCAAACTCACACTAGCTTAAAAACTCTAACATTGAATGAATAAAACTAAAGGCAGTGAATTATGTGACAAAAACTTCAATTTCGCTTGGAATACCCTAAAGTCACGATATGAGAACAAAAGAGTACTAGTAGACAACCAACAAAAAATATTTTTATACCCACCACCGACGGATGGAGGTATATTCATATTGTCATTCCGTTTGCAACACATCGAAATATCCATTTCCGACCCCATAAAATATATATATTCTTGATCAGCGTAAAAATCTAAGACGATCTAGACATGTCCGTCCGTCTGTCTGTTGAAATCACGTTACAGTCTTCAAAAATAGAGATATTGAGCTGAAATTTTGCACAGGTTCTTTTTTTATCCATAAGCAGGTTAAGTTCGAAGATGGGCTATTTCGGACTATATCTTGATATAGCCCCCATATAGACCGATCCGCCGATTTAGGGTCTTAGGCCAATAAAAACCACATTTATTATCCGATTTTGCTGAAATTTGGACAGTGAGTTGTGTTAGGCTCTTCGACATCCTCCGACAATTTGGCCCAGATCGGTCCAGATTTGGATATTGCTGCCATATAGAACGATCCTCCATTTTAGGGTCTTAGGCCCATAAAAGCCACATTTATTATCCGAAATATGCTGAAATTCGGGACAGTGAGTTGTCTTAGGCCCTTCAACATCTTCCGTCAATATGGCTCAGATTGGTTTAGATTTCGATATAGCTGCCATATAGACCGATCTCTCGGTTTAAGGTTTTGGGGCCATAAAAAGCGCATTTATTACCCGATGTTGCTGAAATTTGGGACAAAGAGTTAAGTTAAGCCCCTCCACATATTTCTGCAATTTGGTCGAGATCGATCAAGATTTGCATATAGCTGCCATATAAACCGATCTCTTGATATAAAGTCTTGGACCCATAAAAGGCGCATTTTTAATCCGATTGCACTGAAATTTGACACACTGACTTATGTTATGCTTTTCGACATCCGTGTGGTATATAGTTCAGATCGGTTTATTTTTAGATATAACTACTAAAAAGACCAATATTTTGTTATATACAATTGAACAATAACTTTTACTTATTAGTATCTGGTCCAAATCGGAACATAGCTGCTATGGGGCATAAGGTATGAATTTTGCACCGGATTTTGAGGAAAGGTGGTTCACATATAAATCCGAGGTGGTGGGTATCCAAAGTTCTGCCCGGCCGAACATAACGCCTTTTTACTTGTTAGTATTCCTGTAGCAAATACAGAGAATAGCGAATCCCTACAAAGAGTTCACTCAACAGTAAGCGATTGTCTCTGTACTTTAAAATCGTTAGATATTAGAGTTGATAGCTGGGACCCCCTTTTGATATACAATACCTGATATCTACCAAGCTACAAGAGAAAACAATCTCCCGGTGGGTACAGTCCTCCAAGTCTAATCGTGAACTTCCTAGTTGGTCCTAAAGGGATACATTTTCAATGAATCTTTTGGAAGCTTCAAATCTGCAAAAGAACGCCATTGCTTGCCAGATTGGAAACCATCCCAAGCTCCAAAAAAAGTACAGAAATACGCCTCTCAAGATGGGCTAAATGCTTTCTGCCCACTATGCAAAATGGATCACAACATTTGAGTTTGTCCCAATTTCCGCAAGTTCTTTGCGAATAGATTTTGTGTTTAAGAGCAAAATCTGTAACAATTGTCTCTCGAGTAATCACATAAAAGAAATACATACAAAAGCAGAAATACCTGCCTTTTTATCTAGGAAATCTCATTATACCCTCCTTGATTTGGATCAATTCGCGCTTCCTAAGTCGGAAGACAATGTTTCGAACCAAAGAATTCCAAGTAATATATCAGACACTACCCGTCTCCTGCCACTTCAACTGAGAACTACTCACAACAGACCCAAGCTAATTTTGCTAATAATAACGAAACCATTCTTCTTCGTACACCTTTGGTTCAAATTGACCCAGGTTTACAAAGAACTTTCCTTTCCAAGAAGATAAGAAACCTGTTAAGAATTCCATATCTCTTTTCGAGATTGGCGGTATTGATGCCACGACTCAGAAAGCTGATCAGGAGTGTGAAATTGTTATATACTCGAGATATCATAATATAAAGTGCAATATAACCGCTATTATTTAGCCCAAAGTCCAAAGAAACTACCATCTGTGTCATTTTAGTTCCCTCTCACCCCAGAACTTAAAAAACTTGAATTGGCGGATCCGAACTTTAATAAATCCTCAAATATTGATCAAATTCTTGGTAATGACTGTGAGCGTTTCATCAATTTGGATGGAATCAAGAAAAATATTTGTGGAACAGCTTCTGCTTATAGCACTATTTTCTGATGGGTCCTAAGTGGTCCTGTGCCCATAGAAACTATTAGCTCATTCACTACTAAGGTAGTCCCTTGCGAACAAGATGATCTTAATAAGATCTTAAAGAAGTTTTGGGAAATGGAGGAAGTCCCTTCTGGTTTCCTTGTACCACCATTAGCCAGATATTGTGAGGAATTTTACTCAAAGCGTATTGTGCATGCATATATCTTAGGTGTTAAGCAAACACGTTATTTGTTGCCAAGAGGTAGGTAGCCCCACTCAAACATGTTTCCTTGCTCAGACTAGAGCTTAACGGATTTCTTTTGCTGGCATTGCTAATAAAGCTCGTATTGAAATTATTAAAAGGGACATTGCCTACGTAATACTTTGGACAGATGCATCAATTGTTCTCGGGTGGTTGTCCAAGCCACCATGGCCATGGGAGCCATATATTGCAAAGAGCACCTCTCAGATCCATGAGCTCACACATGGGGCAAGGTGGAGGTATGTATCAACTAATGACAACCCAGCCGATCTTGGTACTCGAGGTTGCAAGCCCTCCGATCTCATAGGCAACACACTTGGTGGAGGGGTCCATCATGGCTGACTAATCCCGAATCAACTTGTCCTAGCAGATAACTCCAATCCCAACATAAGAAACTCTCACACATTAAGAAAAAATGAGCTTTCCCAAAGGGAGATAGAAATGAACAAAAAACGTTTAATATTTCTTGCACAGAAACACGCATACCCCAGTGAGTTCTATGCTCTTTTGAACTCACAGCCGATATCTAGCAAAAGCATATTGTTTTCTTTGAACCCATTTTTGGACACAGACAAGATGTTGCGAGCCAACGGTCGTCTTACTTACTTTTTTTTTGCCATATAAAGAAAGATACCCAATCATACCGCCTGGAAATTCTGATTTTAGCCGTCTATACAGGTTCGTACGAACCGAGTATTATTGTAAATTTCACGTTTAAAATCTAGGATCAAAGGTATTATACACAAATGCAAAACTTGCACTATCTCCATAAGCCAAGCTCCCAAATAAGCTCCCCTTGCCCCCAGATCGTTGCACACTATCGCCACCATTTCATGTCATCGGGACTGATTTTACCGGTCCTTTCGAACTTAAGAGTTCAACCCCAAGAAGAGCACCTATGATAAAAGGCTATGTATTTGTGTTTATATGTTTCAGAACAAAGGCCATACACCTCGAAGCCTGCCCTGATTAATCGGCTGCAGCCTATGAGACTGCATATGACAGATTTGTAGGGAGGCGAGGGCTCCCATGTAGAGTATACTAATTGGTCTCAATTTTGTTGGGACTAGCAGAGCTCTGCTAAGAGAGTTCTCACATTTTCTCTATTCGGGTTCTAGTAATATATCCCAGAAGTATGCAATTGAAGTTCATCCCACCTCATGCTCCTCATATGGACGGCCTTTGGGTGTCAACATTGTTAAGACCCATTTCAAGAAATTAGCGGTCGCCCATAGATTCATCTTCGAACAGTTTACAATTTCTTGCTCGAATCGAAGGAGTTTTAATTTTTCTCCCCATCTCCGCAATAACAGAGGACCCATCGGATCTTACATCTGCCCTGACACCAGGCCACTTTCTTAAAGGCGCTCCTTTACTCGCATTTTCAGAGCCTACTTCTCCAAAATTGTCTCTAGTGGTCAATTTGCTTTTAGTTGTTGTTGCAATTGACGACTTGTTTCTACCTCATGAATGGCGCTTAGGAAGAATTGTAAAAACGTATCCTGGACCTGACACGAATGTCCAAATAGCCGATGTGAGTACAGAGGCTGGAATTATTTACAGACACATATCCAAATTGTGCTACTTACACCTTTCGGATACCTCCAACGAAACCCATTAACAAAATCTAACCCTTTGAATCACCGCGACAAAATATCATACTAACAAACCCACAACATTCTATAATTAATTTCATATAAACAATCTCAGATCATCCATTACTCGTCAGTCACGTTCCCCGAATGTCTACAAGTGCAAACTATGTGAGAGATTCCATGCACATAAAGTTTGCCCTACATTTTTGAGTATGACCCCAAAACAAAGGAACATTTTCGTGCTACATGAAACCTAGTGTGCGAATTGTTTAGCACGAAGTCATAGATTTCGAGACTGCAGGTCAACAAACATGTGCCGTATTTGTGGCAGGTGCCACAATACTTTACTGCATCCGAACTACATCAATCGCAAACCGACTCAACCTAATCGGTAAACCACCAAGCTCAAAACGACTGGAAGTCTTTACAACGCAGCCAACAATACCAGCAACACGGGTCAAACGACACAAAACAATAATGAAACTGCCGCAAAACAGATGATTCTGTGTGAGGCAATTCGGGCGTTGGCGCCCGTGCTTTGTTCGACACCAAAAAGCCACATTTATTATCCGATTTTGCTGAAATTTGGGACAATGAGTTGTGTTAGGGCCTTCGACATCCTTCGTCAATTTGGCTCAAATTGGTCCAGATTAGGATATGGCTGCCATATAGACCGATCTCCCGATTTGGGGTCTTAGGCCCATAAAAGCCACATTTATTATCCGATTTTCCTGAAATTAGGGACAGTGAATTGTATTAGACCCTTTGATGTTCTTCAATTTGGCCCTGATCGGTTCAAATTTGGATATAGCTGCCACATAGACCGATCTCTCGATTTAAGGGTTTGGGCCTACAAAATGCGCATTTATTTTCTGATGTCGCCAAAATTCAGGACAGTCACTTAACTCAAGCCGCTTTACGTACTTCTGCAATATGACACAGATCGGTCCAGATTTGGATACAGCTGTCATATAGACCGATCTCTCGGTTTTAGGTTTTGGGCCATAAAAGTGGCATTTATTGTTCAATTTTGCCAAAATTGGAGACAGTGAGTTGTGTTAGGCCCCTCGACATACTTCTGCAATATGGCACAGATCGGTCCAGATTTGGATATAGCTGCCGTATAGACCGATCTCTCGGTTTTAGGTTTTGGGGCCATAAAAGGCTCATTTATTGTCCGATTTGTCCCAAATTTTGGACAGTTAGTAGTGTTAGGCTTTCTGCACAGTTGAACTCCAAGAAGTAAAAGCGTGCTAAGGTCTTATATACCCTCTACCATTGATCGCATTTGTCGAGTTTTATGCGCGGTTTCTCTTCTTAGACAAACATAGAATATTGAATAAGAACTGTTATCCTATTGGAGCTAAAGGGTGATTTTTTTGAGGTTAGGATTTTCATGCATTAGTATTTGACAGATCACGTGGGATTTCAGACATGGTGTCAAAGAGAAAGATGCTCAGTATGCTTTGACATTTCATCATGAATAGACTTACTAACGAGCAACGCTTGCAAATCATTGAATTTTATTACCAAAATCAGTGTTCGGTTCGAAATGTGTTCAAATTTTGACAAATTTTGTTCAGCGATGAGGCTCATTTCTGGTTGAATGGCTACGTAAATAAGCAAAATTGCCGAATTCAAGACCCAAGATCGGTTTATACGGCAGCTATATCAAAACATGGACCGATATTACCCATTTACAATACCATCCGACGTACACTAATAAGAAGTATTTGTGCAAAATTTCAAGCGGCTAGCTCTACTCCTTTAGAAGTTAGCGTGCTTTCGACATACAGACGGACGGACGGACGGACAAACGGACGGGCATGGCTAGATCGACATAAAATTTCACGACGATCAAGAATATATATACTTTGTGGGGTCTCAGACGAATATTTCGAGTAGTTACAAACAAAATGACGAAATTAGTATAACCCCCATCCTATGGTGGAAGGTATAACAAGTAAAAGCGTGCTAAGTTCGGCCGGGCCGAATCTTATATACCCTCCACCATGGATCGCATTTGTCGAGTTCTCTTCCCGGCATCTCTTCTTAGGCAAAAAAAAGGATATAAGAAAAGATTTGCTCTGCTATTAGAGCGATATCAAGATATGGTCCGGTTTGGACCACAATAAAATTATATGTTGGAGACCTGTGTAAAATGTCAGCCAATTCGAATAAGAATTGCGCCGTTTGTGGGCTCAAGAAGTAAAATAGAGAGATCGATTTATATGGGAGCTGTATCGGGCTATAGACCGATTCAGACCATAATAAACACTTATGTAAATGGTCATGAGAGAATCCGTCGTACAAAATTTCAGACAAATCGGATAATAATTGCGACCTCTAGAGGCTCAAGAAGTCAAGATCCCAGAACGGTTTATATGGCAGCTAAATCAGGTTATAAACCGACTTGTACTTTATTTGACATAGTTGTTGAAAGTAACAATAAAACACGTCTTGCGAAATTTCAGCCAAATCGGATAGGAATTGCGCCCTCTAGAAGCTCAAGAAGTCAAGTCCCCAGATCTGTTTATATGACAGCTATATAAGGTAAGAACCTATTTGAGCCATACTTGGCACAGTTGTTGGATAAAATTACAAAACATGTCGTGCAAAATTTCATCCCAATCGGATAAGAATTGTGCACTCTGGAGGCTCAAGAAGTCAAGACCCAAGATCGGTTTATATGCCAGCTATATCAAAACATGGACCGATATGGCCCATTTACAATACCAACCGACCTACACTGATAAGAAGTACTTGTGCAAAATTTCAAGCGGCTAGCTTTACTCCTTCGGAAGTTAGCGTGCTTTCGACAGACAGACGGACGGACGGACAGACGGATGGAGGGACAGACGGACGGACAATGCTAGAACGACATAAAATTTCACGACGATCAAGAATATATATACTTTATGGGGTCTCAGACGAATATTTCGAGTAGTTACAATCAGAATGACGAAATTAGTATACCCCCCATCTTATGGTGGAGGGTATAAAAATCTATTTGTGTTTGTTGGTAGGTTTGTTTGTATGTTTGTGTGTTCTTTATAGACTCAGAAACGGCTGAACCGATTTTCTTGAAATTATCACAGATGGTGCATAATGACCCCGTAGTGAAAATAGGGTACTAAATTTTTTGATATCTGAAAGGGGGGGCGGACCCTCCCCCTTACCCTAATTTTCAGAAACGCCAGATCTCGGAGATGGGTGATGCGATTTAAGCGAAATTTTGTGTGCTCTGATATAGTATCCAAAAAATAAACATTTCGTATCCAAATTTCGGATGGGGTACCTAGGGGGGCTGCCCCACCCTTAAACCTACCAAACATATATTTAAACCAATCACGACAATATGGGACTTAAATGAATGGTATTTAGGATAAGAAAACGTATCTGATATCCAATTGTCAAACCAAGTGCTAGGGGGACCACCCCAAGCCCCAAAACACCCCTAAATCGGTCATATTTACCGACCTTGGCAATATGGGACTCAACTGAAAGGTATTTGCGGGTAGAATACGAATCTGATATCCAAATGTGGGACCATGTTTCTGGGGGTCCACCCCTTTCCCAAAACACCCCCCAAATAGGAGTTATTTACTGACCCTTCAAATAGGATACTGATATGGGGCTTAAATAAATGGTATTTGAATGCAGAATACGAATCTGATATCCAAATATGGGATCAAGTGTTTGGTGGCCGCCACTCACCAAAAACATCCCCCAAAGGGGACAAATTTACGACCATAGCAATATGGGGCTCAAATGAAAAGTCTTTGGGAGTAAAGCACGAATTTGATATCAATATTTTGGAAATGTGTCTATGGAGCCACCCCACCCCCACAACACTACCCAAATAGTAAGTATTTGCTGACTGTTGCAATATGAGGCTCAAATAAGAGGGACGTCCCACCACCATAACAACCCCCAAATAGGACGTATTTGCTCTCGAAGACAATTTGGGTCTTAAAGAAAGTGGAACTAAATATTCATAGTTTTTAGGGCCAATACCCCAAACCGGATATATTTGCTGACTTTTGCAATAAAGAGTTTAAATGAGATTAGAAAACGAATTTGATATCCAATTTTCTGGGGGTCTACCCCTTTCCCAAAATACCCTACAAACAGCAAGTTTTTAGTGACCATCGCAATATGGGGCTCAAATAAAGGTATTTCTGAGTAGAATACGAATTTGATATCCAAATGTAGGACCATGTATTTAGGACACCACCCCTTTCCCAAAACACCCCAAAGGGAAAAATTTTTCGACCATGCCAATATGTGGCTCAAATGAAAGGTATTTGGGATAAAAAACGAATTTGATAACCTATTTTGGGGCCATGTGTTTGGAGAGCGCCTTATCCTGTAAACTCCTCTTAAGTCCATGGCAATATGGGGTTTAAATAAATGACATTTGAGAGAAAAGCACGATGCTGATATTTTTTCAGGACCAAGTATCTGGGGGACCACCTTTCCCCCGAAAACATCACTAAATCAGACATTATGAAAATATCGGGCTGAAATTAAGTATTTTAAAAATGGGGTACACCTTACATCCAAACTTAAATTCGTAGACCTATAAAGATCATATGGGATTCAGATAAAGGCACTTATATTGACCAAGTCAAGTTAGCATGGTATTTCACTAAAGATCTTGAATTGTCAAAAATAAATATTCCGAGGAAACTTTTGTTTCATATAAAGAAGAAGAAGGCGCAGCGGAGTGAGCCCGGGTCAGCTTATTTGTCATATACTGAGAAACTATAAAATCCGCACACATTCCATACCTACAACGTATGTGGGATATTCTGTCATCTTTCTGAAAATAACTTAATACAGTCCACAAATTCCATCCGGGTATTGGTGACAATTGTGTACTCCACCATCTCTCTTGGACAACTCCACTAAATCCAGCAATTGTCACCAACGACCCTCACCCCCTTTAAGTTAAGAAGGTGTGCAACGAACACGTTTATAGAACTATGGTAGAGGTTTAGATGGACGGAAAAAATACTGTGGGAGGATTCATATCGTGAGAAGACAAGGCTATTACTAAGATCAAGTAGGAAGGAGGTCAGTACGACTTTAGGTATCAATAAGGGACACATGGAATTACGGGTGCAGAATAGGTGCGACATATAACAGCGTGTGTAGAGATTGTGGGGAAGATGATGAGATGCAACATTTCCTACATCAATGCCCGGCTTTCTCGGCTAACAAACTCCAACACGCAGCCCCTACGATACCAGACTTGAACCAACTGAGTGGCATGGTAAGAGAAGAAGTACAGCGTGTTAAAGCAAATCATGGAACGAATTTTTGAAGCAAACAAAGCATAACGGATAAGAATTGTTATGATACTGCAGCTATATCAGGTAATGAAGAGATTCGGACCATACATGGCTTGGATGCTGGAGACCATAGTAAATCCCATTGTGAAAAAATCAACAAAATCGGATAAGAACTGCATCCTATACGGTCTCAAGAAGTAAAATTCGAAAATCGGTTTATATGGGAGGTATTCAGACCATATTTGGCAGATATGTTAAACGTCATAACCTGTCTAGCACTTGCATATACTTTGAAAGCCTGGCAGGAGCCAGTGGCGGTATTCATACCCAAGCCCGGAATGGCAAGTTATGCGACACCAAAGGCCTACAGACCTATAAGCCTTACATTGAGTAGAAATACTCAAAACCAATGAACGTATCGTCTATACCATGAGTGCATGACATCCGTCGAGCTGCTCAAGTACAATCAGCACGCCTATGTCAAGGGAAGGTCGGTGGAGAATGCCGTTGCACGATGTTGTGCATAAAATAGAAGAATCCTTTTATACCAAGATGTACACATTGTCAGCATGCTTTGAAAATTCAATGGGCAAATCCAGATTGTGAAAAGCCGAGGCTATTGCTGAAAGGAAGTAAGCAGGAAGTCAGTATAGCTTTCGGTATCATGACAGGACACATAGGACTACGGGATCACTTATGCAAAATCGTTGCGGCAACCGATATCATATGGGGAAGATGATGAGACTTTGGAGCATTTCCTATGTCATTGCCTGGCTTTCACGGCTAACATACATCGATACTAAGGTGGGGACAAACAATACCAAACATGAACCAATTTAGGGGCGTGGTATGGAAGACAATTAGGGATTTTGTAAGTAGCACAGAGTTCCTGACCTATTGTATATATTTTTATACCCACCACCGACGGATGGGGGTATATTCATTTTGTCATTGCGTTTGCAATACATCGAAATATCCATTTCCGACCCTATAAAGTATATATATTCTTGATCAGCGTAAAAATCTAAGACGATCTAGACATGTCCGTCCGTCTGTCCGTCTGTCTGTTGAAATCACGCTACACTCTTCAAAAATAGAGATATTGAGCTGAAACTTTGCACAAATTTTTTTGTCCATAAGCAGGTTAAGTTCGAAGATGGGCTATATCGGACTATATCTTGATTTAGCCCCCATATAGACCGATCCGATCCGGCCCGGCCGAACTTAACGCCTTTTTACTTGTTTTCGAGGTTATTTAGGTATTTAAGTATTTACAGCAACCAATAAACCGATTAGTATATGCCCATAGCGGCATGGCACTGATAAATATCCTCACCCTCTTTTCAACTTAAGCTAACTTGATCTAGATGTCATAGAAAGTCACTGTGCAAAGTTTTAGCTTAGTCGGATAAGAAGTACGCCTGCCTGATTCTGAGGAAGTATAATCGGAGATCAGGGAGTTATATCAGGTTTTAGGTCGATTCAAGCCATACTTGGCATATAAAATCACTATGCAAATTTCAGCCAATTCGGTTAAGATTTAAAATGTCGTGCTGGTATATACCTTATGGGGTCTTAGACCAATATTTTAACTCGTTAGAAACGGAATGACGATATTAGTATACCCCCATCCTATGGTGAAGGGCATAAAAATTAAGGATTTTTGATGAACAGCACGGAATTCATGACATACAATTTTCGTGGCATCTTTTCTGTTTTAGCAGCGCAATGTTGGAGTTCGTAAAAGAAGTCATCGTGCAGATTTGCTCCAGAGCCTCAGACTCTGACAAAGCCCCCATATTTATGTATGACTCGATATTCACTTCGTGAGCGTATCCCTTAACCGACTTTCTAAAAATGTTTGCAAAATATCTTTTTTATGACGTTTACCATATGTGCCAAATTCTAGAGGAACATAATTAGAATAATAATTACTGACGCGTCAGTAGCTTGGTAGACTGTCATGGGCCGGGCCGAACATTGGGCGCTATGTCCCCATAGCAGCAGAAATATGGTCCGATTTTGCCTAAATTCGACACGGATATTGAGTTTTCTAATAAGTACAAGTCATTGTTAAATTTTGCAGAACAACATAGGTCACTGTATCTAATTTGAGCGAAATCTTATATATTACAAGTAAAAAGGCGTTAAGTTCGGCCGGGCCGAACTTTGGATACCCACCACCTCGGGTATATATGTAAGCCAACTTTCATCAAAATTCGGTGAAAATTTCATACCTTATATTCAAATACCTCATACCGATCTGAACTATATACGACATGGATGTCGAAAAGCCGAACATAAAACACTGTGTCAAATGTCAGTGAAATCGGATTATAAATGCGCCTTTTATGGGGCCAAGACTTTAAATCGAGATATCGGTCTACATGGCAGCTATATGCAAATCTGGACTGATCTGTGCATAATTGAAGAACGATGTCGAAGAGCATAACCAAACTCACTGTCTCAAATTTCAGCAACAAGGGGCTTAACTTAACTCACTGTTCCAAATTTCGGCGACATCGAGCAATAAATGAGCATTTTATGGGCCCAAAACCATAAATCAAGAAATCGGTCTATATGGCAGCTATATCCAAATCTGAACCGATCTGGACCAAATTGAAGAAATATGTCAAATTGCCTAACACAACTCACTGTCCCAAATTTCAGCAAAATCGGATAATGGGCGTGGCTTTTATGGGCCTTACACCATTAATCGGAGGATCGATTTATATGGCAGCTATATCCAAATCTGGACCGATCTGAACCAAATTGACGAAGGATGTCGAAGGGCCTAGCACAACTCACTGTCTTAAATTTCAACAAAATCGGATAATAAATGTGGCTTTTATGGGCCTAAGACCCTTAATCGGCGGATCGGTCTATATGGGGGCTATATCAAGATAGATCTAGATCGTCTTAGATTTTTACGCTGATCAAGAATATATATACTTTATAGGGTCGGAAATGGATATTTCGATGTGTTGCAAACGGAATGACAAAATGAATAAACCCCCATCCTTCGGTGGTGGGTATAAAAATCAATTTGTGTTTGTTTGTTGGTTTGTTTGTAGGTTTGTTTGTTTGTAGGTTTGTTTGTATGTTTGTGTGTTCCTTATAAACTCAGAAATGACTGAACCGATTTTCTTGAAATTTTCACAGATGGTGCATAATGACCCCGTGGTGAAAATAGGGTACTAAATTTTTTGATATCTGAAGGGGGAGCGGACGCTCCCCCTTACTCTAATTTTCAGAAACGCCAGAACTGCGTGGTGCGATTTAAGTGAAATTTTGTGCGCTCTCATATAGAACTCTGACAAGTAAAAGCCTGACAAGTAAAGTTCGGCTGGGCCGAATCTTATATACCCTCCACCATGGAGCGCATTTGTCGAGTTCTTTCCCCAATATCTCTTCTTAGGCAAATAATGATTTAAGAAAAGATTTGCTCTGCTATTAGAGCGATATCAAGATATGATCCGGTTTAGACCGCTATTAAATTATATGTTGGAGACCTGTGTAAAATGTCAGCCAATTCGAATAAGAATTGCGCCCTTTGGGGGCTCAAGAAGTAAAATAGAGAGATCGATTTATATGGGAGCTGTATCGGGCTATCGACCGATTCAGACCATAATAAACAGGTATGTTGAGGATCCGTCGTACCAAATTTCAAGCAAATCGGATAATAATTGCGACCTCCAGAGGCTCAAGAGGTCAAGATCCCAGATCGGTTTATATGGCAGCTATATCAGGTTATGAACCGAATTGAATCATACTTAGCACAGTTGTTGGATATCCATTCCAACCGGGTAAGAATTGCGCTCTCTACAGGCTCAAGAAGTCAAGAAACAAGATCGGTTTATATGGCAGCTATACAAGGTTATGGACCGATTTGCACCATACTTAACACAGTAGTTAGAAGTGATACAGGAACACTATGTGCAAAATTTCAGTCAAATTGGATGAGAATTGCGCACTCTAGAGGCTCAAGAAGTCAAGACCCAAGATCGGTTAATATGGCAGCTATACCAGGTTATGGACCGATTTAAACCATACTTAGCACAGTTATTAGAAGTGATACTAAAACACTATGTGCAAAATTTCAGTCAAATTGGATGACAATTGCGCCCTCTATCGGGCTATCGACCGATTCAGACCATAATAAACAGGTATGTTGAGGATCCGTCGTACCAAATTTCAAGCAAATCGGATAATAATTGCGACCTCCAGAGGCTCAAGAGGTCAAGATCCCAGATCGGTTTATATGGCAGCTATATCAGGTTATGGACCGATTTAAACTATACTTGGCACAGTTGTTGGATATCATAGCAAAACAGGTCGTGCAAAATGTCATCCCAATCGGATAAGAAATGCGCACTCTAGAGGCTCAAGAAGTCAAGACTTAAGATCGGTTTATATGGCAGCTATATCAAAACATGGACCGATATGGCCCATTTGCAATACCAACCGACCTACACTAATAAAAAGTATTTGTGCAAAATTTCAAGCGGCTAGCTTTACTCCTTCGGAAGTTAGCGTGATTTCGACAGACGGACAGATGGACGGACGGACAGACGGACGGACATGGCTAGATCGACATAAAATGTCGCGACGATCAAGAATATATATACTTTATGGGGTCTCAGACGAATATTTCGAGTAGTTACAAACAGAATGACGAAATTAGTGTACCCCCTATGGTGGAGGGTACAAAAATAACAAGTAGAAGCGTGCTAAGTTCGGCCGGGCCGAATCTTATATACCCTCCACCATGGATCGCATTTGTCGAGTTCTTTTCCCGGCATCTCTTCTTAGGCAAAAAAGGATATAAGAAAAGAGTTGCTCTGCTATTAAAACGATATCAAGATATGGTCCGGTTCGGACCACAATTAAATTATATGTTGGAGACCTGTGTAAAATTTCAGCCAATTCGTATAAGAATTGCGCCCATTGGGTCTCACGAAGTAAAATAGAGAGAACGATTTATGTGGGATCTGTATCGGGCTAGAGACCGATTCAGACCATAATAAACACGTTTTTGATGGTCATTAGTATACCCCCCATAATTGCGACCTCTAGGGGTCAAGAAGTCAAGATCCCAGATCGGTTTATATGGCAGCTATATCAGGTTATGAACCGATTTGAACCTTATTTGACACAGTTGTTGAAAGTAAAAATAGAATACTTTTACTTTCAACAACTGTGAAGCTCAAGAAGTCAAATCACCAGATCTGTTTATATGACAGCTATATCAGGTTATGGACCGATTTGAACCATACTTGGTACAGTTGTTGGATATCATAACGAAATACTTCGTGCAAAAATTCATTCAAATCGGATAAGAATTGTGCCCTCTAGAGGCTCAAGAAGTCAAGACCCAAGATCGGTTTATATGGCAGCTATATCAGGTTATGGACCGATTAGAACCATACTTGGCACAGTTGTTGGATATCGTAACAAAACACGTCGTGCAAAATTTCATTCCAATCGGATAAGAATTGCGCACTCTTGAGGCTCAAGAAGTCAAGACCCAAGATCGGTTTATATGGCAGCTATATCAGGTTATGGACCGATTTGAACCATACTTGGCACATTTGTTGGATATCATAACAAAATACTACGTGCAAAATTTCAATTTGATTGGATAAGAATTGCGCACGCTAGACGCTCAAGAAGTCAAGACCAAAGATCGGTTTATATGGCAGCTATATCAGGTTATGAACCGATTTTAACCATAATTAGCACAATTGTTGGATATCATAACAAAACACGTCGTGCAAAATTTCATCCCAATCGGATAAGAATTGCACACTCTAGAGGCTCAAGAAGTCAAGACCCAAGATCGGTTTATATGGCAGCTATATCAAAACATGGACCCATATGGCCCATTTACAATACCAACCGACCTACACTAATAAGAAGTATTTGTGCAAAATTTCAAGCGGCTAGCTTTACTCCTTCGGAAGTTAGCGTGCTTTCGACAGACAGACGGACGGACGGACGGACATGGCTAGATCGACATAAAATGTCGCGACGATCAAGAATATATATACTTTATGGGGTCTCAGACGAATATTTCGAGTAGTTACAAACAGAATGACGAAATTAGTATACCCCCCATCTTATGGTGGAGGGTATAAAAATTTGGTATCCAAATTTCGGATTGGGTACCTAGGGGGGCTGCCCCACCCAAAAACTTACCAAACATATATTTAGACCAATCACGACAATATGGGACTCAAAAGAAATGTATTTAGGATAAGAAAACGTATCTGATATCCAATTCTCGAACCAAGTGCTAGGGGGACCACCCCAAGCCCCAAAACACCCCTAAATCGGACATATGTACCGATCATGGCAATATGGGACTCAAATGAAAGGTATTTGCGAGTAGAATACGAATCTGATATACAAATGTGGGACCACGTTTCCTGGGGTCCACCTCTTTCCCAAAACACCCCCCAAAATGGACTTATTTACTGACCATGGGAATATGGGGCTTAAATAAAAGGTATTTGAATGCTGAATACAAATCTGATAACTAAATATAGGACCAAGTGTTTGGGGGACCGCCACTCACCAAAAACATCCCACTAAGGGGACAAATTTACGACCATAGCAATATGGTGCTCAAATGAAAGATCCCCACAACACCACCCAAATAGTAAGTGTTTTCTGACTATTGCAATATGAGGCTCAAATAAGAGAGTCTTTAAAGTGGAACACGAATCCGATATATATTTTCAAGGCCAACTCACTGAGTGGCCGCCCATCCCCCAAAACACCCCCCAAGCCGGTCATGTTTACCGACTATGGAAATATAGGGCTCAAATTAGAGGTATATGGGAGTAGACCACGCATCTGATATCAACATTAAAGGCAAACTGTCTAGCGGACGTCCCATCACTATAACAACGCCCAAATAGGACATATTTGCTCGCCAAGACAATTTGGGTCTTAAAGAGGGGGGTACTAAATATTCGTAGTTTTTAGAGCCAATACCCCAAATCGGACAAATTTGCTGACTTTTGCAATAAGGAGTTCAAATGAGATTAGAAAACGAATTTGATATCCAATTTTGATGGAAATGGCAATATGCCATTATATATGGGTTCAAATAAGTGGTATATATATATATATGAGCGTAGAGCACGTAGCTGATATATTTTCAGGGCTTAGTGTTTGGGGGACCACCCCAATCCCCAAAACACCCCTAAATCGGGAATATTTACCGACCATGTCAATGTGGAGCTTAAATGAAATGTATTGTGGGGTAGAACAAGAATTGATACCCATTTTCGGAACCAATTTTCTGGGGGTCTACCCCTTTCCCAAAATACCCAACAAACGGCAATTTTTTAGTGACCATCGCAATATGGGGCTCAAATAAAGATATTTGGAAAATTTTTCGACCATGCTAATATGTGGTTCAAATGAAAGGTATTTGAGATCAGAAAACGAATTTGATAACCCATTTTGGGGCCATGTGTTTGGGGGACGCCTCATCCTGTAAACTCCTCTTAAACCAATGGTAATATGGGGTTTAAATAAATGGTATTTGAGAGAAGAGCACGATGCTGACATTTTTTCAGGGCCAAGTATCAGGGGGACCACCTCTCCCCCGAAAACGCCACTTAATCAGACATCATGAGAATATCGGGCTGAAATGAAGTATTTTAAGAATGGAGTACACCTTACATCCAAACTTGAATTCGTAGACCAATAAAGACCACATGGGATTCAGATAAAGGTACTTTTGTTGTTAAACTGTTAGTTAAGCAATATACTATTTTCGTAGCATGGTATTTCTTTAATTGTCAAAAACAAATATTCCAAGAAAACTTTTGTCCCATATAAAGTAAAAGAAGGCGCAGCGGAGCGGGCCCGGGTCAGCTATTCATATTATAAATGTGCCTTTTATGGGGCCAAGACTTTAAATCGAGAGATCGGTCTGTGTGGCAGCTATATCCAAATCTCAACCGATCTGGAACAAATTGAAGAAGGATGTCAAAGGCCCTGCTACAACTCACTGTCCCAAATTTCGGCGCAATCGGACAGTAAATGTGCCTATTATGGGCCAAAAACCTTAAATCGAGAGATTGGTCTATATGGCAGCTATATCTAAATCTGGAGCGATCTGGGACAAATTGAAGAAGGATTTCGAAGGGCCTAACAAAACTCACTGTCACAAATTTTGGGAAAATTGGACAGTAAATACGCCTTTTATGGACCCAAAACTTTAAATCCAGAGATCGGTCTATATGGCAGTTCATATATATATATATGAACCGATCTGGGCTAAATTGAAGAAGGATGTCGAAGGGTCTAACACAACTCACTGTCCCAAATTTTAAAATCGGATAATAAATGTAGCTTTTATGGGCCTAAGACCCTATATCGGTCTATATGGGGCTATATCAAGATATAGTCCGATAAAGCCCAGCTTCGAACTTAACCTGCTTATGGACAAAAAAAAATAATGTGCAAAGTTTCACCTCAACATCTCTATTTTTAAAGACTGTAGCGTGATTTCAACAGACAACAGACGGACGGACATTGCTATATCGTCTTAGAATTTTACGCTGATCAAGAATATATATACTTTATGGGGTCGGAAATGGATATTTCGATGTGTTGCAAAAGGAATGACAAAATGAATGTACCCCCATCCTTCGAGGGTGGGTATAAAAATTCGTCATTGTTGTCTTGGCAAAGGCGGGGCGATGAGGACCACGCCAACTATTCTAGATATCCGAGCAATAGAAATTCAGATTTGGTGTTAGGCAGCCACTGTGGCTATGAGACTTAATAGGAGAATGGATGAAGGATAGGGATAAGTCACACCTTTGCGATGTAATCAAGGTGACTAGGAAACATGGAGGGAATGGAAAAGCTTTCCGACCGGATACCTGAAATGATACTTGAGGTCGAGTGAGGGGCACCGTTAGGAAGCTCCTGCTGCACGATGAATCAAAGCTAGAGGGCAGAGCGGGTCTGGTGACTGAAATCTATTTTCGACTGCCTGACCATAATACGGTCGTACAGGCGGAGATCCGGATAATCATAGAATGCGGGAGAAGGTATGGTGTTGACGCGAGGACGTCTAGTGTGAACATCTTTCCAGAAACTGGACATCCGGCCAATAACAGGATGGTAAGGTAACGAACAGTATTGGAGTGTAAGAAGAAATTAAACCCTTCACTGAGGTTGGCACGTCCGCATTGTTTGTGTGCGGGGAATAGCGGAGTAAGGGGAAAATGAAAGAGGATGTCGTTTTGCCGTGAAGGCCTGAGAAATTTGGTAAATCCTAAGCCTTTCGGGGCGACGAAGGACGAGTTAAATTAGCAATTTAGGACGACTAACAGTAGAACAGTGAAACTGTCAGTAGAACAATGAAAATCCGGATATTGAAGGGAAGGGGATCAGTGTAGTTTTCGGCATCATAACGGGACTCATAGAACAACGAGCGCACTTATGCAGTGTTGCAAGTGATGGTATGTGAAGTGCATGAGGGGACGATGATGAGACGCTGCAGCATTTCCAATGTCATTTCCCAGCTTTTGCGGTTAGCAGAACCCGTCACTTAGGTGGGGACACAATAACAGACTTGAACTGGGCTTTGGATTTAATTGGTAGTGGGGAATTCTTTACCTATTTTTTTTCGTCCAAGATCACACCAAAGTATTTGACCTTGTCAGATATCGAAATAGCGTATTGAAAAGGCTCACAAATGTTGGGTACCAAGTAAACGGGCCGAAGGCTCGAAGTGGGGCCTGACTCCTAGGATAGTCCACTGGCTCTACAGGAGCGTGATTAGACCAACACTCACTTACGCCTCAGTAGTTTGGTGGACTGCTATGGAGAAAAAGTGCAACATAAGGACCATACAACAGGTTCAGAGAACATGTTGTCTTGACATAGGCGGAGCGATGAGGACCACGCCCACTAGGGCACTGGAGACTATTCTCTATATCCGACCAATTGCCATACAGATTAAGTGTGAGGCAGCCACTGCGGCTATGAGACTAAAGGACTAAGGGAACAGCTCATACCATCGCGGTATAATCGAGGCGACGATAGGAAACCTAGAAGGAAGGAAAGAGGTTTCCGATCGAATACCTGAAATAAACCTTGAGGTCGAGTGCGAGGCACTGCTGCCAGCGGCACACTCTTTGATAGACGGAACACTAGTATTGCCATCTACACTGAGAACCCCGGGCCTGAGATCTGTTTTAGACTGCCTGAGCATAATACGGTCCTACAGGCGGAGATGTGGGCAATCGCGGAATGCGTGTGGTAGTGTGGTGCTTACTCGAGCACGTCGAGTGTGAACATCTTTACGGACAGTAAAATTGCCATAAGGGCAATAAAAACCAGGACGGTAAGGTCACGAACAGTTTTGCAGTGTAAGAAGGAGATTAACGCTTTCTCTGAGGATGGCAAAATCCGCATCGTTTGGGTGCCGGGCCATAACGGAGTAAGGGGAAATGAAAGGGCAGACGATTTGGCGGTGAAGGCCAGAGTATTGCCGTCAATAAACTTGGTTAACCCGAAGCCTTTCGGGTCGACGCAGTCCGAGTTAAGGGAGTGAGCGACGAATGCGCATGCAACATTGTGGAACAGCGAAACGGTTGGTAGGACGGCGAAAGTCCTATGGGGGGATCCAGATCGTGAGAAGACGAGGCTATTACTGAAGGAAAGCAAGAAGGAGGTCAGTGTAGCTATTGGTATCATAACGGGACACATAGTACTGCGAGCTCACTTATGTAAAATGGGTGCGGCAAGTGATAGCATGTGTAGGGCATGCGGGGAAGATGATGAGACGTTGGAGCATTTCCTTTGTCATTGTTCGACTTTCGCATCCAACAGATACCGGTGGGGACACAATATCAGACATGAACCAACTTAGGGGAGCGGTATTAAAAACAATTAAAGATTTTGTAAGTAGCACAGAATTCCTAACATAAAATTTTCTTTTTATACCCTCCACCATAAGATGGGGGGTATACTAATTTCGTCATTCTGTTTGTAACTACTCGAAATATTCGTCTGAGACCCCATAAAGTATATATATTCTTGATCGTCGTGACATTTTATGTCGATCTAGCCATGTCCGTCCGTCTGTCCGTCCGTCCGTCTGTCTGTCGAAAGCACGCTAACTTCCGAAGGAGTAAAGCTAGCCGATTCAAATTTTGCACAAATACTTCTTATTAGTGTAGGTCGGTTGGTATTGTAAATGGGCCATATCGGTCCATGTTTTGATATAGCTGCCATATAAACCGATCTTGGGTCTTGACTTCTTGAGCCTCTAGAGTGCGCATTTCTTATCCGATTGGGATGAAATTTTGCACGACGTGTTTCGTTGTGATATCCAACAACTGTGCCAAGTATGGTTCAAATCGGTCCATAACCTGATATAGCTGCCATATAAACCGATCTTGGGTCTTGACATCTTGAGCCTCTAGAAGGCGCAATTCTTATCCGATTGGAATGAAATTGTGCACGACGTGTTTCGTTATTATATCCAACAACTGTGCCAAGTATGGTTGAAGTCGGTCCATAACCTGATATAGCTGCCATATAAACCGATCTTGGGTCTTGACTTCTTGAGCCTCTAGAGTGCGCAATTCTCATCCGATTGAAATGAAATTTTGCACGAAATATTTCGCAATGATATCCAATAACTGTGCCAAGTATGGTTGAAATCGGTCCATAACCTGATATAGCTGTCATATAAACAGATCTGGGGATTTGACTTCTTGAGCTTCTAGAGGCCGCAATTCCTATCCGATTTGGCTGAAATTTTGCATGACGTATTTTATTTTTACTTTCAACAACTATGTCAAATAAGGTTCAAATCGGTTCATAACCTGATATAGCTGCCATATAAACCTATTTGGGATCTTGACTTCTTGACCCCTAGAGGTCGCAATTATTATCCGATATGCCTGAAATTTTGTACGACGGATCCTCTCATGACCATCAACAAACGTGTTTATTATGGTCTGAATCGGTCTATAGCCCGATACAGATCCCATATAAATCGCTCTCTCTATTTAACTTCGTGAGCCCCAATGGGCGCAATTCTTATACGAATTGGCTGAAATTTTACACAGGTCTCCAACATATAATTTAATTGTGGTCCGAACCGGACCATATCTTGATATCGTTTTAATAGCAGAGGAACTCTTTTCTTATATCCTTTTTTGCCTAAGAAGAGATTCCGGGAAAAGAACTCGACAAATGCGATCCATGGTGGAGGGTATATAAGATTCGGCCCGGCCGAACTTAGCACGCTTTTACTTGTTAGAGGTTACTTTATAGTTTTTAGATCGCACAACAAGCCGATTACTTGCTCAGGTGTATGCCCATAGGGCCATGGGGCGGATTAATATCTGCACCCTCTTTTCAACCTAGCCTACTCTTTCGAGGTTTCTCCTAAGTATTTAAAGCACGCAAAGCTTAAGTATAGTGGCATGGGGCGGATTAGTATCAGCACCCACTTTTAAACCTACCCTTTTACTCAATATGCCCATATTTAGCATGATGTCTTTGTAAGTCTCACATTTTGTAGGGACTAGCCTCTTGACTAATTGGGTGTAACTCAAATTTCAACCTAACCTAAACTTGTCCTTAGGAAAAATTTCATTGAAGTTTTGTTTTTCGAAATATAATTTCTAGGTGGACCTGGGCCAAAATTTTTCCTTAGACAATTTTTTACTGATATGATTTCGTTCAAATTTCCACATTAGAAAAAATTCAATTAGAACTTCGTCTTTCAATGAAATTTTGAATTTAGAAAGATTACATTGATATTTAAAAGAAAATCTTAAAAAAAAAAACCTTTCAAATAAGAAGATAAACAAGTAAATGCGTGGTAAGTTCAGCCGGGTAGAATCTTGGTAACATACCACCATGGATTCTGCTAAAAATTTATACAAAATAAATTTAGTTCAAGGGTAAAATCTTATTCTACATACCAAACTTTTGTCAAAACAGCAAAAATTAAAGCTTCTAGAAACAGAACAAGGATGGTCGTGAGACCGGTTTACATGGGAGCTATATCAGGTTATAGACCGATTTAGACCGTACTTTGCACAGATGCTAGAAGTCAAATCGGACAAAAGTTGAGGCTTCCAGGGGCTCAAGAAGTCAAATCGGGAGATAGGAACTATATCCAAATCTGAACCGATAAAGCCCATTTGCAATCCCCAACGACCTATATCAATATTCAGTATCTGTGCGAAACTTCCCGCGGCTAGCTTTACGCGTTCGACAGCTATCGTGATTTCGACAAACGGACATGGACAGATCGACTCAGAACGTCGAATCGATTAAGCATATATGTACTTTATGGGGTCTTAGACTTATATTTCGAGGTGTTACAAATGGAATGACTAGATTAGTATACCCCAATTCTATGGTGGTGGATATAAAAAGATGTTTATATTTGAGGTTCCCCTTCAATTAATCGATGTTTTCATACGAATGAATGCAACATTTTCCCCCAAAAATTATAATTTTTGTTTATGTAAGTAAAATGGATTTTTTTAAGTGGGATACCAAAATGCATACAATAAAATCTTAAAGAGAACATAACTGAAAACTCATTTTCAAAATTGAGAATTTCAGCAGAGTTGAATTAAAAAGGGCCGTATTGGCCCTCCCTAATACTTTTACAGTTAGTTCCGTGAAGTGTTCTGAATCAAAAACGCTACATTTTGGATTATTCTGTATAATATAATTTTTCAGTCACTTTTTGGAAACAGGTTTAAAAACTTCTTTGAATTCGGATTCAAGCTTATCAAAATATTCTACAAAATTATTCGAATACACCAAAACCCAAGACTTAACATCTGAAATCAGTAAAACGGAGAACATATTTCAGGAATAAAGTCGTAAGTTAAAGTAAACCCTTTCTATTGGAAATTGGACAAATTTCAGCTAAATCGGATGATAGTTGCACCCTCTGGAGGCATACGATTTTCAATCGAGAGACAAATCGGGTAATAATTACGACCTCTGGAGGCTCAAGACGTTAAATCGAGCGTTCGGTTTATATGGATGCTATATCAGGTTATATACAGATGTGGACCATACTCTACTTTTTTCTAAAGGGTGACTTTTAAGCTATTATCTCTTTGGCAACACTGGTTTAAACAGCTCACGCATGTTTCGTGCTTTGTTTTGCTGTCAAACATCTTCAGTTTGGTCAACAATTTAACCGTGAATCTTAAATCAAAAGAACAACACTTGCAAATTATTGAAATTTATTATCAAAATACGTGCTCTGTTAAGAAAGTTCATCGCGCGCTTCTTCCATTGAGCGACGAAGCTCATTTTTGGCTCAATGGGTACGTAAATAAGCAGAGTGAAGATAAGCCAGATGCATTGCAAAAGCTACCAATCCCTCCAAAAAAGGTCACAGTTTGGTGCAGTTTATGGACAGGTGGCACCATGGACCGTTCTATCTGTGGATGGTGAGCGCTACTGTGAGACGATATCGAACTTTTTTTTGCACAAAATGCAAGAGCTTGATTTGCATGACATGTGGTTTCAACAAGACGGTGCCACATGGCACACACCAGGCGTAACAATGGACTTATTGAGAGGCGAGTTGGGTGAACTTTTTACTTCAGGTTCGGGACCGGTCAATTGGCCGCCAAAATGCAAGAGCTTGACTGCATGACAACTAGACGGTGCCACATGCTAAACAGCTCGCGTAATAATGGGCTTATTGAGAGGCGAGTTGGTTGAACTTTTTACTACACGTTCGGGACCTGTCAATTGACCCCCTAGATCGTGCTATTTAACGCGTTCAGACTGTTTTTTGTGGAGCTATGTTTAAGCTCATATACGGACAAGTCCGCTTCAATTGACGCATTGAAAGAGAGAGTATGGCAAAATTGGACTAAGCGGATGGACCATTTGAGGCGCAGTCACGGTCAACATTTGCATGAATTAATGTTCAAATATTAAATTATATGGACCGTACTATCGATTCATATAAATATTTCATGAATTTTTCTGCATTTTATGTGTTTTTTTTTTTTTGGAAAAATTTTCCTATAGTTCTTACAATATCACACACAAATATACCTCTGTCCGAAGCAAGCGCAAAAACCAACAGATCTTCTCAAATATTTGCACAACGATCTTCTACGACTTATATGCTGGATTTAGATATAGCTTCAATTTCATATACATAAAAATCAATTTGTGTTTGTTTGTTTGTTTAAGTGTTCCTTATAGACTCAGAAACGGCTAAACCGATTTTCACTGATGGTGCATAATGATCCCGAAAGTAGGGCACTACATTTTTTGATATCTGAAGGTGGATCTGACCCTCCCCTTACCCTAATTTTCAGAAACGCCAGATCTCGAAGATGGGTGGTACGATTTGAGCGAAATTTTGTGTGCTCTCTTGTAGTAACCTACAAACAAAAATGTGGTACTCAAATTTCGCATGGGGTACCTAGGAGGGGCGCCCCACCCTAAAAACCTAACAAATATATTGTATATATACACCAATTACGCCAATATGGGATTCAAATGAATATGAATATTCAAAACACCCCTAAATCGGCCATATTTACCGTCCATGGCAATATGAGACTCAAATGAAAGCTATTTGTGAGTGAAATACGAATCTGGTATCCAAATTTGGGAATGGAGCTCAAATTAAAAGTATTTGGGAGTAGACAATGAATCTGACATCTACATTCGGGACCAACTGCCTAGGGGATGTCCCAACACCATAACAACCCCCAAGTAGGACGTGTTTGCTCACCAAGACAATTTGGGTCTTCAAGACAGTGGTGCTCAATATTCATAGTTTTTAGGGCCCATACCCTAAACCGGATATATTTGCTGGCTTTTTCAACAAAGAGTTTAAATGAATGGTATTTGAGATTTGAAAACGAATTTGATATCCAATTTTGAGGCCAATGTCTATATGAGGTTCAAATATATGAGAATAGAGCACGTTGCTGATATATTTTCAGGGCTTAGTGTATGGGGGACCACCCCACTTCCCAAAAACACCCCTAAATCGGTCATATTTACCGACCATGTCAATGTGCGGCTTAAACGAAATGAATTGGGGGGTAGTGCAAGAATTGATACCCACTTTCGGGACAAATTTTCTGGAGGTCTACCCCTATCCCAAAATACCCCACAAACAGCAATTTGTTACTGACCATCGCAATATGGGGCTCAAATAAATAAACCTTTCATTGAGGTAGGATATTTTGGGAAAGGGGTAGGCGCCAAGAAAATTGGTCCCAAAAGTGGGTATCAACTCTTGCACTACCCCCCCAATTTATTTCGTTTAAGCCGAACATTGACATGGTCGGTAAATATGACCGATTTATGGGTGTTTTTGGGGAGTGGGGTGGTGCCCCAAACACTAAGCCCGGAAAATACATATCAGCAAAGTACTCTATTCTCATATATCTATATATCATTTATTTGAACCCCATGTTGCCATTGCCCTAAAAATTGGAAATTAAATTCGTTTTCTAATCTTATTTAAACTCCTTATTGCAAAAGTCAGCAAATATGTCCGGTTTGGGGTATTGACCCTAAAAACTATAAATATTTAGTTCCACTCTCTTTAAGACCCAAATTGTCTTGGTGAGCAAATACGTCCTATTTGGGGGTTGTTATGGTGGTGGGACGTCCGCTAGACAGTTGGCCCTTAATGTTGATATCAGATATGTGGTCTACTCCCACATACCTTTAATTAGAGCCCCATAGTCGGTAAACATGACCGGCTTGGGGGGTGTTTTGGGGGATGGGCGGCTGCTCAGTGAGTTGGCCTTGAAAATATATATCGAATTCGTGTTCCACTTTAAAAACCATCTTAGTTGAGCCTCATATTGCAACAGCCAGCAAATACTTACTATTTTGATGGTGTTGTGGAGGTGGGGTGGCTCCATAGACACTTTTCCCGAATATTGATATCAGATTCGTGCTTTACTCCCAAATATTAATCCCAAATAGTATTCTACATTCAAATACCTTTTATTTAAGCCCCATATTCCCATGGTCAGTAAATAAGTCCAGTTTGGGGGGTGTTTGGGGGAAGGGGTGAACACCCAGAAACGTGGTCCCTCATTTGGATATCAGATTCGTATTCTACTCGCAAATACCTTTCATTTGAGTCCCATATTGCCATGGCCGGTAAATATGTCCGATTTAGGGGTGTTTTGAGGCATGGGGTGGTCCCTCTAGCACTTGGTCCGACAATTGGATATCAGATACGTTTTCTTATCCTAAATACCTTTTATTTGAGTCCCATATTGTCGTGATTGGTCTAAATATATGTTTGGTTAGTTTTAGGCTGTGGCAGCCCCCCTAGGTACCCCATCCGAAGTTTCGATACCAAATTTTTATTTTTAGGGAACTATATGAGAGCACTCAAAATTTTGCTTAAATCGCACAACCCATCTCCGAGATCTGGCGTTTCTGAAAATTAGGGTAAGGGGAGGGTCGCTGAAGTTGATGCTCTACTGTAACAGGCCAAGAAAATTGAATGGTTGACAAAAACCTCGGTCTGATAGAGAATACCAAATGACTGAACTAAAAGGTACTGCTACACCCAAGCGCCAAGATAACAATACCTTGTTCGTTCGTCTGTCTGTCAAAAACATGCAAACTTTCGAAGGAGTAGGGCTAGATATTTGAAAATTTGGACAAATATTTCTACTTACATGTTTTGATATAGCTGCCATATAAACAATTCAATCGAAATTTGGCATGACTTGTTTTTTATGACTTTCAACATCTGTGCCAAAAATGGAGTAAATCGGTCCATAACCTGATATATCTGCCATTAAAAACCGATCTTATATCTTGATTTTCTTGAGTCTTTAGATAGAGCAATTATTTTCTGATTTGGCCGAAATATTGTACAACGGCTTCTCCCATGGCCTTCAACATACGTGTCAAATATGGTCTGGAAGGGTCTACAGCCTGATATAGCTCCCATATAAACCGATCTGCCTATTTTATTGCTTGAGTATCTAAAGGGCGCAATTATTATTCGAATTGGGTTTAATTTTACGCAATGACTCCTTTAATTGTTTCCAACATTCCATTCAATTGTGGGCCAAATCGGACCATAACTTGATATAGATCCAATAGCATAGTAATTACTTTCTTTAATCCTTTGGTTGCCTAAAAAGAGATACCGAGAAAAGAACTCGACAAATGCGATCCATGGGCGAGGGTATATAAGATTCGGCCCGGCTGAACTTAGCAAGCTTTTATTGTTTTCCCCACCACCAAAAGATGGGGGTATATTAATTTTGTTATTCCGTTTGCAACACATCGAAATATCTATTTCTGACCCTATAAAGAATATATATTTTTGATCTTCGTAAAAATCTAAGACGATCTAGCAATGTCCGTCCGTCTGTCTATTGAATTCACGCTACAGTCTTTATCTTGATATAGCCCCCATATAGACCGATCCACCGATTTAAGGCCTTAGGCCCGTAAAAGCCACATTTACTATCCGACTTGGCTGAAATTTGTAACAATGAACTGTGTTAGACCCCTCGAAATATTTCTTCAATTTGGAACCGATTGGTAGAGGTTTGGATATAGCTGCCATATATACCGATCTCTCGATTTAAGGCGCATTTATTGTCCGATTTCAGACCGAAATTCGGAACAGTAAGTTATGTTAGGCCTTAGGGCCCATGAATGGCGCATTTATAATCCCTTTTCGCTGATATTTGACACAGTAACTTATGTTAGGCTTTTCCACATCCGTGTCGTACATGGTTCAGGTAGGTCCATATTTGGATGTAGCTACAATAAAAACCAATATTTGAACAATGACTTGCACTTATTAGACCAATTAATGTTCGTGACGACTTTGGACCAAATCGGACCATATTTCAATTTAGCTGGTATGGGACCATTGATTATGCATTTTTCACCAGATTATGACGAAAGGTGGTTTACACATTTACCCGAAGTGGTGGGTATTCAAAGTTCGGCCCGTCCGAACTTAATGCCTTTTTACTTGTTTTATATCCTCCACAATAGGATGGGGTATAATAATTTCGTCATTCTGTTGCTAACTCCTCGAAATATTTGCCTAAAGTAGGTATTGGGTTGCCCAAAAAGTATTTGCGGATTTTTAAAAAGAAAGTAAATGCATTTTTAATAAAACTTAGAATGAACTTTAATCAAATATACTTTTTTTACACTTTTTTTCTAAAGCAAGCTAAAAGTAGCAGCTGATAACTTAATGAAGAAAGAATGCAATTACAGAGTCACAAGCTGTGAAAAAATTTTGTCAACGCCGACTATACGAAAAATCTGCAATTACTTTTTGGGCAACCCAATATATTCTTGATCATCATGACATTTTAACTCGATCTAGCCATGTCCGACTGTCTGTCGAAAACACGCAAACTTTCGAAGGAGTAAAGCAAGCCGCGTGAAATTTTGCACAAATACATCTTATGAGTGAAGGTCGGTTGGGATTGTAAATGGACCATAACGGTATATGTTTTGATATAGCCGCCATATAAACCGATCTGTGATCTTGAATTCTTGAGCCACTAGAGGGCGCAATTCTTATTCGATTTGGCTGAAATTTGCAAGGCGGGTTTTGTTATGGCTTCTAACTACTGTGTTTAGTATAGTTGAAATCGGTTCATAACCTGATATAACAGTCATAAAACCAAAACACCCCCCAAATAGCAAAAATTTTGGGGCCAAATATTTGGGGACGCCTTATCCCAATGGCTGTTTGGGGTTTAAATAAATAGTATTTGAGAGAAGAGCACGATGCTGATATTTTTTTCTGGGCCAAGAGTCCCGGTCCCGGTTCAGCTAGTACTAATATAATGTACAACAATGAAATACTTTTAAGTTTGTTTTTAATGACATTTGCCAGTCATCTTATTATCTATATCATATATTATTATCTTTATATCTATGTATCTAATATATAAAGGGTGATTTTTTGAGGTTAGGATTTTCATGCATTAGTATTTGACAGATCACGTGGGATTTCAGACATGGTGTCAAAGAGAAAGATGCTCAGTATGCTTTGACATTTCATCATAAATAGACTTACTAACGAGCAACGCTTGCAAATCATTGAATTTTATTACCAAAATCAGTGTTCGGTTCGAAATGTGTTCATTCACCGTAACGTTGCGTCCAACAGCATCTTTGAAAAAATACGGTCCAATGATTCCACCAGCGTACAAACCACACCAAACAGTGCATTTTTCGGGATGCATGGGCAGTTCTTGAACGGCTTCTGGTTGCTCTTCACTCCAAATGCGGCAATTTTGCTTATTTACGTAGCCATTCAACCAGAAATGAGCCTCATCGCTGAACAAAATTTGTCAAAATTTGAACACATTTCGAACCGAACACTGATTTTGGTAATAAAATTCAATGATTTGCAAACGTTGCTCGTTAGTAAGTCTATTCATGATGAAATGTCAAAGCATACTGAGCATCTTTCTCTTTGACACCATGTCTGAAATCCCACGGGATCTGTCAAATACTAATGCATGAAAATCCTAACCTCAAAAAAATCACCCTATATATGCAAGCATACCCACATGAATTTTAAAACTTTTAGTCTGTTCACTGAAAGCAGAACGAAAAGCATGCGACCTTTTCTAAATGTTATGGGCCCAAGTCCCATGTATTTCAGTAACTCACGTGTTTAAATTGTCGAAAGTAGAAGACAAAAAAGTCATGTCCAACAACGCTGTTAGGATTGAATGCTCATAACAACGATACTTGGAAGCTTTAAATGAAAGCGATTCTAATAAGAGCAGATTCGTGGAATTATATTGAAACGGAAAAGCCCCCTGCAACTGAGAATGAAGCCGAATGGATTTTAAAATACCTAAAGGTCTGTGCTGAAATTATGCTTTCCATTGCTCCTTCAGAAATGGTATTAATTTCTAAATGCGTCACATCCAACGAAATGTGGAATAAATTGAAATCGATGTTCCAATCGAAAGGACCTGCAAGAAAAGCAAATTTATTAAAACGAGTTGCCTTGGCTAGGATGAAAGAGGCAGATAACTTTTGCGATCACCTTAACGATTTCTTTGAAGCCGTCCGTCTATTAAAAGAAATTAATGTGGAGATTGGTGACGATTTACTTGCTTTATAACTCTTATACAGTTTCCTGCCTGTTTTGAAACATTTAGATGTGCTCTTGAAACAAGAGACGAACTACCATCCCACGAAATCTTAAGAGTAAAAACAAGTAAAAGCGTGCTAAGTTCGGCCGGGCCGAATCTTATATACCCTCCACCATGGATCGCATTTGTCGACTTCTTTTCCCGGCATCTCTTCTTAGGCAAAAAAGGATATAAGAAAAGAGTTGCTCTGCTATTAAAACGATATCAAGATATGGTCCGGTTCGGACCACAATTAAATTATATGTTGGAGACCTGTGTAAAATGTCAGCCAATTCGAATAAGATTTGCGCCCTTTGGGGGCTCAAGAAGTAAAATAGAGAGATCGATTTATATGGGAGCTGTATCGGCCTATAGACCGATTCAGACCATAATAAACACGTATGTTAATGGTCATGAGAGAATCCGTCGTACAAAATTTCAGGCATATCGGATAATAATTGCGACTTCTAGGGGTCAAGAAGTCAAAATCCCAGACCGGTTTATATGGCAGCTATATCAGGTTATGAACCGATTTGAACCTTATTTGACACAGTTGTTGAAAGTAAAAATAAAATACGTCATGCAAAAATTCAGCCAAATCGGATAGGAATTGCGCCCTCTAGAAGCTCAAGAAGTCAAATCCCCAGATCTGTTTATATGAGAGCTATATCAGGTTATGAACCGATTTCAACCATACTTGGCACAGTTGTTGGATATCATAACGAAATACTTGGTGCAAAAATTCATTCAAATCGGATAAGAATTGTGCTCTCTAGAGGCTCAAGAAGTCAAGACCCAAGATCGGTTTATATGGCAGCTATATCAGGTTATGGACCGATTTGAACCATACTTGGCACAGTTGTTGGGTATCATAACAAAACACGTCGTGCAAAATTCCATTCCATTCGGATAAGAATTGCGCCCTCTAGAGGCTCAAGAAGTCAAGACCCAAGATCGGTTTATATGGCAGCTATATCAGGTTATGGACCGATTTGAACCATACTTGGCACAGTTGTTGGATATCATAACAAAACACGTTGTGCAAAATTTCATCCCAATTGGATAAGAATTGCGCACGCTAGAGGCTCAAGAAGTCAAGACCCAAGATCGGTTTATATGGCAGCTATATCAGGTTATGGACCGATTTGAATTATACTTGACACAGTTGTTGGATATCATAACAAAACACGTCGTGCAAAATTTCATTCCAATCGGATAAGAATTGCGCCTTCTAGAGGCTCAAGAAGTCAAGACGCAAGATCGGTTTATATGGCAGCTATATCAAAACATGGACCGATATGGCCCATTTACAATACCAACCGACCTACACCAATAAGAAGTATTTGTGGAAAATTTCAAGCGGCTAGCTTTACTCCTTCGGAAGTTAGCGTGCTTTCGACAGACAGACGGACGGACGGACGGACGGACGGACGGACGGACGGACAGACGGACGGACATGGCTAGATCGACATAAAATTTCACGACGATCAAGAATATATATACTTTATGGGGTCTCAGACGAATATTTCGAGTAGTTACAAACAGAATGACGAAATTAGTATACCCCCCATCTTATGGTGGAGGGTATAAAAATGGATCGCATTTGTCGAGTTCTATGCGCTGTATCTCTTTTTAGGCAAACAAAAAATATTGAATAAGAACTGTTATGCTATTGCAGCTATATCAATTTATAGTCCGATTCGGACCATAAATGAATGCTGAACAATGTAGAAGTCCTTGTGTAATATTTCAGTTCATTCTGCGCCTTGTAGGGGCACAAGGAGCAAAATCGGGAGATAGGTTTATATGGGAGCTTTATCAAGCTATTGAGAATTGCGCCCTCTAGAGGCTCAAGAAGTCAAGACCCAAGATCGGTTTATATGGCAGCTATATCCACACATGGACCAATTTGGCCCATTTACAATCCCAACCGATATACACTAATAAAAAGTATTTGGGCAAAATTTTGCGACAGACGGACGGACATGGCTAGATCGACTTAAAATGACATAAAGATCAAGAATATATACTTTATGGGGTCTCAGACGCATATTTCGAGGTGTTACAAACAGAAATACTAAATTAGTATACCCCTATCCTATGGTGGAGGGTATAAAAACAACAAGTAATAAGGCATTATGTTCGGCAGGCCGAACTTTGTATACCCACCACATAGGGTATATATATAAACCCCCTTTTCGTCTTAATCCGGTGAAAATTGCATAACTGATGTACCCAAATTCGGCACGGACATTGAGTGGCCTGTTCAATTTTTTTGATAAAAATGTTGGTCTTTTTGGCAGCTATATCCAAATATAAGTTGATCTGAACCATATAGAACACGGATGTCGAAAAGCCTAACATAAATCACTGCGTCAGATTTCAACGAAATCGGATAATAAATGCGCTTCTTATAGCGCCGAGACTTTAAATCTATATAGCTCCTATAACAAAATCTGGACCGATCTGGAACAAATAAAACAAGGATATAGTAATCATCTTATCTTATTATCTTATTTTAACTCCACTACTATATCCGTAGTTATATCTTAATAGGGGCTGGTCTCGATCATATTTTATTCAGGTCCCGAGAACTCATATACAAGTAACATTTTCAAATAAATATGCGTATAAATAAATATACGTATAAAATGCAAAGCCAGGGGTTTTAAGTGTGGTAAGCTGGGTAAGCTGGGTCATTTTGCTGTCAATTGAAGATCAAAGCATTATAGCGACTATTATAAGGAGACAGATGTAAACACAGAGAAATTATTAATCAACTGCTCCCGTTCTGCTTTTAGTTGCGCTGACGTCGCAAACAGCTGGTGCTTAGATAGTGGGTGCACGTCACACATAAGCTGCAATCTAGAAGAATTCGAGAACATTAATAGAGATGAGTAAATACCCAATAAATACCTTTTTTGCAGATATCTTGGGTATAAAAGCATTTTGCAAAAAATTTTTGATGAGTTCGTATTCTTTGATCTTCTGATCTCATAAGATCGGATTTTAGTTATATAGACGCTATATAGATCGATCTCCAGCCTTAAAGTCTTGAGGCAATATATTAGTAATTTTTCATCCGATTTCGATGAAATTTCGCACTGTGAGTTCTGGTAGACCCCTACCCATTTCTATGAAGTGTGGTTTAGATCGGACTATATTTGGAAATAGCTGCTCATCCACATCGAATGAAAATGCTCCTTTTATGGGTTCAATACTCTATATCGGAAAATCGGTCTATATTGCAGCTATATCCAGATATGGTCCGATCTGGACGATGTTCGAAGCAAAGGTGTATAGGTCTATCAAAACTCACTGTTTTAAATTTCATCGAAATAGGACGAACAAGGACCATGGATCGCATTCGTCGAGTTCTATACGCGGTATCTCTTTTTAGGCAAACAAAGAATGTTGAATAAGAACTGTTATGCTATTGAAGCTATATCAAGCTATAGTCCGATTCAGACCATAAATGAATTGAATGCTGAACATTGTAGAAGTCATTGTGTAATATTTCAGTTCATTCGGATAAGAATTGCACCTTGTAGAGGCCCAAGAATCAAAATCGGGAAATCGGTTTATATGGGAGCTTTATCAAGCTATTGATCGATTCAGACCATATATCGAATGGGGATTGCGCCCTCTAGAGGCTCAAGAAGTCAAGACCAAAGATCGTTTTATATGGCAACTATATCGAAACATGGTTCGATTTGAACCATACTTAACGTAGCTGTTGAAAGTGATAACTAAAAACCTCATGCAAAATTTCAGTCAAATCTGATAGAATTGTGCCCTCTAGAGGCTCAAGAAGTCAAGAGCCAAGATCGGTTTATATGTCAGCTATATCGAAACATTGTCTAATTTGAACCATGCTTAAAGCAGTTATTGGAAGTGATACCAAAACACCACGTGCAAAATTTCAGTCAAATCGGACGAAAATTTCGCCCTCTAGAGGCTCAAGAAGTCAAGACCCAAGATCGATTTATATGGCAGCTATATTGAAACATGGATGGATTTGGCCCATTTACAACAAATTTAAAATGTATTTGTGCAAAATTTCAAGCTGCTAGCTTTTCTTGACTCCTTCGAAAGTTAGCGTGCTTTTGGCAGACAGGCGGACGGATGGACAGACGGACGGACGAACGGGCAGACGGACGGACATGGCTAGATCGACAAAAATGTCATGACAATCAAGAATGTACTTTATGGGGTCTATGATTATATGGTGCATAATGATCCTATGGTGAAAATAGGGTACTACATTTTTTGATATCTGAAGGGGGAGCGGATCCTCCTCCTTACCCAAATTTTCAGAAACGCCAGATCTCGGAGATGTGTGGTGCGATAGTACCCTAAAAATAGAAAGTTGGTATCCAAATTTCGGATAGGGTACCTAGGGGGGCCGCCCCATCCTAAAACCTACCAAACCTATATTTAGGCCAACCACGACAATATGGGACTCAAATGAAAAGTATTTAAAATAAGAAAACGTATCTTATATCCAATTGTCGGACCAAGTGTTAGGGGGACCACCCCAACCCACAAAACTCCCCTAAATCGGACATATTTACCGACCAGGCAATATGGGACTTAAATGAAAGTTATTTGCGAGTAGAATACGAATATAATATCCACACGAGGGAGCAAGTTTCTGGGGATCCACCCCTTCCCCAAAACATCCCCCAAATAGGACTTATTTACTGACCATGGCAATATGGGTTTTAAATAAAAGTTATTTAAGTATAGAATTCGAATCTTATATCCAAATATGGGACCAAGTGTTTGGGGGGCCTTCTCCCCCAAAAAACATCCCCCAAGGAGACAAATTAACGACCATAGCAACATGGGGCTCAAATGAAAGATATTTGGGAATAAAGCACGAATCTGATATCAATATTGGGGAAAGTATCTATGGGGCCACCCACCCCCACAGCACCACCCAATTAGGATGTATTTTCTGACTGTTGCAATATGAGGCTCAAATAAGATGGTTATTAGAGTTGAACACAAATCCTCTATATATTTTCAAGGCCAACTCATTGAGTAGCCGCCCATCCCCCAAAAACACCCGCATGCCGGTCATGTTTGCCGACTATGGAAATATGGGGCTCAAATTTAAGGTATTTGGGAGTAGACCACGTATCTGTTATCAACATTATGGACCAACTGTCTAGGGGACGTCCCACCACCATAACAACCCCCATATAGGACGTATATGTTCACCAAGACAATTGGAGTCTCCCAGACACTGGAACTAAATATTTATAGTTTTTAGGGTCAGTACCCCAAACCGGACATATCTGCTGACTTTTGCAATAAGGAGTTTAAATGAGATTAGAAAACGAATTTGATATCCAATTTTGAGGCCAATGGCAATATGGGGTTCAAATAAATGATATATAGTTATACAGAATAGAGCACATTGCTCTATTAGTGTTTTGGGGACCACCCCAATCCCCAAAACACCCCTAAATCGGGCATATTTACCGACCATGTCAATGTGGAGCTTAAATTGGGTGGTAGAGCAAGAATTGATACCCACTTTCGGGGCCAATTTTCTGGGGTCTACCCCTTCCCAAAATTCCCCACAAACAGCAATTTGTTATTGACCATCGCAATATGGAGCACAAATAAAGGTATTTGGGAGTAGAATACGAATTTGATATCTAAATGTAGGACCATGTATTTAGGACATCAACCTTTCCGCAAAACACCTCCTGAAGGGTAAACCTTTTTCGACCATGTCAATTTGTGGCTCAAATGAAAGGTATTTGAGATTAGAAAACGAATTTGATAACCAATTATGGCGCCATGTGTTTAAGGGACGCCTTATCCTGTAAACACCCCTTAAACCAATGGCAATATGGGGTTCAAATAAATGGTATTTGAGAGAAGAGCACGATGCCGAAATTTTTTTAGGGGCAATTGTCTGGGGACAACCTCACCCACGAAAACACCCCTAAATCAAACATCAAGAGAATATCGGGATTAAATAATGTATTTTACATCCAAACTTAAATTCGTAGACCAATAAATCATATGAGATTCAGATAAAGGCACTTATATTGTTAAACTGGTAGTCAAGCGATTAACTATTTTCGTAGTATGGTATTTCACTAAAAGCTCTTTAATTGTCAACAAGTAAAAGCGTGCTAAGTTCGGCCGGGCCGAATCTTATATACCCTTCACCATGGATCGTATTTGTCGAGTTCTTTTCCCGGCATCTCTTCTTAGGCAAAAAAAAAAGGATATAAGAAAAGATTTGCTCTGCTATAAGAGCGATATCAAGATATGGTCCGGTTTGGACCACAATTAAATTATATGTTGGAGGCCTGTGTAAAATGTCAGTCAATTCGAAAAAGAATTGCGCCCTTTGTAAAATAGAGAGATCGATTTATATGGGAGCTGTATCGGCCTATAGACCGATTCAGACCATAATAAACACGTACGTTAATGGTCATAAGAGAATCCGTCGTACAAAATTTCAGGCAAATCGGATAATAATTGCGACCTCTACAGGCTCAAGAAGTCAAGATCCCAGATCGGTTTATATGGCAGCTATATCAGATTATGAACCGACTTGTACTTTATTTGACATAGTTGTTGAAAGTAACAATAAAAAACGTCTTGCGAAATTTCAGCCAAATCGGATAGAAATTGAGCCCTCTAGAAGCTCAAGAAATCAAGTCGCCAGATCTGTTTATATGACAGCTATATCAGGTTATGAACCGATTTGAACCATATTTGGCACAGTTGTTGGATATCATAACCAAATACTACGTGCCAAAATTTATTCAAATTGGATAAGAATTGCGCCCTCTAGAGGCTCAAGAAGTCAAGACCCAAGATCGGTTTATATGACAGCTATATAAGGTTATGAACCGATTTAAACCATACTTGCCACAGTTGTTGGATATCATAAGAAAACACGTCGTGCAAAATTTCATTCGAATCGGATAAGAATTGCGCCCTCTAGAGGCTCAAGAAGTCAAGACCCAAGATCGGTTTATATGGCAGCTATATCAGGTTATGAACCGATTTGAACCATACTTAGCACAAATGTTGGATATATTAACAAAACATGTCGTGCAAAATTTCATTCTGATCGGAAAAGAATTGCGCACGCTAGAGGCTCAAGAAGTCAAGACCCAAGATCAGTTTATATGGCAGCTATATCAGGTTATAGACCGATTTGAACTATACTTGGCACAGTTGTTGGATATCATAGCAAAACACGTCGTGCAAAATTTCATTCAAATCGGATAAGAATTGCGCACTCTAGAGGCTCAAGAGGTCAAGACCCAAGATCGGTTTGTATGGCAGCTATATCAAAACATGGACCGATATGGCCCATTTACAATACCAACCGACCTACACTAATAAGAAGTATTTGTGCAAAATTTCAAGCGGCTAGCTTTATTCCTTCGGAAGTTAGCGTGCTTTCGACAGACAGACGGACGGACGGACGGACAGACGGACGGACATGGCTAGATCGATATAAAATGTCACGACGATCAAGAATATATATACTTTATGGGGTCTCAGACGAATATTTCGAGTAGTTACAAACAGAATGACGAAATTAGTATACCCCCCATCTTATGGTGGAGGGTATAAAAACGTCTTGCGAAATTTCAGCCAAATCGGATAGAAATTGAGCCCTCTAGAAGCTCAAGAAATCAAGTCCCCAGATCTGTTTATATGACAGCTATATCAGGTTATGAACCGATTTGAACCATATTTGGCACAGTTGTTGGATATCATAACAAAATACTACGTGCCAAAATTCATTCAAATTGGATAAGAATTGCGCCCTCTAGAGGCTCAAGAAGTCAAGACCCAAGATCGGTTTATATGACAGCTATATAAGGTTATGGACCGATTTGAACCATACTTGCCACAGTTGTTGGATATCATAAGAAAACACGTCGTGCAAAATTTCATTCCAATCGGATAAGAATTGCGCCCTCTAGAGGCTCAAGAAATCAAGACCCAAGATCGGTTTATATGGCAGCTATATCAGGTTATGAACCGATTTGAACCATACTTAGCACAAATGTTGGATATAATAACAAAACATGTCGTGCAAAATTTCATTCTGATCGGATAAGAATTGCGCACGCTAGAGGCTCAAGAAGTCAAGACCCAAGATCAGTTTATATGGCAGCTATATCAGGTTATAGACCGATTTGAACTATACTTGGCACAGTTGTTGGATATCATAGCAAAACACGTCGTGCAAAATTTCATTCAAATCGGATAAGAATTGCGCACTCTAGAGGCTCAAGAAGTCAAGACCCAAGATCGGTTTGTATGGCAGCTATATCAAAACATGGACCGATATGACCCATTTACAATACCAACCGACCTACACTAATAAGAAGTATTTGTGCAAAATTTCAAGCGGCTAGCTTAATCCTTCGGAAGTTAGCGTGCTTTCGACAGACAGACGGACGGACGGACGGACGGACAGACGGACGGACATGGCTAGATCGATATAAAATGTCACGACGATCAAGAATATATATACTTTAAGGGGTCTCAGACGAATATTTCGAGTAGTTAAAAACAGAATGACGAAATTAGTATACCCCCCATCTTATGGTGGAGGGTATAAAAATAAATATTTAAAGAAAAATGTTGCTCCATATAAAGTAAAAGGAGGTACAGCGGTGCTGCCCGGTTCAGCTAGTAATAATGGATGGTTGCCCAAAAAGTAATTGCGGATTTTTTAAAAGAAAGTAAATGCATTTTTAATAAAACTTAGAATGAACTTTAATCAAATATACTTTTTTTACACTTTTTTTTTTCTAAAGCAAGCTAAAAGTAACAGCTGATAACTGACAGAAGAAAGAATGCAATTACAGAGTCACAAGCTGTGAAAAAATTTGTCAACGGCGACTATATGAAAAATCCGCAATTACTTTTTGGGCAACACAATAAATGCCTTTATCTGAATCCCATATGATCTTAACTGGTCTATGAATTCGCTCGGAGAGTTTAGGGTCATTAACATTTGGTTGTAAGATATACTCCATTATCAAAAGTCTTTATTTCAGCTCGATATTGTCATGATGCCTGATTTAGGGGTGTTTTTAGTGTGTGAAGTGGTCCCTTAGACTGTTGGCCCAGAAAAAAATATAAGCATCGTTCTCTTCTCTCAAGTACCATTTATTTAGACCCTATATTGCCATTGGTTAAAGGGGAGTTTATGGGATGAAGCGTCTTCAAATATTTGGACCCAAAATTTTTACTCTTTGGGGGGTGTTTTGGGAAAGTGGCAGTGCCCCAAATACATGGCCCCACATTTCGATATCAGATTCATATTATACGCTTAAATACATTTATTTGAGCATATTGCGTTGGTCAGTAAATAATTGTTGTTTGTGGCGTGTTTTAGGGAAGTGGTAGACCCCCAATACCTTTCATTTGAGACCCACATTGACGTGGTTGATAAATATGCCCGATTTAGGGGTGTTTTGGGGAGTTGGTGGTGCCCCAAACACTTATCCCTGAAAATATATCAGCACCGTGCTCTACTCTCAAATATCATTTCTCTGAACCCCATATTGCCATTGGCCTCAAAATTGGATATCAAATTCGTTTTCTAATCTCAAATAGCTTTCATTTAAACCCCTAATTGCAAATGCCAGCAAATATATCCGGCTTAGGGTATGGGCCCTAAAAAAAATCAATATCGAGATCCACTCCCCTTAAGACCCAAAATTGTCATGGTGAGCAAAGACGTCCTATTTGAGCGTTGTTATGGGGGTGGGACGTCCTCTAAATTTAGATTCGTAGTCTACTCCCAAATATCTTTCATATTTCCATAGTCAGCAAACATGACCAGTTTCGGGGGTGTTTTGGGGGATGGGGCGGCCGTTCGGTGACTTGGCCCTGATAATACATATTAGATTCGTGTTCTACTCTAAAATACTATTTATTACAGCCCCATGGGGGCTATGTCCGTTAAATGTGCAATAATTTTGTCATTTGTCTGAATATAAACCGATCCCATCCATATACGACACGGATACCGAAAAGCCAAACATAAGTCACTGTGTAACATTTCGAAGAAACCGGATTATTAATGCCCTTTTTTTGGAGCCAAGACTTTTAATCGAGAGATCGGTATATATGGCAGCTATATCCAAATCTGGACTGATTTGGGCTAAGTTACAGAAAAATGTCGAAGAGCCTAACGCAACTCACTGTCCAAATTTCGTCGAAATCGGACTAAAAAAGCTCCTTTTATGGCCCCAAAATCTTAAATCAAGAGATCGGTCTATATGGCAGCTATATCCAAATCTGAACCCATCTGAGCCAAATTGATGACGAAAGTCGAAGGGCCTAAGACAACTCACTGTCCCAAATATCGGCGACATCGGACAATACATGCGCCTTTTTTGGCCCCAAAACCTTAAATCGAAAGATCGGTCTAATGGCAGCTATATCCAAATCTGAACCGATCTGTTCCATGTTACAGAAGTATATAGAGAGGCCTAACTTAACTCAATGTACCAAATTTCGGCGAGATCGGACAATAACTGAGCTTTTTATGGGCTTAAAACCTAAAATCGAAAGTCGGTCTATATGGCAGCTATACCTAAATCAGAACAGACCCTTAGTCCAAATCTGGACCGATCTGAGTCAAATTGAAGAAAGGTGTCGATGTATCTAACACAACTCACTGTCCCAAATTTTAGCAAAATCGGATAATAAATGTGGTTTTTATGGGCCTAAGACCCTAAATCGGCGGATCAGTTTATATGGGGCCTATATCAACTTCGAACTTAACCTGCTTATGGACAAAAAAAGAATCTATGCAAAATTAAATATCAATATCTCAATATCTCAATTTTTAAAGACTGTAGCGTGATTTCAACAGACAGACGGACAGACGGACGGACATGTCTAGATCGTCTTAGATTTTTACGCTGATCAAGAATATATATACTTTATAGGGTCGGAAATGGATATTTCGATGTGTTGCAAATGGAATGACAAAATGAATATACCCCCATCCTTCGGTGGTGGAAATAAAAAGTGTTCTTTCAACCGCAATCGAATTACTTTTCTCTCATCAAGCACATGTGTGTGGCGGTTTTCTCGCCCGCAAACATTTAGCCAAACTATATAATATATTTGCCTTTTAAGAAACGTTTTTCACTACAACGTTTTCCTTTACTGCTGCCAAAAAGATTTCCGACTATGATGTGTGCTGACAACAAAAAGAAAATGCTACAGAAACAAATGTGTGAAAATTCAATTGAAGCTCAAACAACTAGCAAACCACAAACGAATTGCAGAAAAAATATTTAAAACGTAATAAAAAAATAAGCAAACTAAAGTAACTTTCCATTCAACAGATGTATGGTGCTGCAAACTCCATGCCAAAACGGATTTAGAAACCTCCAGCAGCCTCATGATCATCATCATTATACCCACCACCGAATGATGGGGGTATATTAATTTTGTCATTCCGTTTGCAACAGATCGAAATATCCATTTCCGACCCTATAAAGTATATATATTCTTGATATATATATTCTTGATATATATATATATATATATATGGATATACATAGTTACCATATAGACCAATCCGCCGATTTTGGGTCTTAGGCCCATAAAAGCCATATTTATTATCCGATTTTGCTGAAATTTGGGACAGTGAGTTGAGTTAGGCTCTTCGACATCTTTCTTCAACCTGGCCCAGATCGGTACAGATTTGGATATAGCTGCCATATAGACCGATCTCTTGATTTAAGGTTTGGGCCCATTAAAGGCGCATTTATTGTCCGATATCGCTGAAATTTGGGACAGTAAGTTGTGTTAAGCCATTCGACATCCTTCTTCAATTTGGGCCAGATCGGTTTAGATTTGGATATAGGTGCCATATAGACCGATCCTTCGATTTAATGTTTTGGGGCCCATAAAAGGCGCATTTGTTGTCTGATATCGCCGACATTTGGGACAGTGAGTTAAGTTGAGCCCTTCGACATTCGTCTTCAATTTGGCTTAAATTGGTCCAGATTTGGATATAGCTGCCATATAGACCGATCTCTCGATTAAGATTTTCGAGAGAAGAGTCTCAGTGAGGAGTCAGGTGGCACTGGCTCTTAATTAAATACTGAGTGCCAATGATACTCAAGATGACAAGGCGAGTTATTGGCGCCTTTAAATGACCAATGGCCAACATCAGCGTCTGTTCCCAGGTTAGAGGCGGCTGGAGGCGAGCGTCGGATCTTGGAGCAAGCGGCTCGCCATAACGAGGGATACGTGTACAATCCCACAAAACCGATGCGGTTGGGGCGCTGGGCCAGTAATCCGCCCCCCGAAAACTGAGAACTGCTATGAGAAACAAAGGAATAGTAAAAACGTTGACGACCCACTCAAACGAAAAAAGGACCATGATTTGCGGATCTGCACCTGGAATGTCCGCACTCTTTATGGAGCAGGTGCAGTATACGCGCTGGCGGATGTATAAGAGAAGTACAAGGCAGATATTACCACCTTACAGGAAGTGCGATGGACTGGGAATGGCGTCACTACAACACCAAACGGTGAGGAACTATACTATAGCTGCCATAACACGAGGCATGAATTTGGCTGTGGCTTTGTGGTTAGTCGGAGACAGAAACACCTTGCCTCCAGCTTTACTCCGGTGGGAGGCTACCCACAATCCGCATAAAAGCCAAATTCTTCAACATCAGCCTTATTTGTGCCCATGCCCCAACGAAGGACAAAGACGAGCAGACCAAGGATATTTTCTACGAGCGCCTAGAGAGAGAATATGACCGTTGCCCCGGCCATGATATTAAAAAGATCGTCGAGATGCTACTGACGCCAAGAATGAGGCATATAGAGCAACCGTGCGATCAGTACCCACGCGCCAGATGAAGCATAAGTATCGGGAGAAAAGGAGAGAGGAGAAACGTCTATTCCGCAGAAAGAAAAAGGAAATGGAAGGACGTGAGTGTGAGCAAATGGAGATGTACAGGAGTCAGAATGAAGTCCGGAAATTCTACCAAAGAATTAAACATCAAACCGATTGCTTTGGTGCAGGCGTATCCTTCTGCAGATACAAAGAAGGAAATCTGGTAACTGACACAGATAACATGCTGAGGATATGGAAAGAACATTTTACCTAGTTACTGCTAGTGTCCGATGTTGGCGGCGAAGAGGATACCGCAGAACCAATCCCTGATGATGGTATAGAATGTTTACCTCCAAGTCAAAATGAGGTCCAAGTAGCTGTGACCTGACTAAAGAACAACAAGGCAGCGGGAGCCGACGGGATACCCGCTGAACTGTTTAAGACCGGAGGCGACACGCTGATAAGGCGAATGCATCAGCTTATCTGCGCAATCTGGCTAGAAGAACGCATACCCGATGATTGGAACCTCAGCATACTATGTCTCGTACACAAGAAAGGAGACAAGACGGAATGTGCCAACTACAGAGGAATAAGTATCCTCCCTATCGCATACAAGATACTCTCGAGCGTACTGTGTGAAAGATTAAAACCTAAAGTCAATGAGATAATTGGGCCGTATCAATGAGGCTTTAGACCTGGTAAATCCACCCTAGACCACACTGCGTCAAATCTTGAAAAAGATCCGAGAAGGACAAATTAACACCTACCATCTCTTTGTCGACTACAAAGCCGCCTTCGATACTCCTTTACGTTCAAAGGTATTTCAAGCCATGTCTGAGTTTGGTATCCCTGCAGAATTAATAAGACTCTGCAGGATGACACTTGCGGATACGCGTTTCTCAATAAGAATAGGAAAAAATCTCTCCGAACCATTTAATACCAAACGAAGTTTCAGACAAGGAGACAGCCTATCGTGTGATCTCTTTAATATCCTGTTGGAGAAGAATATATGAGATGCAGATGTGAATAGATATGGTACACTAATCACAAGAGAACACATGATTCTCGCCTATGCCGACGACATCGGCATCATAGGTCGGTCACCGGAAGTAGTAACTGCTGCCTTTGAAAGAATCGAAAGAGAGTCAGTGAAAATGGGTTTGGCAGTAAATGGAGATAAGACGAAATGGATGGTTTCAACTCCCAAAAAGCCTTGCACAACCGAGCAGATAAAGAAAATGGAGAAAGTTGGGAACCACAACTTTGAGACAGTCAGTAACTTTATCTACTTTGGCACCGCCGTAACCGAAACGAATGACACTAGTTTTGAGATTAAGCGAAGAATAACACTGGCAAACAGATGCTACTTTGGACTAAGTAAGCAGTTTAGAAAGAAGGCCACCTCTCGACAGACGAAGATTACACTATACAAGACACTGATACTACCCGTGCTGTTATATGGTTCTAAAGCATAGGTACTTGTGAAAGCAGATGAGGCAGTGATCCCAGATCGGTTTATATGGCAGCTATATCAGGTTCTATATCGATTTACGCCATACTTAGCACAGTTATTGGAAGTCATAACAAAACACCTCATGCAAAATTTCAGCCAAATCGGATGAGAATTGCGCCATCACTTGGTTCAAGAAGTCAAGATCTGAGATCGGTTTATATGACAGCTATACCAGATTATGAACCGATTTGAATCATACTTAGCATAGTTGTTGAAAGTAATACCAAAACACTACGTGCAAAATTTTAGTTAAATCGGACGATAATTGCGCCCTCTAAAGGCTCAAGAAGTCAAGACCCAAGATCGGTTTATATGGCAGCTATATCAGGTTATGGACCGATTTGAACCATACTAGACATAATTGTTGGATATCATAACAAAAATGAGAATTGCGCACTCTAGAGGCTTAAGAAGTCAAGACCCAAGATCGGTTTATATGGCAGCTATATCTGGTTATGAACCGATTTGAACCATACTTGGCACAGTTGTTGGATATAATAACAAAACACGTCGTGCAAAATTTTATCCCAATCGGATAAGAATTGCGCACTCTAGAGGCTCAAGAAGTCAAGACCCAAGATCGGTTTATATGGCAGCTATATCAGGTTATGGACCGACTTCAACCATACTTGGCACAGTTGTTGGATATAATAACGAAACACGTCGTGCAAAACTTCATTCCAATCGGATAAGAATTGCGCCTTCTAGAGGCTCAAGATGTCAAGACCCAAGATCGGTTTATATGGCAGCTATATCAGGTTATGGACCGATTTGAACCATACTTGTCACAGTTGTTGGATATCACAACGGAACACGTCGTGCAAAATTTCATCCCAATCGGATAAGAAATGCGCACTCTAGAGGCTCAAGAAGTCAAGACCCAAGATCGGTTTATATGGCAGCTATATCAAAACATGGACCGATATGGCCCATTTACAATACCAACCGACCTACACTAATAAGAAGTATTTGTGCAAAATTTCAATCGGCTAGCTTTACTCCTTCGGAAGTTAGCGTGCTTTCGACAGACAGACGGACGGACGGACAGACGGACGGACATGGCTAGATCGACATAAAATGTCACGACGATCAAGAATATATATACTTTATGGGGTCTCAGACGAACATTTCGAGTAGTTACAAACAGAATGACGAAATTAGTATACCCCCCATCTTATGGTGGAGGGTATAAAAATGGTTAATATAATACTCGAAGTGGTGGGTATTCAAAGTTCGGCCCGGCCGAACTTAACACCGTTTTACTTGTTTTCATTCTCAAACTTATTCTCATACACATCCTTATGGCCCTCGTCATTATCACATTATTTAAAAGTGTTTCGTGTTTATGGCTGTTGATAGATAAAGCTTTTGCTGAATACAATGGAATACCTGTTGAAATTGGATTTTTATTTCCTTTTGATTTTGTTGGCAACAAAGAAAAACTTTTCAAATAAATAAGGGAAAAATTGCCCTAGTGCCACATTAGTTCAATGTGTGGAAAAACTTTTTTGCACGACTATCCATAAGCTGGTGTGTTAGGGTTCTAAGTTTTGAGAAAATCAAAATTGGTTATAAATTTAAAGGCAAGTATCAATTTCATGGAATTTTTTATTTCTGAGGATAAATAATGCACTTTTATTGAGATAAAGTAAAACTTTATCTTTGAGATAAAGTAAAACTTTATCGGCTTTCGTAGTAGCCGATGTCCCTGTACGGTGATAAGGTTAGCTTTAACTGTGAGCTGTTTGAAAGGCTCAAATCACTTCACCTAACTTCCAGATTCTTGTTGGAACCTGTAAGTGGGGCGGATGTTTTGCTGTTTTGCTCCTCAAAAATCTCGAAATAGGTAGTTATTTCCGGTTATTTAAGCCACTCAAGGATGGCTACGATAGTGTTATCCGTTAGGCGGTTGATGATCTGCATCTGTTGCCAGTGATGATCTGCATCTGTTGCCACAGGGTACCCAAATGGCTACACGTCTAGATTCGGAAACAGCACCGTAATTAGCCAAGAGGGCATCACATGGCTAAAATAACTAAGGCGAACATTACCAATATGGGTCCAAGAACCTTTGCTTATTTCGCTAAGGACAGCTTGGTGACAGTAGTTATCGTAAAAGGAAAAGAACAGGGCTCCATACCTAGGTGAAAAATTCCTAATGAGGTGTGTAAAAATCTTGTAAAAGTCTGGCTGACTTCGACATTAGTAAACCGATTGACTTTTAACCCGCCTAACTTTTGCCTGAAGATTTGGACTTTAAAAGCTAATACAACAAAATTATTGTAAATTTTGTAAGCAATCTGAATCTGTATATAATAATAAAAAATGTACCAATACGAAAAAAAAACCGTTCAAAATTACTAATAATAGGTTATAACTTCCCTAAAATAACCTTTTTAGCAAACTAGGTGTTTCTCAAAGGTTTTGGCTAGGATGTAAACACCTTTTTTGTTGAACCTTTGAGTGAAGTGGACGTATTGTTATTTCGCTCCGCACTAATTTTCTCTGACTCGTAATAGGTTCTTGTTTTCAGAGAAATTTATAAGTCACTCAAGGATAGCTGCGATAGTGTGATACATTAGGCGTTTGGTTGCATCTGTTTGCAGTGGAGCGGTAGATATAGATCCCGGGAGTAGGCTTTGGAGTCCATTTTGTAATGGACTCCAAAGCCAACAACTGTGGTGTTGTCTGTCTCAGTAGCAGACAACACGATACGGCATGATGTATCGTATTGTCTGCTCCTGAGAGTGGCAGTCTCCACTAACCGATGGACGACTGGTCAGCAGGGGCTTTTGACAATGACATCTGGTTCGAGTCTTGCGAATAGGGCCGAACCTTTCGGGATTCGGGAACGGCACAGCAGTCAGCTAAAAGGCTACGGTTACTTGGAGGGCATTCCATCCGGAAAAGAACTAAGACGAACAGTAGTAATATGGGTCCAAGAACCTTCGCTAATGTCGCAAAGGAGAGTTTGGGGATGGTAGTTGTCGACAAGGGTGAAGAACAGGCGCAATTGGAGTAAGATAGTCAATGGACTGTCATCGGTATACTGTGTTGTTCTTGCGCAATAGCCTATGCCTCCTTCAGTTTGAAATGTATTGTCGCGCTCTAAAGAGGATTGGTGAGACCTGGCCAGACGCGGCACTGAAATACCAAGGTCGCATGGATAACAAGAATTCCCTCAGATTCTGAATTAATACTTAGGACGAAATGACTGTAATCCTAATCTTTCAACCACCGACTGGAAAATTGGTAGATTGGATAAGGCTCGTGGCAATAGGTGTAGCATTATATTCAGTGCCTTTCTTTCACTGTCTAGAACAGACGTCTCAGTCATTGTGACCGTCATGACGGGTCACTGTCCGATTGAAAAACATGCTGATAGAAGGTTGCGAGTACCGATTTTTGCAGAATCTATGTGGGCGTCGAGAGAGAAAAGACTTTAGAACATCTACGGTGTGTGTTCCGACCTGACAGTCAGAAGGATTTCCACTTTAGGTTCTCATTTCTTTGAGAACTTGTCTGATTTAGCGATTGTAAACATTCGCAAGTTGTTGGACTCTGTAAAGCGATCTGGATGGTTCAACGGTAGGAACTAGAAGGCACATTCCTTCTCCTGTTTACAAAAATGAACAAAAACGCCTAGGTGAGTCTTATGACTGCCACTTAACCTTACCTAAAGCTGATGTCGATCGCAGCCATGCGGTACTCGTACTAAATTCCGTCTGTCTCGCAGACCTCAACAAGTCTAAAGAAGTTGTATCGCACGGATTCAACGAGTTGAAGCCGATGGTAAATAGAAGCCGTGGGATTGGGAAATCATGAGACCACTCAGCAGTTGTTGATGAACACTTGTCTAAGGGACTATTAGCCACATCTTGCAGGAGACTGCAAATCAGGAGGGGAAGGCATCGAAACGGGACCCAACAAGCCCTGTGTGGGTGAGTCATCCGGTTGCATCGGGCTCGAGGTGTGCGCTAGCGGGGAAAGTCGGAACTCAAAAGGTTCATCGACAGCAGCAGCTAGTGACTCGTATAAGGAGGAGTCGTCCACATTGCAAGTGTCTAGTTTTCTGAGGATTAGTTGTTAAACGGCTTTCTCAACTGACCATATAAATATAAGGAAGCTCGTTATGACAAGATCGATCGAATCTTATGAGGATGAGCCCCAGGTGGACTCCGAAGACGAGGCTTACGCAACCGAAGTGGAAACTCTGAATCCTGACAATGGTCCAGTTTCTACAGATAAATCTCCACCATTGTAAGGCCGCTAAAACGCCACCAAAGGTCCTTCTGATGACAGAAGGATTTGAACTTATGGGAAATGGGAGTACTAGTCAAGGGTATGGGAAATGGTAATAGTCTAAATGTCTTTCTTCTTCCGTCACTAATTACTGAAGATACAGTAGTAGGCAGCCTTGAAATTAATAAACAGAAATCGCAAAAAAATGTCAATTAAAAACAAGTAAAAGCGTGCTAAGTTCGGCCGAGCCGAATCTTATATACCCTCCACCATGGATCGCATTTGTCGAGTTCTTTTCCCGGCATCTCTTCTTAGGTAAAAAAGGATATAAGAAAAGAGTTCCTCTGCTATTAAAACGATATCAGGATATGGTCCGGTTCGGACCACAATTAAATTATATGTTGGAGACCTGTGTAAAATTTCAGCCAATTCGTATAAGAATTGCACTCATTGGGGCTCACGAAGTAAAATAGAGAGAACGATTTATATGGAAGCTGTATCGGGTTATAGACCGATACAGACCATAATAAACACGTTTGTTGATGGTCATGAGAGGATCCGTCGTACAAAATTTCAGGCATATCGGATAATAATTGCGACCTCTAGGGGTCAAGAAGTCAAGATCCCAGATCGGTTTATATGACAGCTATATCAGGTTATGAACTGATTTGAACCTTATTTGACACAGTTGTTGAAAGTAAAAATAAAATACGTCATGCAAAATTTCAGCCAAATCGGATAGGAATTGCGCCCTTTGGAAGCTCAAGAAGTCAAATCCCCAAATCTGTTTATATGACAGCTATATCAGGTTATGGACCGATTTCAACCAAACTTGGCACAGTTGTTGGATATCATAACGAAATACTTCGCGCAAAAATTCATTCAAATCGGATAAGAATTGTGCCCTCTAGAGGCTCAAGAAGTCAAGGCCCAAGATCGGTTTATATGGCAGCTATATCAGGTTATGGACCGATTAAAACTATACTTGGCACAGTTGTTGGGTATCATAACAAAACACGTCGTGCGAAATTCCATTCCAATCGGATAAGAATTGCGCCCTCTAGAGGCTCAAGAAGTCAAGACCCAAGATCGGTTTATATGGCAGCTATATCCGGTTATGAACCGATTTGAACCATACTTGACACAGTTGTTGGATATAATAACAAAACACGTCGTGCAAATTTCATTTCAATCGGATAAGAATTGCGCACTCTAGAGGCTCAAGAAGTCAAGACCCAGGATCGGTTTATATGGCAGCTATATCAGGTTATGGACCGATTTAAACCATACTTGGCACAGTTGTTGGATATCATAACAAAACACGTCGTGCAAAATTTTATTCTGATCGGATAAGAATTGCGCACGCTAGAGGCTCAAGAAGTCAAGACCCAAGATCGGTTTATATGGCAGCTATATCAGGTTATGGACCGATTTGAACTATACTAGGCACAGTTGTTAGATATCATAAGAAAACACGTCGTGCAAAATTTCATTCCAAGCGGATAAGAATTGCGCACTCTAGAGGCTCAAGAAGTCAAGACCCAAGATCGGTTTATATGGCAGCTATATCCGGTTATGAACCGATTTGAACCATACTTGACACAGTTGTTGGATATAATAACAAAACACGTCGTGCAAAATTTCATTTCAATCGGATAAGAATTGCGCACTCTAGAGGCTCAAGAAGTCAAGACCCAGGATCGGTTTATATGGCAGCTATATCAGGTTATGGACCGATTTAAACCATACTTGGCACAGTTGTTGGATATCATAACAAAACATGTCTTGCAAAATTTCATTTCAATCGGATAAAAATCGCGCACTGTAGAGGCTCAAGAAGTCAAGACCCAAGATCGGTTTATATGGCAGCTATATCAGGTTATGGACCGATTTGAACTATACTAGGCACAGTTGTTAGATATCATAAGAAAACACGTCGTGCAAAATTTCATTCCAAGCGGATAAGAATTGCGCACTCTAGAGGCTCAAGAAATCAAGACCCAAGATCGATTTATATGGCAGCTATTTCAAAACATGGACCGATATGGTCCATTTACAATACCAACCTACCTACAATAATAAGAAGTATTTGTGCAAAATTTCAAGCGGCTAGCTTTACTCCTTCGAAAGTTAGCGTGCTTTCGACAGACAGACGGACGGACGGACGGACGGACGGACAGACGGACGGACGGACAGACGGACGGACATGGCTAGATCGACATAAAATGTCGCGACGATCAAGAATATATATACTTTATAGGGTCTCAGACGAATATTTCGAGTAGTTACAAACAGAATGACGAAATTAGTCTTATGGTGGAGGGTATAATACAATGGTTGCCCAAAAAGTAATTGGATTTTTATATAGTCGGCGTTGACAAATTTTTTCAACGGCTTGTGACTCTGTAACTGCATTCTTTCTTCTGTCAGTTATCAGGTGTTACTTTTAGCTTGCTTTAGAAAAAAAGTGCGCGAAGTTTTGTTTACATTTGTTTGTTTGGCGTCAATTTTAATATGGAGCCCACAAAGGAGCATTTTCGTCATATTTTACTTTATTATTTCCGTAAAGGAAAATACGCGGAGCAGGTTGCTAAAAAGTTGCGAGATGTGTATGGTGATAAAGCCTTAAAAGGAAGACAGTGTCAAAATTGGTTTCGCAAATTCCGTTCTGCAGATTTTTCACTTAAAGATGAGCCACGTTCAGGTCGGCCAAATGAAGTTGATGATGACCAAATCAAAGCATTAATCGAATTGGATCGTCATGTAACTGAACGTGAGATAGGAGAGAAGTTAAATATACCAAAATCAACCGTTCATTATCACATATAAAGTCTTGGACTGGTGAAAAAGCTTGATATTTGGGTACCACATGTATTGAAAGAAATTCATTTAACAAACCGAATCAACGCTTGTGATATGCACCTTAAACGCAATGAATTCGATCCGTTTTTAAAACGAATCATAACTGGAGATGAAAAATGGATTGTTTACAACAACGTTAGTCGAAAACGATCGTGGTCCAAGCATGGTGAACCAGCTAAAACCACTTCAAAGGCTGATATCCACCAAAAGAAGGTTATGCTGTCTGTTTGGTGGGATTGGAAGGGTGTGGTATATTTTGAGCTGCTTCCAAGGAACCAAACGATTAATTCGGATGTTTACTGTCAACAATTAGACAAATTGAATACAGCCATCAAGGAGAAGCGACCAGAATTGGTCAATCGTAAAGGTGTCATATTACACATATTTTTGGTCACTCGCCAAAAACTGAGTGAGCTTAGCTGGGAACTTTTGATGCATCCACCATATAGCCCTGACCTTGCACCATCAGACTACCATTTATTTCGATCTTTGCAGAACTCCTTAAATGGTAAAACTTTCGGCAATGATGAGGCTATAAAATCGCACTTGATTCAGTTTTTTATAGATAAAGGCCAGAAGTTCTATGAGCGTGGAATACTAAATTTGCCAGGAAGATGGCAAAAGGTTATCGAACAAAATGGCAATTATATATTTGATTAAAGTTCATTCTAAGTTTTATTAAAAATGCATTTACTTTCTTTTAAAAAATCCGCAATTACTTTTTGGGCAACCCAATAGCAATTATATATTTGATTAAAGTTCACTCTAAGTTTTATTAAAAAAGCATTTACTTTCTTTTAAAAAATCCGCAATTACTTTTTGGGCAACCTATAACAAGTAAAAGTGTGCTAAGTTCGGCCGGGCCGAATCTTATATACCCTCCACCATGGATCGCATTTTTCGAATTCTTTTCCCGGCATCTCTTCTTAGGCAAAAAAGGATATAAGAAAAGATTTGCTCTGCTATAAGAACGATATCAAGATATGGTCCGGTTTGGGCCACAATTAAATTATATGTTGGAGACCTGTGCAAAATGTCAGCCAATTCGGATAAAAAATACGCCCTTTGGGGGCTCAAGAAGTAAAATAGAGAGATCGATTTATATGGGAGCTGTATCGGCCTATAGACCCATTCAGACCATAATAAACACGTACGTTAACGGTCATGAGAGAATCCGTCGTACAAAATTTCAGGCAAATCGGATAATAATTGCGACCTCTAGAGGCTCAAGAAGTCAAGATCCCGGATCGGTTTATATGGCAGCTATATCAGATCATGAGCCAATTTAAACCTTATTTGACACAGTTGTTGAGAGTAAGAATAAAATACGTCATGCAAAATTTCAGCCAAATCGGATAATAATTGCGACCTCTTGTGGCTCAAGAAGTCAAAATCCCAGATCTATTTATATGACAGCTATATCAGGTTATGAACCGATTTGAACCATACTTGGCACAGTTGTTGGATATCATAACAAAATACTTCGTGCAAAAACTCATTCTAATCGGATAAGAATTGCGCATTCTAGAGACTCAAGAAGTCAAGACCCAAGATCGGTTTATATGGCAGCTATATCAAAACATGGACCGATATGGCCCATTTACAATACCAACCGACTTACACTGATAGGAAGTATTTTTGCAAAATTTCAAGCGACTAGCTTTACTCTTTCGGAAGTTAGCGTGCTTTCGAAACACAGACGGACGGACGGACAGACGGACGGACATGGCTAGATCGACATAAAATGTCGCGACGATCAGGAATATATATACTTTATGGGGTCTCAGACGAATATTTCGAGTAGCTACGAACAGAATTACTAAATTAGTATACCCCCATCCTATGGTGGAGGGTATAAAAATCAATTTGTGTTTGTTTGTCGGTTTGTTTGTTTAATCTAGAAATAAAAATTTGGTATCACAATTTTGGATGAGGTACCTGGGGGGGGCAGAACCGGTCCCAAAACCTACTAAATATATATGTAGACCAATTATGACAATATGGGACTCAAATGAAAGGTATTTAAGAGTAGAAAACATATCTGATATCCAATTGTTGTGTTTGGTGGACCACCCTAACCCCAAAACACCCCTAAATCGAACATATTTACCGACCTTGGCAATACGCGACTCAAATGAGAGCTACTTGCGAGTAGAATACGAATTTGGTATTCAAATGTGGGACCAAGTTTCTCCACCCCTTCCGCAAAACACCACCCACCCAGGACTTATTTACTGATCATGGTAATATGGGGCTCAAATAAAAGGTATTTAAGTGTAGAATACGAACCTGATATCCAAATATGGGACCAAGTGTATGGGGTGCCGCCCTTTCCAAAAACAACCCCAAAGAGGACAAATTTACGGCCATAGCAGTATGGCGAATCTGATATCAATATTCGGGAAAAAGTGGGTATGGGGCCACCCCACCCCACCTATATAGGACGTATTTTCTGATCATTCCAATATGGGGCTGTAATAAGAAGTATTTTAGAGTAGAACTCGAATTTGATATATATTTTCAGCGCCAAGTCACCAAAACATCACCCAAAACGGTCATGTTTGCCGACTGTGAAAAAGTGGGGCTCAAATGAAAGGTATTTGGGAATAGAACATGAATTTGATATCAACATTCGGGACCAACTGTCTAGGTGACGTCCCACCACCATAACAACCCCCAAATAAGACAGTGGACAGTCGGGCTCGATATTCAAGTCGAGCACGATATTCATAGTTTTTAGGGCCCATACCCCAAACCGGATATATTTGCTGGCTTTTGCAATAAGGAGTTTAAATGAATGGTATTTGAGATTAGAAAAACAATTTGATATCCAATTTTGAGGCCAATGGCAATATGGGGTTCAAAAAAAAATAATATATGAGAAAAGAGCACGTTGCTGATATATTTTCAGGGCTTAGTGTTTGGGGGACCACCTACTTCCCAAAACACCCCTAAATCGGTCATATTTACCGACAATGTGGGGCTTAAATTAAGGTTATTGGTGGGTAGAACATGAATTGATACCCACTTTCGGGACCAATTTTCTTTGGGAAAAGGGGTAGACCACTTTTCCCAAAATACCCCACAAACAGCAATCTCTTCTGATATTTGCAATGTAGGGCTCAAATAAAGGTATTTGGTATTCCCCAAAACAACCCCCAAAGGGTAAAAATTTCTCGACCATGCCAATATGTGGCTTAAATGAAACGTATTTGAGATTAAACAAGTAAAACCGTACAAAGTTCGGCCGGGCCGAATCTTATATACCCTCCACCACAGATCGCATTTGTCGAGTTCTTTTCCCGGCATCTCTTCTTAGGCAAAACAAGTAAAAAGGCGTTATGTTAGGCCGGGCCGAACTTTGGATACCCACCACCTCGGGTATATATGTAAACCACCTTTCATCAAAATTGGGTGAAAATTGCATACCTTATGTTCCATAGCAGTTATATCGAAATATGATCCGATTTGGACCAAATACTAATTGATACAAGTCATTGTTCAATTGTGTATAACAAAATATTGTTCTTTTTAGTAGCTTTATCTAAAAATAAACCGCCTAACATAAGTCACTGTGTCAAATTTCAGTGAAATCGGATTATAAATGCGCCTTTTATGAAACCAAGACTACATGGCAGCTATATCCAAATCTGCACCGATTTGAGTTAAGTTGCAGAAAAATGTCGAAGAGTCTTACACAACGCACTGTCCCAAATATCAGCGAAATCGGACAATAAATGCGCCTTTTATGGCCCCAAAACCCAAAACTGAGAGATCAATCTATATAGCAGCCATATCAAAATCTGGACTGATCTGTGCCATATTGCAGAAGTATGTCAAGGGGCAGAACTTAACTCACTGTCCCAAATTTCGGCGACATCGGGCAATAAATGAGCCTTTCATGGGCCCAAAATCGAGAGTTCGGTCTATATGGCAGCTATATATAAATCTGAACCGATCAGGGCCAAATTGAAGAAAAATTTCGAAGGGCCTAACACAACTCACTGTCCTAAATTTCAGCAAATTCGGATAATAAATGTGGCTTTTATGGGCCTAAGACCCCAAATCGGAGGATCGGTCTATATGGCAGCTATATCCAAATCTGGACCGATCTGAGCCAAATTGACGAAGGATGTCGAAGAGCCTAGCACAAATCACTGTCCCAAATTTCAGCAAAATAGGATAACAAATGTGGCTTTTATGGGCCTAAGACCTAAATCGGAGGATCGGTCTATATGGGGGCTATATCAAGATATAGTCCGATATAGCCCATCTTCGAACTTAACCTGCTTATGGACAAAAACAGATCCTGTGCAAAGTTTCAGCTCAATATCTCTATTTTTAAAGACTGTAGCGTGATTTCAACAGACAGACGGACAGACGGACGGACATGTATAGATCGTCTTAGATTTTTACGCTGATCAAGAATATATATACTTCATAGGGTCAGAAATGGATATTTCGATGTGTTGCAAACGGAATGATAAAATGAATATACCCCCATCCTTCGGTGGTGGGTATAAAAAGATATAAGAAAAGAATTGCTCCACTATTAGGGCGATATCAAGATATGGTCCTGTTTGGACCACAATTAAATTATACGAATTATATGTTGGAGACCTGTGTAAAATGTCAGCCAATTCGAATAAGAATTGCGCCCTTTGGGGCTCAAGAAGTAAAATAGAGAGATCGATTTATATGGGAGCTGTATCAGGCTATACACCGATTCAGACCATAATAAACACGTATGTTGATGGTCATGAGAGGATCCGTCGTACAAAATTTCAGGCACATCGGATAATAATTGCGACCTCTAGAGGCTCTAGAGGCTCAAGAAATCAAGATCCCAGATCGGTTTATAGGGCAGCTATATCAGGTTATAAACTAATGTGAACCTTATTTGACACAGTTGTTGGATATCATAACAAAATACTTCGTGCTAAAATTCATTCAAATCGGATAAGAATTGCGCACTCTAGAGGCTTAAGAAATCAAGACCCAAGATCGGTTTATATGACAGCTATATCAGGTTATGGACCGATACAAACCATACTTAACACAGTTGTTGGATATCATAACAGAACACGTCGTGCAAAATTTCATTCCAATCGGATAAGATTTCCGCACTCTAAAGGCTCAAGAAGTCAAGACCCAAGATCGGTTTATATGGCAGGTATAACAAAACATGGAACGATATGGCCCATTTACAATACCAACCGACCTACACTGATAGGAAGTATTTGTGCAAAATTTCAAGCGGCTAGCTTTACTCCTTCGGAAGTTAGCGTGCTTTCGACTGACGGACGGACGGACAGTCGGACGGACATGACCAGATCGACATAAAATGGCGCGACGATCGAGAATATATATACTTTATGGGGTCTCAGACGAATATTTCGAGTAGTTACAAACAGAATGACGAAATTAGTATACTCCCCATCCTATGGTGGAGGGTATAAAAACGAATTTGATAACCAATTTTGGGGCCATGTGTTTGGGGGACGCCTCATCCTGTAAACTCCCCTTTAGCCAATGACAATATGGGGTTAAAATAAATGGTATTTGAGAAAAGAGCTCGATGCTTATATTTTTTCAGAGCCAAGTGTCTGGGGGACCACCTCTACCTCGAAAACACCCCTAAATCAAACATCATGAGAATATCGCGCAGAAGTAAAATATCTTAAGAATGGAGTACACCTTACATCCATACTTAAATTTGTAGACCAATAAAGATCATATGGGATTCAGATAAAGACACTTATATTGTTCAACTGTTAGTCAAGCGATATACTATTTTCGTAGCATGGTATTTCACTAAATGCTCTGTAATTGTAGGATATAAATATTCAAAGGAAAATTTTGTTCCATATAAAGTAAAAGAAGGCGCAGCGGAGCGGACCTGGATCAGCTAGTAAAGTACAATATATATATTCTTGATCAGCGTAAAAATCTAAAACCATCTAGCCATGTCCGTGCGTCTGTCCGCCTGTCTGTTGAAATCACGCAACAACCTTTAAAAATAGAGATATTGAGCTGAAGCTTTGCATAGATTCTTTTTTGTCCATAAGCAGGTTAAGTTCGAAGATGGGCTATATCGGACTTTATCTTGAAATAGCTCCCACATAGACCGATCCGCCGATTTAGGGTCTTAGGCCCATAAAAGCCACATTTATTATCCGATTTGCTAAGATTTGGGACAGTGAGTTGTGTCAGGCTAGTTGACATCTTTCTTCAATTTGGTCTAGATCGGTCCCGATTTGGCTATAGCTGCCATATAGACCGATCTTTCAATTTAAGGTCTTGGGCCTACAAAAGGCGCATTTATTATCCGATTATGCCAAATTTTGGGACAGTGATTTGCGTTAGGCTAATCGGTATTCATCTTCAATTTAGCCCAGATCGGTCCATATTTGAATATAGCTGCCATTTAGACCGATCTCTCGATTTAATGTTATGGTCCCAAAAATAGCGCATTAACTATCCGATCTCGCCGAAATTTGAGACTGTGAGTTATGTAGTTATGCTTGGCCTTCGACATCCTTCTTGAATTTGGCCCAGATCGGTGCAGATTTGTATGTAGCTGCCATATAGACCGATCTATCGATTGAAGGTCTTGGGCCCAAAAAAGACGCATTTATTGTCCGACTTTACCAAAATTGGGGACAGTGAGTTGTGGTAAGCCCCACATTTTTTCAAAATCGTAAATTGCAAAAATTATTCTGGTACTAAGTTCAGTACAAGTCTCAAATTTTTTTTGAAAATTGTGGTCGCTACTGGGTGCAGGAACTGGCCCACCGGCGTTGACATTTGGTTAGAGTTAGAGCTGAATTTTCTACTGATTGCCAACACACTATTTATACACCGATGCTAATCTTTCAAAGCCTTCAAAATGTCTTTGCTAATATCTTAGTTTTATAGTGTAAGTTTGACTAATCAGCTTCAGTATTTTGATGATTTTTTTTTCTTTTGCTCTCATTTTAATTGATCTCAAACTTGTTTTACAATTACAGCAGTTTGTTGTTTGTGTCGGTCTATAGGTTTTAAATAATTTTGATTCCACAAAAATTTTAACCAAACAAATTGAAAAATGAAGCATTTATATATATTAAATATATCAAAAAAATTAATTTTGATCAATTTTTACAACGTGCCATTTACGTTCTGCTTAAATGATGCCGCTAATTTCGTCTCCTATGGCGAAACAATAAAGAGTAGTCTGATTTGTATAACAACCACAAATCATATGGTGCAATTCGCCACATGTTTCGCCAAGATATCATTTCAAAATTGGCATTGTTTTCAACACAACCAAAGAAACTTCCCCTCGTTTGTGTAAGTGTGCAAGCAAAATGAGAGAAAGAGAAACTCAAACAAAGAGACGTTCAAAACGAAACATTCTTTAAGAGGTTGAGAGGCTTGGTGCGAATGATTTATTGAGAGGCTTGGTGCGAATGATCCTAAAACTCTCACCAATAGGGAGAAAGACTCCTCATATTGGGCTCGGGAATTCGCTGCCCAGGCTACCTCATAGACTACACGTCTAGAATCGGAAACTGCACCGCAATCAGCCAAAAGGCTGCGGTCACCTGGAGGGTGACCCATTTATACCATTGTTGTTGGATATCATAACAAAACAGTAGTAGTTCGAGTAGTTACAAACAGAATGACCAAATAAGTATATCCCCATCCTATGGTAGTGGGTTTATGCTAAATGATGAGTATTTAATAGTGGTATGGTGGCTGTTTATGAACGACTGTTCATAGACAACCACTACATGATGATCCGCTTTAAGCGAGTAGCACTCACATTTAAATTAGCGCCATCCGGCAGTCTTCAATTGGATTTACTTGATCCAATTGGAATTAGTTAATTCAATTGAAAACAGCCTGTAAATTGCGTTAAGTTGGAGAAGCCAACATGAACAGAGGGAGGGCAGAGTGGTAAAAATTAATCATCCAGCATGTATTTTTATTAGGACGAAGTATCGGGCCTTTGAATAGAGAAAAATAAAATTTAGGAATTTCGTTGCTGTTGTTTGTGGTATTATTTATTAACTTTCCCACCCAAGACGGTGTTTAAGGTAGTTTAATTGCCAATCTTTGTTATAGAAAATAATAGGTATAAATATATCTAACCTAATTTTCAAAAACGACTGATCTCGGAGATATGTACGGCGATTTAAGCGAAATTTTGTTTGCACACTAACAGCGACAAAAAAAAAAACAAAAAATTTCGTGTCAAAATCCGGGGTGTGGTGCATCGAAGGGCCGCACACCCCCAAAACCTGGCAAACGGATTTATGGACCAATCACTACAATATGGGACTCAAATTAAAGGTATTTGAGAGTAGAAAACGAATCTGATATCCAATTGCTGTACTAAGTGTTTCGGGTTGGTCTGGAAGAGAACATAGGCTATATAATTTTTTGTTATCGGGAGGGCGACCCTCACCCCAAAAGTACTACCCAAAAATCAAAGTGGACCGATCATGATAATATGGGACTCAAATGAAAGGAATTCGGGAGTAGATTACGAATATGGTCATGAAGTAGGAGTAGACTTTATAATTTATTGATAACGGAAGGCGGCGGACACTCCACCGTTACCCCAAAAACACCACCCAAAATCAAAAGTCAACCGATAATGACAATATGGGTATCAAATGAAAAGTATGCTAGAGTAGATAACGAATCTGGCATACAAATGTTAAAGTATAGGGGTCACCCCAACCCCACAAAAAACGCCGAAAATGGGCTCATTAGCCAATCACGGATATATGGGACTCGGTTTATTTGTTCTGTATAGACTGAAAAACGGCAAAACCGATTTTCTCGAAATAATCGCATATTGTGTAGTTTGGTCTGGAAGGAAAGATAGGCCATGTAATTTTTCGATATCGGAAGGGGACGACATAAGGGGGAGGCCCTTATGCCAAATCACAACCCAAAATTAAAATTGGACCGATTGGGACAATGTAGATATCAAATGAAAGGTATTCGAGAGTGGAATAAGAATATGGTATAAAAATTTGTGTCTAACTACCCATCGGCCCGCTCCAACCCCAAAACTCCCCAAACAGACATTTTGGACGTTCGTTTCAATATTGGGCGCTCAAATGATAGGTATTGGGGAGTGGATTTCGAAACTGGTATACAAAATCAGATCGAAATATAGGGGGTCACGCCACCCATCAAAAACGCTATTAGAACCATTATGACTATATGATACTTGGCTGAATCGATTTTCTTAAGATTTTCATAGGTAATGTACGTCTGGAAGGAAACATAGGCTATATAATTTTTAGAAATTGGAAGTGGACCCTCCCCTTTAACCCATAAACGCCACCCATATCCGAAAGTGGTTCGATTGGCACAATAAGGGTATCAAATGAAAGGTATTGGAGACCGGAAAACGTAGATTACAAATATGGCATAAAACATTAGGTCCAAATAATAGGAGATCGCCCAAATGGGCATATAAGCCGACCATGGTGATATGGGACTCAAATTAAAGGTATTATGGAGTAGATTACGAATATGACATTAAAATTTGCGTTCAAGTCAAGGTGGCGCTTTTCCTCCTAAAGATATGTCAAATGGGTTATTTGACCCATTATGACAATATGGGACTCAAATAAAAGGTATTTGAGAGAAGAAAACGAATTTGATATCCAATTTTGGAGCCTAGTGTTTTGGAGTACGCTCTAAGGCACCCTCTTAACTGAACTTTCTGAACTTAACTTTATATTGGGAATAAAGAACGAATTTGATATCTATATTCAGTTCAAAGTGCTGGTGGCCGCCCCAGCCCCAGAACACCATCCAAACGATTCATATTTGCCGGCCATGGCAATATGGGGCTCAAAATATTGGACGTGTAGCACGAATTTGATATCCACATTTGAGTCGAAATGTCTGAGGTGCCATCTCTGCTATTGTACCTAGCAAATGTCGCCAACATTAAGAGGGGATAAACACCGCTTTGTCCGATGTTCTCGCCAGGATTCGAACGCGTTCAGCGTCATAGGATACAATGGCATGAATTCGATATCCGCATTCAGGGCGGAGCGTCCCCAACCTAAAAAGATATATGAGAGTTAAAGAAAGCGCAGCGATGCGGGCCCGGTTTGGCTTGTATATTATAAGTTGCAATCTGGCGATATGTTGTAAAGGGGATAAACCGACCTTTATTACCAGAAACAGGCAGGAGGTACTAGATATAACCTTTGTATCGGAATATATAAGTGGAAGAATATGCGACTGGGAAGTGTCGGATGACCACAGTTTCTCTGATCATAGTTATATTAATTTTAGCCTTGAAAAAATTCTGAAGTGGTGGTCCCTCGGCTAAAGAAAAGAAAGGCGAATTTTGTTAAATTTCGGCACAAATTCTGCACCACTATCCCTTCGAAACTAGAAAAGGAAGTGGAAACTACGGAGGATATAGACATTGTGGTCAAGCGGATCACGAAGGCCCTGAATGGTTCGCTTGTGTCAGCATGCCCTAGTGCCAAGCCAAGGGACAAACAGCGACCGCCATGAAGGACGCCAGAGCAGGTTGGTCTAAGGAAGGACTGTAGAAAACTCTTCAACAGAGCAAAAGCCACAAGAGCACTACACGATTGGAACATCTATAAGGCTGAGCTAAGAAAATATAAGTGCGAGCTGAGAAAGGCTCAGAACAAATCCTGGGTTGAATTCTACAGCTCCATGGGGGATACATCTGGGGCCTCCAGGCTAAGAAAGATTCTGTCCTCGAGACCTATTCAGTGGATTAGATCCAGATGTCAGAGAATGTATGGACAATGTCTATTGAGGAAACACTAGAACTACTCGTTGATACATATTTCCCGGGAAATTAACCAACTGACAGTGTGGCGCCAAAAGAGATTGTCACCGATATGTATTCGTCGGAGGCCATTAGGAAAATTGTGTCTGAACCGAAAATCCTTTGGGTGATAAGAAGTTTCGGCTCCTTTAAGTCGCCAGGCCCTGATTATGTATTACTGGTTAAATTACAAGCTGTGTCTGATATACTGGTTCCCTGGCTTAGGGAGATATGCTCTGCTTGTATCAGAATGTAATATATATCTGTGGAATGGAGGGACACGAAGGTCATTTTCATTCCGAAAGCAGGAAAACCGTACCACACGAAGGCGAAAGATTTTCGTCTTATTAGTCTGTCATCCTTTATGCTGAAGACTCTTAAGAGGTTGATAGAAACATATCTTAGAGCAAAGATCCCTGGAGATCGCCTGTCGTGGCAGCAGCATGCATATAGTAAAGACAAGTCCACTTAGTCGGCTACATAAAGGGTTCACTTGCTGTCAAGGAATATACAATGGTAACGTTTCTTGACATTGAAGGTGCTTTCAATAATGAAAAGCCGTCGTCAATCATGAAGGAGTTGGAGTTTCTAAGCATCAACTCTACCGTCAGAAAGTTTATTAAAAACTTACTTACTAAAAGATGCATTACGGCAGGCTTGGGATCGGTGTATCTACAAAGATGCGTCATAAGTGGAACTCCTCAAGGAGGTGTACTGTCCTCTACTTTCGAATATAGTCATTTACAAAATATTTTTGCCTCTGAAAGAAAAAGGCGTAAAAGTGGTAGCGTATGCTGATGACGTGGCATTTGCATTTAGGGAAAAGTTTCCCAGCATTCTAAGAGATATACTCTAGGAAGCTCTACGTGCAACAGTAAAGTGCGCTACCGAAAGTAGTTCTTTTCAGCAGGAGATACAAGTTGCCTACATTGGAACCTGTCTCCTTGAAGAGAATGTTCCATTTACAGAAAGCGCAAAATACCTGGGTGTTTTGCTGGACAGCAAATTGAACTTCAAATCCAACATTTTGGAAAGGGCAAGAAAGGCCAATCTTGCTCTATACAACTGCAAAAGAGCCATTGGAAAAAGTTGGGAATTTAGACCGCGTGTCATGCATTGGGTATATACTGCAGTTGTCAGACCTATTATGCTATATGGTGTTGTCTGGTGGACGGCGCTTCAAAAATCCACCTACTACTCAATACTTAACCGGATCCAAAGGATGGCTTGTTTGTGCATCACAGCCACCAGCACTTCAGTTCAAAGTGCTGGTGGCCGCCCCAGCCCCAGAACACCATCCAAACGATTCATATTTGCCGGCCATGGCAATATGGGGCTCAAAATATTGGACGTGTAGCACGAATTTGATATCCACATTTGAGTCGAAATGTCTGAGGTGCCATCTCTGCTATTGTACCTAGCAAATGTCGCCAACATTAAGAGGGGATAAACACCGCTTTGTCCGATGTTCTCGCCAGGATTCGAACGCGTTCAGCGTCATAGGATACAATGGCATGAATTCGATATCCGCATTCAGGGCGGAGCGTCCCCAACCTAAAAAGATATATGAGAGTTAAAGAAAGCGCAGCGATGCGGGCCCGGTTTGGCTTGTATATTATAAGTTGCAATCTGGCGATATGTTGTAAAGGGGATAAACCGACCTTTATTACCAGAAACAGGCAGGAGGTACTAGATATAACCTTTGTATCGGAATATATAAGTGGAAGAATATGCGACTGGGAAGTGTCGGATGACCACAGTTTCTCTGATCATAGTTATATTAATTTTAGCCTTGAAAAAATTCTGAAGTGGTGGTCCCTCGGCTAAAGAAAAGAAAGGCGGATTTTGTTAAATTTCGGCACAAATTCTGCACCACTATCCCTTCGAAACTAGAAAATGAAGTGGAAACTACGGAGGATATAGACATTGTGGTCAAGCGGATCACGAAGGCCCTGAATGGTTCGCTTGTGTCAGCATGCCCTAGTGCCAAGCCAAGGGACAAACAGCGACCGCCATGAAGGACGCCAGAGCAGGTTGGTCTAAGGAAGGACTGTAGAAAACTCTTCAACAGAGCAAAAGCCACAAGAGCACTACACGATTGGAACATCTATAAGGCTGAGCTAAGAAAATATAAGTGCGAGCTGAGAAAGGCTCAGAACAAATCCTGGGTTGAATTCTACAGCTCCATGGGGGATACATCTGGGGCCTCCAGGCTAAGAAAGATTCTGTCCTCGAGACCTATTCAGTGGATTAGATCCAGATGTCAGAGAATGTATGGACAATGTCTATTGAGGAAACACTAGAACTACTCGTTGATACATATTTCCCGGGAAATTAACCAACTGACAGTGTGGCGCCAAAAGAGATTGTCACCGATATGTATTCGTCGGAGGCCATTAGGAAAATTGTGTCTGAACCGAAAATCCTTTGGGTGATAAGAAGTTTCGGCTCCTTTAAGTCGCCAGGCCCTGATTATGTATTACTGGTTAAATTACAAGCTGTGTCTGATATACTGGTTCCCTGGCTTAGGGAGATATGCTCTGCTTGTATCAGAATGTAATATATATCTGTGGAATGGAGGGACACGAAGGTCATTTTCATTCCGAAAGCAGGAAAACCGTACCACACGAAGGCGAAAGATTTTCGTCTTATTAGTCTGTCATCCTTTATGCTGAAGACTCTTAAGAGGTTGATAGAAACATATCTTAGAGCAAAGATCCCTGGAGATCGCCTGTCGTGGCAGCAGCATGCATATAGTAAAGACAAGTCCACTTAGTCGGCTACATAAAGGGTTCACTTGCTGTCAAGGAATATACAATGGTAACGTTTCTTGACATTGAAGGTGCTTTCAATAATGAAAAGCCGTCGTCAATCATGAAGGAGTTGGAGTTTCTAAGCATCAACTCTACCGTCAGAAAGTTTATTAAAAACTTACTTACTAAAAGATGCATTACGGCAGGCTTGGGATCGGTGTATCTACAAAGATGCGTCATAAGTGGAACTCCTCAAGGAGGTGTACTGTCCTCTACTTTCGAATATAGTCATTTACAAAATATTTTTGCCTCTGAAAGAAAAAGGCGTAAAAGTGGTAGCGTATGCTGATGACGTGGCATTTGCATTTAGGGAAAAGTTTCCCAGCATTCTAAGAGATATACTCTAGGAAGCTCTACGTGCAACAGTAAAGTGCGCTACCGAAAGTAGTTCTTTTCAGCAGGAGATACAAGTTGCCTACATTGGAACCTGTCTCCTTGAAGAGAATGTTCCATTTACAGAAAGCGCAAAATACCTGGGTGTTTTGCTGGACAGCAAATTGAACTTCAAATCCAACATTTTGGAAAGGGCAAGAAAGGCCAATCTTGCTCTATACAACTGCAAAAGAGCCATTGGAAAAAGTTGGGAATTTAGACCGCGTGTCATGCATTGGGTATATACTGCAGTTGTCAGACCTATTATGCTATATGGTGTTGTCTGGTGGACGGCGCTTCAAAAATCCACCTACTACTCAATACTTAACCGGATCCAAAGGATGGCTTGTTTGTGCATCACAGCCGCACTGAGGACGACGCCATCTGATGCACTGAATTTAATGCTACATCTTATGCCTCTGGACATTGTGGCTACTCAAATAGCAGTGACCACTGGTGTGAGGTTAAGGGAGCTTTCTCATTGGTCATGTGTCATCCTTTATACAATATCCGATGTTCCAGGTAGAGTGGATTACGCCCTATCTGAGCCGCTTTTTGATAAAAATTACTGCACCACTATTCCTGATAGAACCGATTGGAACTACGATATCCCTGGTAACAGAAGTTACATAGACTTCCATACGCATGGTTCTAAACTAAACGACCAGGTGGGCTTTGGTGGTCATATCGAAGAGGTTACCCGACCACAGCAGTGTGTATCAAGCAGAGATCCTTGCAATTTAGGAAATGGTGGAATGGCTAAGATATAATGTCATTACGACGATTGGCATAAATGTCTTCTCAGGCAACAATTAAATCTCTGAAGAGCGTATTTCTGAACACAAAAACCGCCCTCGACTGTCGCAGATCTCTCAACGAGATGGCTGAAGAGTTCAAAATTCACCTGTTTTTTCACCGTATATTCGCAATCGGTCCATAACCGTTTATAGCCCCCAATATAAACCGATCTCACGATTGTATTTCTTGAACCCCTAGAGTGCGCAATTCTTATCCAATTTAGGTGAAATTTTGCATTTTGCAGAGCGCTGTTAGTATTTTCCTATAACCTCCAAAAATCTATGCTAAGTATGGTCTGAATCCGTGTCTATTGATCTTATATAAACAGATCATCCGACTTTAGTTCTTAATCATATACCAGAAGCAATTCCTAACCAAATTTTTAAAAACAAGTAAAATCGCATAAAGTTTAGCCGTGTCAAGTTTTGGATACCCTCTACCATGAGTATATTTATTATCCTTTTTGATTCAAAACCTACTATATCTTCTTATATATAACAACGTTAAGACGTTAAGTTCGGGCGGGCCGAACTTTGGATACCCACCACCTCGGGTATATATGTAAACCACCTTTCATCAAAATCCGGTGAAAATTTCATACCTTATGTCCCATAGCAGTTATATCGAAATATGATCAGATTTAGACCGAATACTAATAAGTACAAGTTATTGTTCAATTGTGTATAGTAAAATATTGGTCTTTTTAGTAGCTATATCTAAAATTAAACCGATCTGAACCATATACAACATGGATGTCGAAAAGCCTAACATGAGTCAAATTGTCAAATTTCAGTTAAATCGGATTATAAATGCGCCTTTTTTGGAGTCAAGACTTTAAATGGAGATATCGGTTTATATGGCAGCTTTATGCAAATCTTGATCGATATAAACCAAATTGCAGAAATATGTGGAGGGGCTTAACTTAACTCTCTGTCCCAAATTTCGGTAACATCGGACAAAATCGAAAGATCGGTCTATATGGCAGCATTGTCCAAATCTGGACCTATCTGAGTGACATTAAAGAAGGATGTCGAAGGGCCTAACACAACCCACTGTCCCAAATTGCGGCGTGTTCGGACAATAAATGCGACTTTTATGGGCTCAAAACCTAACCGAGAGATCGGTCTACATGGCAGCTATATCCAAATAGGGACTCAAATGAAAGGTATTTAGGATAAGAAAACGTATCTGATATCCGATTACGGACCAAGTGCTAGGGGGACCACCCCAAGCCCCAAAACACCCCTTAATCGGACATATTTACCGACCATGGCAATATGGGATTCAAATTAAAGGTATTTGCGAGTAGAAAACTAATCTGATATCCAAATGTGGGACCACGTTTCTGTGGGTCCACCCCTTCGCCAAAACACCCCCCAAACTGGGGGTGTCAGTAAAACACTTTACTGACCGTGGGAATATGGAGCTTAAATAAAAGGTATTTGAATGTAGAATACGAATCTGATATCCAAATATGGAACCAAGTATTTGGGAGGCCGCCTCTCACTAAAAACAACCCCCAAAGGGGACAAATTTACGACCATAGCAAAATGGGGCTCAAATGAGAGGTCTTTGAGAGTAAAGCACGAATTTGATATCAATATTCCGGAAAGTGACAACACCACCCAAATAGGAAGTATTTTCTGACTATTGCAATATGAGGCTCAAATAAGAGGGTTTTTAAAGTGGAACACGAGTCAAGCCCAACTCACTGAGTGGCCGCCCATCCCCCAAAACAACCCCCAAGCCGGTCATGTTTGCCAACTATTGAAATATGGGGCTAAAATTAAAGGTATTTGGAAGTAGATCACGCATCTGATAACAACATTAGGGACAAACTGTCTAGCGAATGTACCCACCACCATAGCAACCCCCAAATAGGACGTATTTGCTCACCAATACAATTTGGGTCTTAAAGAGAGTGGAACTAAATGATCATAGTAATTAGGGCCAATACCCCAAACCGGACATATTTGCTGACTTTTGCAATAAGGAGTTTAAATGAGATTAGAAAACGAATTTGATATCCAATTTTGAGGGCAATGGCAATATGGGTTTCAAATAAATGGTACATAGATATATGAGAATAGAGCACGTTGCTGATATATTTTCCGGGCTTAGTGTTTGGGGGATCATCCCAATCCCCAAAACACCCCTAAATCGGGCATATTTACCCACCATGTCAATGTGGAGCTTAAATGAAAGGTATTGGGGGGTGGAGCAACAATTGATACCCACTTTCGGAACTAATTTTCTGGGGGTCTACCCTTTCCCAAAATACCTCACAAACAGCAATTTTTTACTGACCATCGCAATATGGGCCTTTTTCCATATAGAGTAAAAGAAGGCCCAGCGGAGCGGGTCCTGGTCAGCTAGTCTATACTTTCTACTCCTTTTCCCAAAGAAAATTGGTCCCGAAAGTGAGTATCAATTCTTGCTCTACCCACCAATACCTCTCATTTAAGCCCCATACTGTCATGGTCGGTAAATATGATCGATTTAGGGGTACTTTGAGGAGTGGGGTGGTCCCCCAAACACTAAGACCTGAAAATATATCTGCGACGAGCTCTATTCTCATATATCCATATCATTTTATTGAACCTAATATTGCCATTGGCTCAAAATTGGATATCAAATTCGTTTTCTAATCTCAAATACCATTCATTTAAACCCCTAATTGCAAAAACTAGCAAATATATCCGGTTTGGGATATGGACCCTAAAACTTAAACCACTGTCCTATTTGGAGGTTGTTCTAGTGGTGGGACGTCACCTAGACAGTTGGTCCGAATGTTGATATAAAATTCATGGTCTACTCCCAAATACCTTTCATTTGAGCTCCATTTTTTTCATAGTCGGCAAACATGACCGTTTTTGGGGCTGTTTTGGTGATTTGGCACTGAAAATACATATCAGATTCGTGTTCGACTCTAAAATACTTCTAATTACAGCCCCATATTGGAATGGTCAGCGAATACGTCCTATAGGTGGTGTTATGGGGGCGGGGGTGGCCCCATACACACTTTTCCCGAATATTGATATCAGATTCGTGCTTTACTCCCAAAGACCTCTCAGTTGAGCCCCATATTGCTATTGTAGTAAATTTGTCTTCTTTGGGGGTTGTTTTTGGAAGGGGCGGCCCCCATTCACTTGGTCCCACATTTGAATATCAGGTTCGGGGACACTTCGCCCTGAATGTGGATATCGAATTCGTACCATTGTAGGCTATGACGTTGATCGCGCTCAAATCCTCGCGAAAACATCGGGCAAAGCGGTGTTTATCCTCTCTCAATATTAGCGACATTTGCGACGTACAATGCCATGCATGGTCATTTAAAAAATTTTCCCCAAAGAGGTGTCACACTGAGGGACGCCGTTCGGACTCGGCTATAAAAAATGGCCCCCTATCATTGAGTTTAAACTTGAATCGGAAAGCACTCATTGATGTGTGAGAATTTGCCCCTTCTCGGTTCCTGGTGGTAATGTTCTCGTTAGCGGAGGGATGGGTGCTGCACTTCCAAATCCCTTTAATTTGAGTCCCATATGGCTATGGCCAGTAAATACGAACCGCTTGGAGGTTGTTTGGGGCTCGAGCGGCCACCGGCACTTTGCCCGCTGGGTACTTATACCCAAATGTTTATACCATATTCGTTTTCTTGCCTCCAATACCTTTCATTTGACACCCTTATGGTACCTATCGAACCATTTTCGGATATGGGTGGCGTTTTTGGGGTAAGGTGGAGGGTCCGCCTCCACCCGATATCTAAAAATTATTTAACCTAAAGTTTCTTCAAAACAAACGTACACAATCTATGAAAACTTTAAAAAATCGGTTCAGTAGAGTCATGATGGGTCTAATGGTGTTTTTTAGAGGTAGCGTGACCCCCTATACTTCCATTTTAGTTCCTTTTTTTACTTTATATGGAACAAAAGTTTCCTTGGAATATTTATTTTCGACACTTAAAGATCTTTTAGTGAAATACCATGCTAACTTGGGTCTTGACTTCTTGAGCCTCTAGAGGGCACAATTCTTATCCGATTTGAATGAGTTTTAGCACGAAGTATTTTGTCGTGATATCAAACAACTGTGCCAAGTATGGTTCAAATCGGTCCATAACCTGATATAGCTGTCATATAAACAGATCTGGGGATTTGACTTCTTGAGCTTCTAGAGGGCGCAATTCCTATCCGATTGGAATGAAATTTTGCATGACGTATTTTATTTTTACTTTCAACAACTGTGTCAAATAAGGTTCAAATCGGTTCATAACCTGATATAGCTGCCATATAAGCCGATCTGGGATCTTGACTTCTTGACCCCTAGAGGTCGCAATTATTATCCGATATGCCTGAAATTTTGTACGACGTATCCTCTCATGACCATCAACAAACGTGTTTATTATGTTCTGAATCAGTCTATAGCCCGATATAGATCCCATATTAATCGTTCTCTCTATTTTACTTCGTGAGCCCCAATGGGCGCAATTCTTATACGAATTGGCTGAAATTTTTCACAGGTCTCCAACATATAATTTAATTGTGGTCCAAACCGGACCATATCTTGATATCGTTTTAATAGCAGAGCAACTCTTTTCTTATATCCTTTTTTGACTAAGAAGAGATGCCGGGAAAAGAACTCGACAAATGCGATCCATGGTGGAGGGTATATAAGATTCGGCCCGGCCGAACTTAGCACGCTTTTACTTGTTTTATTTCATGGCTAGATCGTCTTAAATTTTTACGACGATCAAGAATATACAGTCGGACCTCGATTGTCCGGAATGCTCGGGACAGGAGGCATAACGGATAATCGATTATCCCGGAGATGGAGCAAATTTTTTTGCAGTTTTTACACATACAGGGTCCGCTCCGCTGCGCCTTCTTTTACTTTATATGGAACAAAATTTTCCTTGGAATATTTATTTTCGACAATTAAAGAGCTTCTGGTGAAATACCATGCTAAGAAAATAGTATATCGCTTGATAAAAATTTTAACAATATAAGTGTCTTTATCTGAATCCCATATGATCTTTATTGGTCTACGAATTTAAGTTTGGCTGTAAGGTATACTCCATTCTTAAAATACTTTATTTCAGGCCGATTTTCTCATGATGTCTCATTTAGGGGTGTTTTCAGGGGTGAGGTGGTTCCCCAGACAATTGGCTCTGAAAAAATATCAGCATCGTGCTCTTCTCTCAAATACCATTTATTTAAACCACATATTGCCATTGGTTTTGAGGGGAGTTTACACGATGAGGCGTCCCCCAAACACATGGTCCCAAAATTGGTTTTCAAATTCATTTTCTAATCTCAAATACCTTTCATTTGAGCCATATATTGGAATGGTCGAAAAATTTTTATCCTTTGGGGGGTTTTTTGGGGAAGGGATGATGCCTAAAATACATGGTCCTACATTTGGATATCACATTAGTATTCTACTCCCAAATACCTTTATTTGAGCCCCATATTGCGATGGTCAGTAAAACATTGCTGTTTGTGGGGTATTTTGGGAAAGTGGTAGATCCCCAGAAAATTGGCCCCGAAATTGGGAATCGATTCTTGCTCTACCCCCCAATTCCTTTCATTTAAGCCCGACATTGACATGGTCGGTAAATATGCCCGATTAAGGGGTTTTTTTGGGGGGTGGGGTGGTCACCCAATCACTAAGCCCCGAAGAGATATCAGCAACCTGCTCTGTTCTCATATCTTTGAACTCCATATTCCCATTGGCCTCAAAATTGGATATCAAAATCGTTTTCAATCTCAAATACCATTCACTTAAACTCCTTATTGAAAAAGCCTGTAAATATTTCCGGCTTGGGATATGGGCCCTATAAACTATGAATATCGAGCTGCACTGCCTTGAAGACCCAAATTGTCTTGGTGAGCAAATACAACTTGGGGGTTGTTATGGTGGTGGGACGTAGACAGTTGATCCCGAATGTTGATGTCAGATTCAAGGTCTTCTCCCAAATACCCTTCGTTTGAGCTCCATTTTTTCATAGTCAGCTAACATGACCGGTTTGGCGGGTGTTTTGGAGAATGGGGCGGCCACTCAATGACTTGGCTTTGCAAAATTCGTGTTCTACTTTAAAATATCTCTTATTTGAGCCTTATATTGCAATAGTCAGCAAATACTTTCTATTTGGTGGTGTTGTGGGGGTGGGGTAGCCCCATAGACACTTCTCCCGAATATTGATATCAGATTCGTGCTTCACTCCCAAAGACCTTTCATTTGAGCCCATATTGCTATGGTCGTAAATTTTCGCCTTTGGGGATGTTTCTGGGGAGAGGCGGCCCCCCAAACACTTACACTCAAATACCATTTTTTTAAGTCCATATTCCCATGGTCAGTAAATAAGTCCTGTTTGAGGGGTGTTGTGGGGAGGGGTGGACCCACATAAACGTAGTCCCACATTTCGATAGTAGATCCGTATTTTACTCGCAAATACCTTTCATATTGCCATGGTCGGTAAATATGTCCGATTTAGGGGTGTTTTGGGGGTCCCTATAACGCTTGGTCCGACTATTGGATATCAGATACGTTCTCTTATCCAAAATACCTTTCATTTGAGTCCCATATTGTCATGATTGGTCTAAATATATGTTTGGGAGGTTTTATGGTGGAGCGGCCCACCTTGGTACCACATCCAAATTTGGGATACAACATTTTTATTTTTAGGGTATTATATGGCAGCACTCAAAATTTCGCTTAAATCGCACCAGCCATCTCCGAGATCTGGCGTTTCTAAAAATTAGGGTAAGGGGGAGGGTCCGCCCCCCTAGTACCCTATTTTCACCACAGTATTATTATGCACCATTTCAAGAAAATCGGTTCAGCCATATCAGAGTCTATAAGGAACACACAGACAAGCAAACAAACAAACAAACAAACAAACAAAACAAACAAACAAACAAACAAACAAACAAACAAACAAACAAACAAACAAACAAACAAACAAACAAACAAACAAACAAACAAACAAACAAACAAACAAACAAACAAACAAACAAACAAACAAACAAACAAACAAACAAACAAACAAACAAACAAACAAACAAACAAACAAACAAACAAACAAACAAACAAACAAACAAACAAACAAACAAACAAACAAACAAACAAACAAACAAACAAACAAACAAACAAACAAACAAACAAACAAACAAACAAACAAACAAACAAACAAACAAACAAACCAACAAACAAACAAACAAACAAACAAACTACGACTCAAATGAAAGTTATTTGCGAGTTAAATACGAATCTACTTTACGAAAAGGTATTTGAGTGTAAGTGTTTGGATGGCCGTCTTTCCCCAAAAACCCAAAAATTTACGACGATAGCAATATGGGGCTCAAATGAAAGCGCTTTAGGAGTAAAGCACGAATCTGAGAAGCATTTGCTGACTATTGCAATATGAGGGTCAAATAAGATAATTTTTAGAGTAGAGCACAAATCGGATATATATTTTCAAGGCCAACTCACTAAGTGGCCGCCCATACCCCAAAACACTCCCCAAGCCGGTCATGTTTGCCAACTATGGAAATATGGGGCCAAAGTTAAAGGTATTTGGGAGTAGACCACGCATCTGGTAACAACATTCGGGATCAACTGTCTAGGGAACGTGCCACCACTATGGCAACCCCCAAATAGGATGTATTTGCTCACCAAGACCATTTGGGTCTTAAAGAGAGTGCAACTAAATATTTATAGTTTTTATACTAAATATTTTTTATCTAATACCCGAAACCGGACATATTTGCTGTATTGGGGGGGGGAGGGGGGGGTAGAACAAGAATTGATACCCATTTTCGGGACCAATTTTTTTGGGGCCTACTCCTTTCCACAAACAGCAATTTTTTACTGACCATCGCAATATGGGGTTAAAAAAAAGGTATTTGGGAGTAGAATACGAATTTTATATCCAAATGTAGAACCATGTATTTAGGGCATCACCCCTACCCCAAAACACCCCCCAAAGAGTAAAAAATTTTCGACCATGCCAATATGTGGCTCAAATGAAAGGTATTGAGATTAGAAAACAAGTTTGATAAGCAATTTCGGGGCCATGTGTTTGTGGAACGCCTCATCGTGTAAACTCCCCTTAAACCAATGACAATATGGGGTTTAAATAAATGGTATTTGAGAGAAGAGCACGATGCTGATATTTTTTCAGAGCCAATTGTCTGGGGAACCACCTCACCCCCGAAAACACCCCTAACAGAGACATCAAGAGAATATCGGGCTTAAATAAAGTATTTTAAGAATGGAGTATACCTTACATCCAAACTTAAATTCGTAGACCAATGAAGATCATATGACATTCAGATAAAGGCACTTGTATTGTTTAAATTTTTAGTCAAGCGATATATTATTTTCATAGCATGGTATTTCACTAAAATCTCTTAAATTGTCGAAAATAAATATTGAAAGGAAAATTTTGCTCCATATAAATTAAAAGAAGGCGCAGCGGAGCTGGCCCGGTTCAGCTAGTAATTAAGTAAAATTAAAAGAATGCATGAAAAGATATCCTCCTTTAAACATATGTTTGGTCAAAATATCATCATCAGATCTGAAATATCATCGTCTGTTGTCACATCTGTCCCATCTTTGTATTTCTTCAGTGTTAAAATCGTACATTACATTTAATATTGGTGATACATTATCGGATGCATTGTTATATCGACGTCTGAAACAGGAGCAGATTAGTTGTTAAGCTCATTTTTTAATTTTTCCATCGGGCTTGCGTCGTCTCGGTTTGCGTTTACCACCGTGTTTGCCTTCAAAAGCCTTTTTTTCTGGAGCTTCTTCATCCATTCTGACAACGCAGCCGTTCAATTTTGGAAGTGAAACTATGCTGTCGTCGTCATACAGCTCGTGGTTCATACGACGCCTATATTCTCCATTACGAAGAATCTTTCTCTCAAATACTCCAAGCACTGCCTCATCTGCTTTCACAAGTACCCATGCCTCAGAACCATAAACAAGACAGTATCAGTTTCTTGTAAAGTGTAATCTTCGTCTGTCGAGAGGTGGCCTTCTTTCTAAACAGCTTACTAAATCCAAAGTAGCATCGGTTTGCCAGTATTATTCTTCGCTTTATCTCAAAACTGGTGTCATTAGTTTCGTTTGCTGACTGTCTCAAAGTTGTGGTTCCCAACTTTCTCCACTTTCTTCATCTGCTTGGTTATACAGGGCGTTTTGGGAGTTGAAACCATTCACTTCGTCTAATCTCCCATTTACTGCCAGATCCATTTTCACTGACTCTCTTTAGATTCTTTCAAAGGCTGCAGTTACTACTTCCGGTTACCGACCTATGATGTCGATGTCGTCGACCTAGGCGAGTAGCATAGCTCCATATTACACCATGGTCTATCGGATGATTTAAAGAAATGCAATTGGGTATAAAAAATTGCCAAAAACATTTTCAGATTTGAAATCATTTACATTTGGTTGAGCCAAACGTAACAGAAGGATTTTGCTATGATATTATACCCTCCACCATAGGATGGGGGGTATACTAATTTCGTCATTCTGTTTGTAACTACTCGAAATATTCGTCTGAGACCCCATAAAGTAAATATATTCTTGATCGTCGTGACATTTTATGTCGATCTAGCCATGTCCGCCCGTCTGTCCGTCCGTCTGTCTGTCGAAAGCACGCTAACTTGCGAAGGAGTAAAGCTAGCCGCTTGAAATTTTGCACAAATACTTCTTATTAGTGTAGTTCGGTTGGTTATTGTAAATGGGCCATATCGGTTCATGTTTTGATATAGCTGTCATATAAACCGATCTTGGGTCTTGACTTCTTGAGCCTCTAGAAGGCGCAATTCTTGTCCGATTGGAATGCAATTTTGCACGACGTGTTTTGTTATGATATCCAACAACTGTGTCAAGTATGGTTTAAATCGGTCCATAACCTGATATAGCTGCCATACAAACCTATCTTGGGTCTTGACTTCTTGAGCCTCTAAAGTGTGCAATTCTTGTCCGATTAGAATGAAATTTTGCACGACGTGTTTTCTTATGATATCCAACAATTGTGCCAAGTAAGGCTCAAATCGGTCCATAACCTGATATAGCTGCCATATAAACCGATCTTGGGTTTTGACTTCTTGAGCCTCTAGAGTGCGCAATTCTTATCCGATTTAAATGAATTTTGGCACGACGTGTTTTTTCATGATATCCAACAACTGTGCCAGGTATGGTTCAAATCGGTTCATAACCTGATATAGCTGTCATATAAACCGATCTGGGATCTTGATTTCTTGAGCCTGTAGAGGACCCAATTATTATCCGATTTACCTGAAATTTTGTACGACGGATTCTCTCATGACCATCAACATACGTGTTTATTATGGTCTGAATTGGTCTATAACCCGATACAGCTCCCATATAAATCGATCTCTATTTTACTTCTTGAGCCCCCAAAGGGCGCAATTCTTATTCGAATTGGCTGACATTTTACACAGGTATCCAACATATAATTTAATTGTGGTCCGAACCGGACCATATCTTGATATTGCTCTAATAGCAGAGCAAATCTTTTCTTATATCCTTTTTTGCCTAAGAAGAGATGCCGGGAAAAGAACTCGACAAATGCGATCCATGGTGGAGGGTATATAAGATTCGGCCCGGCCGAACTTAACACGCTTTTACTTGTTTTAGACTAATTTTCATCCAATGATCTTTTGTTTTGGGAAAAAATTAATGTTAAACAATTATTAAGATATTTTTATACCCTCCATTATAGGATGGGGGTATACTAGTTTCGTCATTCTGTTTGTAACACCTCGAAATATGCGTCTGAGACCCCATAAAGTATATATATTCTCAATCGTCATGGCATTTTAAGTTGATCTAGCCATTTCCGTCCTGTCCGTCCGTCCGTCCGTCCGCTTGTCTGTCCGTCCGCTTGTCTGTTGAAAGCACGCAAACTTTCGAAGGAGTAAAGCTAGGCGCTTGAAATACTTTTTATTAGTGTAGGTCAGTGCTAAGTATGGTTTAAATCGGTCCATGTTTTGATAAAGCTGTTATATAAACCGTTGTTGTTTAAGCAAACATTTATGCTCTTTTTAATAACAAATTTTGTTGAACGTATGACCCTGATTGCCCTTGTTCAAATCCTGGCGAGAAAACTATCCTCTCCTAATGCAGGCGACATTTGTGAAACAACAGCCAAATAAAAACTTCTCCCCAAACAGGTGTCGCACTAGGGGACGCAGTTCGAACTCGGCTATAACAAGGCGGTTCCAAAACTTAAACTTGAATCGGACATCACTTATTGAAATGTGAGAAGTTTGCCTCCTGTTCCTTAATGTTAAGTGAGGGGGAAAATTTGAAAATTTGTAGTTGTAAAACGTACTTATACCCAGATAACAAAAGTATTCAAGGATAATCAAATTAATAGAAACAATTAAGAGCGTGCTAAGTTCGGCCGGGCTGAATTTTATATACTCGACAAATGCTATCCATGGTGGAGGATAGCATTTGTCGAATTCTTTGCGCGGTATCTCTCTTTAGGCAAACAAAGAATAATGATTAAGAATTGATATGCTATTGGACCTATATATTATGTACGAGAATCGCGCCCTCTAGAGGCTCAAGATGTCAAAACGCAAGATCGGTTTATAGGGCAGCTATATCAAAACATGGACCGATTGTGCCCATTTAGAATCCCAACCGACCTACACTAATAAAAAGTATTAGTGTAAAATTTCAAGCTTTAGCTTTACTTCTTCAAAAGTTAGCGTGCTTTCGACAGACAGACGGACGGACGGACATGGCTAGATCGACTTAAAATGTCATGACAATCAAATATATATACCTTATGGGGTCTTAGACGCATATTTCAAGGAGTTACAAACAGAATGACGAAATTAGTATATACCCATCCTACGTTGGAGGGTACAAAAAGACCAAAATGTCTTTTCTATCCCGGATAATGGAGGTTCCCGAATAATCGATTCATGGACAATCTAGGTCCGGCTGTATATACTTTATAGGATCTGAAATGGATATTTCGATGTGTTTCAAACGGAATGACAAAATGAATATACCTCCATCTATCGGTGGAGGGTATAAAAAAAATCTGCGCAAAGTTTAAGCTCAATGTTCCCGTTATTTTAAAGACTATAGCGTGATTTCAACAGAGAGATGGACAGACGGACGAACAGTGCTAGATCGTCTTAGATACTAACGACGATCAAGAATATTTATATATATTCTCTATAGGTTCGAAATGCATATTTGGATGTGTTGGAAACGCTGTTTGGGTATAAAAAGACATTTCAAATATTATAACACCAATAGTTATATTAATTCTGAAGCCATAACGAGTTGAGTTTTGCGAAAAAAGCTGGATTGATGTACCTAAAAAAAGAGCATTCAAAAATAGCATGTAACTTGCAACTTCTAAAGTTAAACGGGTATTTCTACTCTGCCTATCTGATGCGCTTCCGCTAAAAATGGTTAATATAAAGAGTCCTATCTACTAACCCCCATCTGTCACGTGAGGAAGATTTAGCTGCTTCCTCCAACTTTTTGAAAAAAATTTCAACTTTAGTTTCATTTTAATCCCACTTTTCATCATTTATCAATTATATGATAAATTTCCCGTTTTACACATGAAATTAAACGCTTATATTTAACGCACGATGTGCAGTTTATCTTAATGACTCAGTAAAAGGCTGCCTCGTTGGCATGTACTACTGGCAAACTATTGTTCAAAACTGATTTAATTCTCGCTTTCAAACTCATGCGAATGTAAATCTATTGAATTATATTCACACGTCAGCGGCAGAAAGTGTTATGGCAACTACAATCAGTGTTCGCACAGGAAACATGTGTCGTTCATTTCCGGTTCCGTTCAAAACCGACTCACAATGATGGCTGGTAAATCTTGTGGCTATAAAGGTATTATATATGTATAATACCTTTATATGTATAATACCTTATATGATAAGTGGGAGGAGGTGTTTACATTAGGTAGAAAGTAGTGGATATACGACATATTATGACAACAAATTGTTTAATTTTGGGGGATGAGAAATACCAAAGAAGGATTTTTGATAGAGATCAGGCTAATCTTGTTCCTCATCCTTACTGTAGACACTTACCTCTCACAGGAGCAGCTGCCTTTAACTTTAAATGAAGTGAGCAAACTATTAACTCATGGTTTAGTTGTTGACCCAGAAGCTCGCGCTTTTAGATAATACTGAATACTCTGAAATAGCCCACGAAAACCTAGGACCATGATTTGCGAAATTGCACCTGAAATATCCTAACTCTATATGGACAAAATGCAATAACGCAAAGGCCTTTTAGCCTTTTAGAAAGTGCTATGGATTGGGCGAATAGGCGAGATTTTGGCTTTGGATTTATGGTAAGTACATGATTTCCTTCAGTAGATGAAAAAGTGACACAAGATAACAGTTTTTGTCTGCTTAAAATAGGAAAGCAGACATTACTGCTGTTTTACCAACAATAGGGTTGCTGTATTAGCAAACATTTTCACAGCTATTTCAACTAACAAAATCTGCTGCTTTGAGTACACAAGTCTTCTGAAAAAAGAGTTTGTATACTACTTTTTATGGTTTCCCTGTTCATTAGAAATTTTTAAAATCTTTTATACCCTCCACCATAGGATGGGGGTATACTAATTTTGTTTGTAACTACTCGAAATATTCATCTGAGACCCCCTAAAGTATATATATTCTTGATCGTCGCGATATTTTATGTCGATCTAGCCATGTCCGTCCGTCCGTCTGTCCGCCCGTCCGTCCGTTCGTCTATCCATCCGTCCGTCCGTTCGTCTGTCCATCCGTCTGTCCGTCCGTCCGTCTGTCTGTCGAAAGCACGCTAACTTCCGAAGGAGTAAAGCTAGCCGCTTGAAACTTTGCACAAATACTTCTTATTAGTGTCGGTTGGTTGGTATTGTTTTGATATAGGTTTGATACAGGTTGGTATTGTTTGGTATTGTTTTGATATCGGTTGGTATTGTTTTGATATAGCTGCCATATAAACCGATCTTGGGTCTTGACTTCTTGAGCCTCTAGAGGGAGCAATTCTTATCTGATTTGAATGAATTTTGGCACGTAGTATTTTGTTATGATACCCAAGAACTGTGCCAAATATGATTCAAATCGGTTAATAACCTGATATAGCTGTCATATAAACAGATCTGGGGACTTGACTTCTTGAGCTTCTAGAGGGCGCAATTCCTATCCGATTTGGCTGAAATTTTGCACGACGTATTTTATTCTTACTTTCAACAACTGTGTCAAATAAGGTTCATAACCTGATATAGCTGCCATATAAACCGATCTAGGATTTTGACTTCTTGAGCCTCTAGAGGTCGCAATTATTATCCGATTTGTACGACGGATTCTCTCATGACCATCAACATACGTGTTTATTATAGTCTGAATCGGTCCATAGCCGGATACAGCTCCCATATAAATCGATCTCTTTATTTTACTTCTTGAGCCCCTAAAGGGCGCAATTCTTAATCAAATTGGCTGCCATTTTACACAGGTCTCTAATATATAATTTAATTGTGGTCCAAACCGGATCATATCTTGATATCGCTCTAATAGCAGAGCAAATCTTTTCTTATATCCTTTTTTGGCTAAGAAGAGCTGCGGGAAAAGAACTCGGCCCGGCCGAACTTAGCACGCTTTTACTTGTTTTTTAGAAATTTTGTTGGAAGAGATGATTTTAATTTGTTTAATATTACTGTTAAGAACCTACCTGATCCATTCATTGGTTTACATGTCGAAGTGTGGCTGAACTAGCTCGCATTTTTATACCCTCCACCATAGGATGGGGGTATACTAATTTCGTCATTATGTTTATGATCGTCATGACCTTTTAAGTCGATCTAGCCATGTCCGTCCGTCTGTCTGTCGAAAGCACGCTAACTTTCGAAGGAGTAAAGCTAGCCGCTTGAAATTTTGCACAGATACTTTGTAATAGTGTAGGTTGGTTGGGATTGTAAATGGGCCATATCGGTCCTTGTTTTGATAAAGCTGCCATATAAACCTATCTTGGATCTTGACTTCTTGAGCCACTAGAGCGCGTAATTCTTATCCGATTCGGCTGAAATTTTGCATGAGGTGTTTTGTTATGATTATCAACAACTGTATCAAATATGTTTCAAATTAGTGTATAGCCTGATATAGATGCCATATAAGCCGATCTGGGATCTTGACTTCCTGAGCCTCTAGAAGTCGCAATTATTATCTGATTTGTCTGAAAGTTTGAACAACGGATCCTCTGACGATCATGGTCTGAATCGGTCTACAGGCTGTTTTAGCTCCCATATAAACCGATCGGTCTATTTAACTTCTTGAGCCCCGAAAGCGCGATATTCTTATTCGAATTGGCTGAAATTTTACACAGGTCTCCAATATATAATTCAATTATGGTTCGAGCAAATCTTTTCTTTTATGCTTTTTGCCTAAGAAGAGATGCCGACTAATGAACTCTCTCTCGAACTCGACAAATGCGATCCATGGTGGATGGTACATAAGATTCGGCCCAACCGAAGTTAGCACGTTTTTACTTGTTTCTTCCAACATCCCCTTCATAATTAAGCAGCAGTCATTTTCAGCAATCAACAGACTTTTCAGCAGTAGTCTTGCTGCTCTGAAATTCCAGTACTACTGCTGTAATAGCAGAATTACTGCTACAAAAGCAGCAACATTAACTACTAATATTCAACAGACAGTGTGTGCTATTTTCAGCAAACTTCTATCTGTGAGTGTAGAGAACACAATAAATGCATGTGACATTAAAATCCTGCCAGAAAATGTTAGGTTAGGTTAAATTGGATTGTGTGGATTCCGGTTTGTTATGCGCTCTCTTTTCGAAAATTTACCACGACGAAATCTGTGTCAGAATTTGCCTACTGCTCATAAAACACTCAAGCCTTATAAACCGATCTTGGGTGTTGACTTCTTGAGCCTCTAAAGGGCGCAATTCTTATCCGATTGAAATGATTCTCATCCGATTGCACGAAGTATTTTGTTATGATATCTAACAGCTGTGCCAAGTATGGTTCAAATCGGTCCATAACCTGATATAGCTGTCATATAAACCGATCTGGGGACTTGACTTCTTGAGCTTCTAGAGGGCGCAATTCCTATCCGATTTGTCTGAAATTTTGCACGACGTATTTTATTATGACTTTCAATAACTGTGCCGAATAAGGTTCAAATCGGTTCATAACCTGATATAGCTGCCATATAAACCGATTTTGGATCTTGGCCTCTTAAGCCTTACAATTGCGATTGTTATCCGATTTGCCTGAATGACGGATTGTCTCATGACCATCAAAATACGTGTTTAATGTGGTCTGAATCGGCCTATAGTCTGATAGAGCTCCCATATAAATCGATCTCTCTATTTTACTTCTTGTTTTTATACCCTCCACCATAAGATGGGGGGTATACTAATTTCGTCATTCTGTTTGTAACTACTCGAAATATTCGTCTGAGACCCCATAAAGTATATATATTCTTGATCGTCGTGAAATTTTATGTCGATCTAGCCATGTCCGTCCGTCTGTCCGTCCGTCCGTCCGTCCGTCCGTCCGTCCGTCCGTCCGTCCGTCCGTCCGTCCGTCCGTCCGTCTGTCTGTCGAAAGCACGCTAACTTCCGAAGGAGTAAAGCTAGCCGCTTGAAATTTTGCACAAATACTTCTTATTGGTGTAGGTCGGTTGGTATTGTAAATGGGCCATATCGGTCCATGTTTTGATATAGCTGTCATATAAACCGATCTTGGGTCTTGACTTCTTGAGCCTCTAAAGTGCCCAATTCTTATCCGATTGGCACGAAATTTTGCACGACGTGTTTTGTTATGATGTCCAACAACTGTGCTAAGTATGGTTCAAATCGGTCCATAATCTGATATAGCTGCCATATAAACCGATCTTGGGTCTTGACTTCTTGAGCCTCTAGAGAGCCCAATTCTTATCCGATTTGAATGAATTTTGGCACGACGTGTTCTGTTATGATATCCAACAACTGTGCTAAATATGGTTCAAATCGGTCCATAATCTGATATAGCTGCCATATAAACCGATCTTTGGTCTTGAATTCTTGAACCTCTAAAGTCGCAATTATTATCCGATTTGCCTGAAATTTTGTACGATGGATCCTCTCTTGACCATCAACATACGTTTTTGTTATGGTCTAAATCTGTTTATAGCCCGATACAGCTCCCATATAAATCGATCTCTCTATTTTACTTTTTGAGCCCCCAAAGGGCGCAATTCTTACTCGAATTGGCTGACATTCTACACAGGTCTCCAACATATAATTTAATTGTGGTCTAAACCGGATCATATCTTTATATCGCTCCAATAGCAGAGCAAATCTTTTCTTATATCACTTTTTGCCTAAGAAGAGATGTCGGGAAAAGAACTCGACAACTGCGCTCCATGGTGGAGGGTATATAAGATTCGGCCCGGCCGAACTTAGCACGCTTTTACTTGTTTTTTTTTCTTTCAATTTTTACATTATCAAAAACATTTTTAGGCCTACACTTTTTTATTTTTCTCTCAATTTCGAAATCTTTTCAGCAATACATTTCTTTTGATGACACTGTGCGACTTCTTTTTTCTTTATGGCTTCAATGTTTTCTAAGGAATTTTGTATAGCAGGCTGAACAGATTCGAAATTCTTAAGCTTATCTTCTTGAGTAGCTAACTTAGAAATGATTTCATTGAGCAGCTCTGCAAGTGGCTGCATTTCTTCTTGAATCGCTATGTTACTGGAGTTCTCTTGTAGTTGTTTAAGTCGTTGCTCAAATCCTTTCAACTTCAATAATTTTTCTTCAATTTGCCTCTGTAGATCTATTAGGACCTGGCTTTCTCCTGCACCACAACCAACCGATAATTTATTTAAATATTGTAATGTTTGGTTTAATTTGCTGGTATGCTTATCGTAATTGTCGTTTATAATTCCTCCAACTTTTTGTTTTATTTCACTCGTTGTGGTGGCGAAGTCACTGAAGGCCTTATTGACATGGCAATGATCAAGAATGTTTTCAGTTTGACCATACAAAGTTTTCACCTTCTTTATGTGTTCAGTTTGCTGATTATGACTGAGATGAGAAATCTATTTTGAATTCTGGCGCTTTTTATTAAATGTAAATTTGCTTCTTACCGTTGTTTTAAAGAGTTTAAATTTTCATTGAGACTATTGATATCATTTTTCAATAGCAGTATATCAATCGCTAATTGTTGTTGTCTTTTAATTGTTCCTTCAGTATCTTGTGCCCATATTGAGGATAAGCTTGTTAAAGTTATAATTAGGAAAAGCACACTTTTAATTTTGAGATTCATTTTGCTACAAGTATTCTCCGCGCAGTTAATCAACAACTAATGATTATGAGTGCTCGGTACTCATACCATGAACCTATCTAGTCAGTGATTGTGAATTGTTATCAGCTATTATGAGCAAAAAAATCGCGGAAAACAAATAGAGGTATAAGTTGACTGACAATACTGCTACCTCGAAAATATTGATTGATATTTATATTTAAAAAAATTTAATAAATGCCGACCCCACAAAAATGGTACAGGGAAGGGTACGAAGTGTTAACACGTTCCCAATGGTATACACATATATCAATCTAGAAATGATATATGTTTATAGAAAGCTCATTTTATTGTTTATAAGCTACCAATGGCATTTGCTTCTGAGTTTATTAAAAAAACCAGTAAAAGCGTGCTAAGTTCGGCCGGGCCGAATCTTATATACCCTCCACCATGGATCGCATTTGTCGAGTTCTTTTCCCGGCATCTCTTCTTAGGCAAAACAGGATATAAGAAAAGATTTGCTCTGCTATTAGAGCGATATCAAGATATGGTCCGGTTTGGACCACAATTAAATTATATGTTGGAGACCTGTGTAAAATGTCAGCCAATTCGAATAAGAATTGCGCTCTTTGTGAGCTCAAAAAGTAAAATAGAGAGATCGGAGCTGTATCGGGCTATGGACCGATTCAGACCATAATAAACACGTATGTTGATGGTCATGAAAGAATCCGTCGTACAAAATTTCAGGCAAATCTGATAATAATTGCGACCTCTAGAGGCTCAAGAAGTCAAGATCCCAGATCGGTTTATATGGCAGCTATATCAGGTTATGAACCGACTTGTACTTTATTTGACATAGTAGTTGAAAGTAACAATAAAAAAAACGTCTTGCGAAATTTCAGCCAAATCGGATAGGAATTGCGCCCTCTAGAAGCTCAAGAAGTCAAGTCCCCAGATCTGTTTATATGACAGCTATATCAGGTTATGAACCGATTTGAACTATACTTGGCACAGTTGTTGGATATCGTAACAAAACACGTCGTGCAAAATTTCATTCCAATCGAATAAGAATTGCGCACTCAGAGGCTCAAGAAATCAAGACCCCAGATCGGTTTATATGGCAGCTATATCAGGTTATAGACCGATTTGAACCATACTTGGCACAGTTGTTGGATATAATAACGAAACACGTCGTGCAAAATTTCATTTCAATCGGATAAGAATTGCGCCTTCTAGAGGCTCAAGAAGTCAAGACCCAAGATCGGTTTATATGGCAGCTATATCAGGTTATAAACCGATTTGAACCGTACTTGGCACAGTTGTTGGATATAATAACGAAACACGTCGTGCTAAATTTCATCCCAATCGGATAAGAATTATGAACTCTAGAGGCTCAAGAAGTCAAGACCCAAGATCGGTTTATATAGCAGCTATATCAAAACATGGTCCGATATGGCCCATTTACAATACCAACCGACCTACACTAATAAGAAGTATTAGTGCAAAATTTCAAGCGGCTAGTTTTACTCCTTCGGAAGTTAGCGTGCTTTCGACAGACAGACGGACGGACATGGCTAGATCGACATAAAATTTCACGACGATCAAGAATATATATACTTTATGGGGTCTCAGACGAATATTTCGAGTAGTTACAATCAGAATGACGAAATTAGTATACCACCCATCTTATGGTGGAGGGTATAATAATTCTTGATGGAGTTCGGGCGTTATAGTCTTATATTTGGCTGGAAAATTATAACCAGCTTTTGTTGGCAAACTCAAAAATTCCAAATACCCAAAATGATATATCGCACCATAAATGGTTATAAGCACACAAGTAGCATTGCCAAAAGCCAAGGCGTTGTCATAGTTAAAAAAAACAAGTAAAAGCGTGCTAAGTTCGGCCGGGCCGAATCTTATATACCCTCCACCATGGAGCGCAGTTGTCGAGTTCTTTTCCCGACATCTCTTCTTAGGCAAAAAGTGATATAAGAAAAGATTTGCTCTGCTATTGGAGCGATATAAAGATATGATCCGGTTTAGACCACAATTAAATTATATGTTGGAGACCTGTGTAGAATGTCAGCCAATTCGAGTAAGAATTGCGCCCTTTGGGGGCTCAAAAAGTAAAATAGAGAGATCGATTTATATGGGAGCTGTATCGGGCTATAAACAGATTTAGACCATAACAAAAACGTATGTTGATGGTCAAGAGAGGATCCATCGTACAAAATTTCAGGCAAATCGGATAATAATTGCGACTTCTAGAGGCTCAAGAAGTCAAGATCCCAGATCGGTTTATATGGCAGCTATATCAGGTTATGAACCGATTTAAACCTTATTTGACACAGTGGTTGAAAGAAAAAATAAAAAATAAAAAACGTCATGCAAAATTTCAGCCAAATCAGGTAGGAATTGCGCCCTCTAGAAGCTCAAGAAGTCAAGTCCCCAGATCTGTTTATATGACAGCTATATCAGTTTATGAGCCGATTTGAACCATTTTTGGCACACTTGTTGGATATCATAAAAAAAACATGTCGTGCAAAATTTCATTCCAATCTGATAAGAATTGCGCACTTTAGAGGCTTAAGAAGTCAAGACCCAAGATCGGTTTATATGGCAGCTATATCAGGTTATAGACCGATTAGGACCATACTTGGCACAGTTGTTAAATATCATAACAAAACAAGTCGTGCAAAATTTCATTATAATCGGGTAAGAATTGCGCACTCTAGAGGCTTAAGAAGTCAAGACCCAAGATCGGTTTAAATGGCAGCTATATCAGGTTATGGACCGATTAGGACCAAACTTGGCACAGTTGTTGAATATCATAACAAAACACGTCGTGCAAAATTTCATGCCAATCGGATAAGAATTGCGCACTTTAGAGGTTCAAGAATTCAAGACCCAAGATCGGTTTATATGGCAGCTATATCAGATTATGGACCGATTTGAACCATATTTAGCACAGTTGTTGGATATCATAACAGAACACGTCGTGCCAAAATTCATTCAAATCGGATAAGAATTGGGCTCTCTAGAGGCTCAAGAAGTCAAGACCCAAGATCGGTTTATATGGCAGCTATATCAGATTATGGACCGATTTGAACCATACTTAGCACAGTTGTTGGACATCATAACAAAACACGTCGTGCAAAATTTCGTGCCAATCGGATAAGAATTGGGCACTTTAGAGGCTCAAGAAGTCAAGACCCAAGATCGGTTTATATGACAGCTATATCAAAACATGGACCGATATGGCCCATTTACAATACCAACCGACCTACACCAATAAGAAGTATTTGTGCAAAATTTCAAGCGGCTAGCTTTACTCCTTCGGAAGTTAGCGTGCTTTCGACAGACAGACGGACGGACGGACGGACGGACAGACGGACGGACATGGCTAGATCGACATAAAATTTCACGACGATCAAGAATATATATACTTTATGGGGTCTCAGACGAATATTTCGAGTAGTTACAAACAGAATGACGAAATTAGTATACCCCCCATCTTATGGTGGAGGGTATAAAAACTGTAACCACCTTAAATGGTTCGGCGAGTGAAGGCTCGAATTCAATGAAATGCACGCTGTAGTAAAAATTAAATGGAATTCATGTATATACGTAAATATATATGAGAATGCTGCGATGGCAAAACGTGGTGAATTTCGGAACATCGTGTTATTTGACGAGAAAAATATCCCAATTGAGCAATTCCGATACTCTCAAAATGACAGTGTTTGCTTAACAGAGCGGACTTACGAGAATTTGAGCCCACGAACAGCTGCCTGATGGATGGTTAAGACAGCTGTGAGAAATTTGTAAGTGAAAACAGCAAAAACATTTGCTAGAACAGCAGAAAGTCTGATAAAAATGGGACAGACGCAATTTTTTGCCGAAACAGATAACATACGAATTTTAATAACAGCAGAAAAAAATAACTGAATACAATATTGAAGTTTTTAAACAAATAAGTAAATACGTATTAAATTCGGCAGGGCCGAGTCTTGGAAACCCAAAAAAAATAATATAAAATAAATTTATTTGAAGGGCATAATCTTATTCTACATATTGCATGCAAAATTTTGGCCAAATCGGACAAAAATTGCGACTTGTAAGGACTCAAGAAGTGAAATCAGGAGATTGGTTTATATGGGAGCTATATCTAAATCTGAACCGACATGGCCCATTTGCAATCACTAGCGACCTACATCAATAGTAAATATATGTGAAAAAGTTCAAGCGGCTAGCTTTATGCGCTCGACCGCCATCGTGATTTCGACAAATCGATCGACTCAGAACGTCAGATAGACAAATAGATCGACTCAGAAGGTCGAGACATAGACGATTATTTAGATTTTTGTCTTTAATAAAAGGACGTAAATTGAAGGACCCAGCAGAAAATATTGCACCCCCGGATGCAATAGTGTAAGTTAAAACTATCGTGACATTAGCATACACAGTTGCTTCCGGCAGGCATGATTTTTGAGAGCGATGTCCCACTTAAATTCGATTGTTTAAAGATTCAAAATGCGCTTCTTGTTAACATTAACAAGTAAAAGCGTGCTAAGTTCGGCCGGGCCGAATCTTATATACCCTCCACCATGGCATTGTCGAGTTCTTTTCCCGGCATCTCTTCTTAAGCAAAAAAACGGATATAGGAAAAGATTTGCTGTGCTATTAGAGCGATATCAAGATATGGTCCGGTTTGGACCACAATTAAATTATATGTTGGAGACCTGTGTAAAATGTCAGCCAATTCGAATAAGAATTGCGCCCTTTGAGGGCTCAAGAAGTAAAATAGAAAGATCGATTTATATGATAAACACGTATGTTAATGGTCATGAGAGAATCCGTCGAACAAAATTTCAGGCAAATCGGATAATAATTGCGACCTCTCGAGAGGCTCAAGAAGTCAAAACACCCAACCCCAAAACACCCCTAAATCTGACATATTTACCGACCTTGGCAATATGGAACTCTAATGAGACGTATTTGCGAGTAGAATACGAATTTGGAATCCAAATGTGAGACCAAGTTTCTGAGGGTGCACACCTTCCGCAAACACCTCCCAAACAGGACTTATTAACTGATCATGGCAATATGGAGCTCAAATAAAAGATATTTAAGTGTAGAATACGAACCTGATATCCAAATGTGGGACCAAGTGTATTGGGGGCCGCCCCTTTCAAAAAAAATCCCAAAAAGGTAAAATTTATGGCCGTAGCAATATGGGGCTCAAATGAGAGGTCTTTGGGAGTAAAGCATGAATTTGATATCAATATTCGGAAAAAAGTGTGTATGGGGCCACCCCACCCCCATAACACCACTTATATAGGACGTATTTGCTGACCATTCCAATATGGGGCTGTAATAAGAAGTATTTTCGAGTAGCACACGAATTTGTAATATATTTTCAGGGCCAAGTCACCAAAACGTCTTCCAAAACGGTAACGTTTGCCGACTGTAAAAAAGTGGGGCTCAAATGAAAGGTATTTGGGAGTAGAACATCAATTTGATATAAACATTCAGGACCAACTGTCTAGGTAACGTCCCACCACTAAACAACCCCAAATAAGACAGTGGACAGTAAAGACAGTGGAGCTCGATATTCATAGTTTTTAGGGTCCATACCCCAAACCGGACATATTTGCTGACTTTTGCAATAAGAGGTTTAAATGAATGGTATTTGAGATTAGAAAACGAATTTGATATCCAATTTTGAGGCCAATGGCAATATGGGGTTCAACAAAATGATATATGGATATATGACAGTGTAGCACGTTGCTGATATATTTTCAGGGCTTAGTGTTTGGGGGACCACCCCACTCCACAAAACACCCTTAAAGCGACCATGACAATGTGAAGGGTAAATGAAAGGTATTGGCAGGTGGAGCAAGAATTGATACTCACTTTCGGGACCAATTTTTTTTGGGAAAAGGGGTAGACCATTTTTCCCAAAATACCCCACAAACAGCAATTTTTTACTGACCATTGCAATATGGGGCTCTAATAAAGGTATTTGGTTTTCCCCAAAACACCCCCAATGGGTAATAATTTTTCGACCATGGCAAAATGTGACTTAAATAAAGATCATATGGGATTCAGATAAAGACACTTATATTGTTAAACTGTGTGTCAAGCGATTTACTATTTTCGTAGCATGGTATTTCACTAAAAGCTCTTTAATTGTCGAAAATAAATATTGAAAGGAAAATTAAGTTCCATATAAAGTAAAAGAATGGCCCGGTCCAGCTAGTATTCCTATAAATAAGGTTGATTCCTGCGTGACGAACGTTAAATTTTTCCGCAAATTTCGATAGAGGTAAGGAAAGTGAAAAGTGAAATATCGAGAAGAACCATAAATGATTTTTTTATTGTAGGGCCAAATCATATATATATATATATATATATATATATATATATATATATATATATATATATATATATATATATATATATATATATATATATATATATATATATATATATATATATATATATATATATATATATATATATATATATATGTATATATATATATATATATATATATATATATATATATATATATATATATATATATATATATATATATATATATATATATATATATATATATATATATATATATATATATATATATATATATATAAGAGGTTTAAATGAATGGTATTTGAGATTAGAAAACGAATTTGATATCCAATTTTGAGGCCAATGGCAATATGGGGTTCAACAAAATGATATATGGATATATTTTTCCGCAAATTTCGATTGAGGTAAGGAAAGTGAAAAGTGAAATATCGAGAAGAACCATAAATGATATTTTTATTGTAGGGCCTAAATATATATATATATATATGATATGATAAATGATTTTTTTATTGTAGGGCCACAATATATATATATATATATATATATATATATATATATATATATATATATATATATATATATATATATATATATATAGAATGAACTTTAATCAAATATACTTTTTATATACTCCACCATCAGATGCGGGGTATAATAATTTCGTCATTCTGATTGTAACTACTCGAAATATTCGTCTGAGACCCCATAAGATATATATATTCTTGATCGTCGTGAAATTTTATGTCGATCTAGCCATGTCCGTCCGTCTGTCCGTCCGTCCGTCCGTCTGTCTGTCGAAAGCACGCTAACTACCGAAGGAGTACAGCTAGCCGCTTGAAATTTTGCACAAATTCTTCTTATTAGTGCAGGTCGGTTGGTATTGTAAATGGGCCATATCGGTCCATAACCTTATATAGCTGTCATATAAACCGATCTTAGGTCTTGACTTCTTGAGCCTCTAGAGTGCGCAATTCTTATCCGATTGCGATGAAATTTTGCACGACATGTTTTGTTATGATATCCAACAACTGTGCTAAGTATGGGTTAAATCGGTTCATAACCTGATATAGCTGCCATATAAACCGATCTGGGATCTTGACTTCTTGAGCCTCTAGAGTGCGCAATTCTTATCCGATTGGAATGAAATTTTGCACGACGTGTTTTGTTACGATATCCCACAACTATGCGAAGTATGGTTCAAATCGGTCCATAACCGATATAGTTGCCATATAAACCGATCTGGGATCTTGACTTCTTGAGGCTCTAGAGGTCGCAATTATTATCCGATTTGCCTGAAATTTTGTACGATGGATTCTCTCATGACCATTAACATACTTCTTTATTATGGTCTGAATCGGTGTATAGGCCGATACAGCTCCCATATAAATCGATCTCTCTATTTTACTTCTTGAGCCCCCCAAGGGCGCAAATCTTTTTCGAATTGGCTGACATTTTACACAGGTCTCCAACATATAATTTAATTGTGGTCCAAAGCGGACCATATCTTGATAACGCTGTAATAGCAGAGCAAATCTTTTCTTATATCCTTTTTTGCCTAAGAAGAGAAGCCGGGAAAAGAACTCGACAAATGTGATCCATGGTGGAGGGTATATAAGATTCGGCCCGGCCGAACTTAGCACGCTTTTACTTGTTAAATTTTACAATGTTAAGGGTAAAAGCGTGCGTGCGTGACCCGTACTTGTCTTGGTTGTTAGATGTCATAAAACCTTCAAAATTTCAGGCAATATCAGGTTATCAACCGATTTAAACCATACTTGTTTGATGTCATCAAAAAACGACCTATGTAAAATTTCAAACAAATCGGCGCAAAACCCCACGTGCAAAATTTCAGCGCCCTCTAAAAGCTCAAGAAGTCTAATCGGGAGATCGGTTTATATGGCAGCTATATCGGGTTATGAACTGATTGAGACCATACTTGGCACAATTGTTAGAAGTCTTTTCTCAACGATATGTTTCAGCCAAATCGGATAATAATTGCGCTCTTTAGAAGCTCAAGAAGTCTAGTTCGTAAATCGGTTTATATGGCAGCTATATTATGCACCGACTTAAACCATACTTAGCACAGTTGTTAGAAGTGGTACCAAACTACAATTTGACTCGTCGAATTTCATTAATGATTTTCGTTCATAACACATAAAGAAATAATTATTCGCAAAATCTTTTCATTGTGAAAAGATTTTCTTGGAAGAAAATCAAAACTTCAAAAAGAAAATTTTAAAATATTTTAAATAATATTTCACTGTGCTCACGTCTACGGCCATAGCCAACAGAACTAACTAAAATTTTTTATACCCTCCACCATAAGATGGGGGGTATACTAATTTCGTCATTCTGTTTGTAACTACTCGAAATATTCGTCTGAGACCCCATAAAGTATATATATTCTTGATCGTCGCGAAATTTTATGTCGATCTAGCCATGTCCGTCCGTCTGTCCGTCCGTCCGTCCGTCTGTCTGTCGAAAGCACGCTAACTTCCGAAGGAGTAAAGCTAGCCGCTTGAAATTTTGCACAAATACTTCTTATTAGTGTAGGTCGGTTGGTATTGTAAATGGGCCATATCGGTCCATGTTTTGATATAGCTGCCATATAAACCGATCTTGGGTCTTGACTTCTTGAGCCTCTAGAAGGCGCAATTCTTATCCGATTGGAATGAAATTTTGCACGACGTGTTTTGCTATGATGTCCAACAACTGTGCCAAGTATAGTTCAAATCGGTCCATAACCTGATATAGCTGCCATATAAACCGATCTTGGGTCTAGACTTCTTGAGCCTCTAGAGTACGCAATTCTTACCCGATCAGATTGAAATTTTGCACGACGTGTTTTGTTATGATATGCAACAACTGTGCTAAGTATGGTGCAAATCGGTCCGTAACCTGATATAGCTGCCATATAAACCGATCTTGGGTCTTGACTTCTTGAGCCTCTAGAGTGCGCAATTCTTACCGGATCAGAATGAAATTTCGCACGACGTGTTTTGTTATGATACCCAACAAGTGTGCCAAGTATGGTTTAAATCGGTCCATAACCTGATATAGCTGCCATATAAACCGATCTTGGGTCTAGACTTCTTGAGCCTCTAGAGTACGCAATTCTTACCCGATCAGATTGAAATTTTGCACGACGTGTTTTGTTATGATATGTAACAACTGTGCCAAGTATGGTTCAAATCGGTCCATAACCTGATATATCTGCCATATAAACCGATCTTGGGTCTTGACTTCTTGAGCCTCTAGAGTGCGCAATTCTTACCCGATCAGAATGAAATTTCGCACGACGTGTTTTGTTATGATACCCAACAAGTGTGCCAAGTATGGTTGAAATCGGTCCATAACCTGATATAGCTGTCATATAAACAGATCTGGGGATTTGACTTCTTGAGCTTCTAGAGGGCGCAATTCCTATCCGATTTGGCTGAAATTTTGCATTTTTTTATTTTTACTTTCAACAACTGTGGCAAATAAGGTTCAAATCGGTTCATAACCTGATATAGCTGCCATATAAACGGATCTGGGATCTTGACTTCTTGACCCCTAGAGGTCGCAATTATTATCCGATATGCCTGAAATTTTGTACGACGGATTCTCTCATGACCATCAACAAACGTGTTTATTATGGTCTGAATCGGTCTATAGCCCGATACAGATCCCATATAAATCGTTCTCTCTATTTTACTTCGTGTGCCCCAATGGGCGCAATTCTTATACGAATTGGCTGAAATTTTACACAGGTCTCCAACATATAATTTAATTGTGGTCCGAACCGGACCATATCTTGATATCGTTTTAATAGCAGAGCAACTCTTTTCTTATATCATTTTTTGCCTAAGAAGAGATGCCGGAAAAAGGACTCGACAAATGCGATCCATGGTGGAGGGTATATAAGATTCGGCCCGGCCGAACTTAGCACGCTTTTACTTGTTTTTCTTTTAAAATTTTTGTCCCTGAATCCCTATAAGCTCCGTATTAATTGCCTTAAATACTGTATGAATTATGGAATTCCAAGAAAAAAAAAAACGAAATGGTTTTATTTGAAATAATTATTTTGAAATGTAAATAATGTTTTTCCGTGTCCTTAAAATTGTTTATTTCATTGCTGATGTAATTCAAATAATTTGTAATTAAATATTACTAATTATTCTTTGGAAAACTTTTTCAGACTAACAAGCAAAATATTTACCTTAAAACATTTTTTAAAATAATATTTTTCTACCAATAAACTTTCAATGACAATTATCAAAGGAGAATTAAGAGAAAATTCATATAAAATTATGTCTCAGAAAAATTTTTGTTAAATTTTTGTTTTCGGAAAAATTTTTATAAAAAAAAATTTTCGAAAGATAATTCCATGAAGATTTTTTGGCTTAAACAAACTTTTTATAACTTTTCGTTAAAACAATCACATAATTTTACCTTTTGAAAAAAATTCATTGCGATTCGGTCTTTAAGAAATTGCATTAGCCCATTAACTTGAGCTTGAGGAAAGAGGTATCGTCAGGAAATTCGGATTGGCGTAAAGTGTACGACTGAAACCTATTACAACCATTATTCCCGTCATGTTTTGGGGGAAAATTGGCTTGTTAAAACTCGGCAATTTTTTATGTCGCAAAAATCAAACGCAAAGATTTCTCAAAATTTTTAGGAGTAAGATTTCAGGATTCCTTTTTAATGTCTTGTTGCGATTTTATACCAAAATCATTAAATCCAGCTTTCTTTGGCATTAAATATTAACAAAATGATTTTTTTTTTTTTTTTGTTGTGAGGGCTTAGGAAATAAAAAAAATAAATTCAAAATATTTAAAAACAAGTAAAAAGGCGTTAAGTTCGGCCGGGCCGAATCTTATATACCCTCCACCATGGATAGCATTTGTCGAGTTCTTTTCCCGGCATCTATTCATAGGCAAAAAAGGATATAAGAAAAGATTTGCTCTGCTGTTAAAGCGATATCAAGATATGGTCATGTTTGGACCACAATTAAATTATATGTTGAAGACCTGTGTAAAATGTCAGCCAATTCGAATAAGAATTGCGCCCTTTGGGGGCTCAAGAAGTAAAATATATCGGGCTATAGACCGATTCAGACCACAATAAACACGTATGATGATGGTCATGAGAGGATCCGCCGTACAAAATTTCAGGCAAATCGGATAGGAATTGCACCCTCTAGAGGCTCAAGAAGTCAAGACCCAAGATCGGTTTATATAGAAGCTATATCAGGTTATGAACCGATTTGAACCATACTTGACACAGTTGTTGGATATCATAAAAACACACGTCGTGCAAAAGATCATTCCAATCGGATAAGAATTGCGCACTCTAGATGCTCAAGAATTCAAGACCCAAGATCGGTTTATATGACATCTTTATCAAAACATGGACCGATAGGGCCCATTTACAATACCAACCAACCTACACTAATAAGAAGTATTTGTGCAAAATTTCAAGCGGCTAGCTTTCCTCTTTTGGAAGTAAGCGTGCTTTCGACAGACAGACGGACGGACGGACGGGCGGACATGGCTAGATCGACATAAAATGTCGCGACGATCAAGAATATATATACTTTATGGGGTCTCAGACGAATATTTCGAATAGTTACAAACAGAATGACAAAATTAGTATACCCCCTCCTATCCGTGTCGTATATGGCATCCGTGTCGTATATGGTTCAAATCGGTTTATTTTTATACCCTCCTCATAAAAATAAACCGATTTGAACCATATACGACACGGATGCCGAAAAGCCTAGCAGAAGTCACTGTGTCAAATTTCAGTGAAAACGGATTATAAATGCGCCTTTTATGGAGCCAAGACTTTAAATCGGGATATCGGTCTATATGGCAGCTATATCCAAATCTGGACCGATCTGGGCCATATTGCAGAAAGATGTCGAGGGGCATAACACAACTCACTCTCGTAAATTTCTCAACATAGAACAGTAAATGCGCCTTTTATGGGTCCAGAACCTTAAATGGAGAGATCGGTCTATATGGCAGCTTTTATCTAAATCTAGACCGATCTGGGCCATATTGCAGAAAGATGTCAAGGGGCCTAACACAACTCACTGTCCTAAATTTCGGCGACATCGGACAATAAATGCGCTTTTATGGAGCCGAAACCTTAAATCGAGAGATCGGTCTATATGTCAGCTATATCCAAATCTGGACCGATCTGTACCATATTGCAGGGGGTTAACTTAAAGCACTTTCGGCGAGTCGGTCTATGTGGCAGCTATATCCAAATCTGAACCGATCAGGGCCAAATTGAAGAAAGATATCGAAAGGCCTAAGACAACTCACTGTCCCAAATGTACATATCAATATGGGTCTCAAGTGAAAGGTATTCGGGAGAAGATTACGAATATGACATAAAAAATGATGTCTAAGTATTAGCGGGTCGCCCCATCCTTAAGAGGCCGCCAAATGGGAATTTTACTCGATCATAGCTATATAAGACTCAAATGAAAGATATTTAGGAGTTGATTACGAACGTGACATTAATCTTTGTGTCCAAGAATCTAGGTGGCGCTTTACCTCCAAAAATCGCCTCCAATAGAGTGCCCAAATATAACAATGAGGGATCATGTGATAAATATTTTTGAGTAGAGTGCGTCATTCAAATATGTGCTCAAGTAGCAGATGGAGTGAAGCGCACAATGCTCCAATCGAGACTCCCAACAAACGGCTGTATACACCAATTATCACAATATGGGGTTAAATTAAAAGTAAAAGGTTGTGGACTGCGAATATGATATATTTGTTTTGCTCATATATATATCGGACAACCTCACCCCAAAACAGTTGATCAATCATAATGACCTAACCGGACACTGCCGCCATACCACCAAAGTTATTACGTTCAATGTGATAGGAGCAGTGGCAAATCTTAACATCAAAGTGGCCGCCATTTCTAGCTCATCGACAGGGAGCCTTCTTTTCCAAGACAAGTCTAAACTGTGCTGATGGGCAACACTTTTATGCTCAAAAGTTTTACATGGCTTAATTACTAAGAACTGTCGCCACCTAACTAAATATTAAGACCGGCAAATTAATTTTTTTACCACTGAGAATCGTTTAATATGGCAATTTGATTTGATTTAAAACAAGCAAAAGCGTGCTAATTTTGGCCGGGCCGAATCTTGGGTACTTACCACCATTAATTCTACAAAAATTTTATACAAATTTAGTTTAGTTGTAGGGCATATTTTTATGGTTTTTTTGGACCGTACTTGGCACAGTTGTTGGAAGTCAGAACGAATGTGCAAAATATTAACTAAATCCGACGAAAATTGCGGCTTTAGGGGCTAAAGATGTTGGCCAGCCAAGTTGGACAAAAATTGCTGCTTGTAAGGACTCACGAAGTCAAATCGGGAGATCGGTTTTATATGGCAGCTATATCAGGTTATAGGCTGATTTGGACCGTATTTGGCACAGTTGTTGGAAGTTATAACAAAACATTGCATGCAAAACGTCAGCCTAATTGGACAAAAAAGCGGCTTGTAAGCGGCTCAAGAAATCAAATCGGGAGATCAGTTTATATGGTAGCTATGTCAGGTTATAGACCGATTTAAAGCGCACTTGGTACAGTTGTTGGAAATCCTAACAGAACACTGTATCGGGAGATCGGTTTATATGGGAGCTATATCAGGTTCTTGACCGATTTAGACCGTACTAGACATAGTTGTTGGAAGTTATAACAAAACATTGCATGCAAAACGTCAGCCTTATTGGACAAAAAGTGCGGCTTGTAAGAGCTCAAGAGATCAAATCGGGAGATCAGTTTATATGGCAGCTACGTCAGGTTATAGACCTATTTAAAGCGTACTTGGTACAGTTGTTGGAAATCCTAACAGAACACTACACCGGGAGATCGGTTAATATGGGAGCTATATTAACTTATAGACCCATTTAGACCGTACTTGGCATAATTGTTGGTAGTAGTAACAAAACACTTCATGCTTTATTTCAGCCAAATCGGACAAAAATTGAGGCTTCCAGGGGCTCAAGAAGTCAAATCGGGAAATATGGAAGGTATATCAGGTTCTGACCGATTTTGACCGTATTTGGCTCAGCTGTTGGAAATCATAACAGAACACTATGTGCAAAATTTCATCCAAATTGGACGAAATCCAAATTGGGGCTCAAGATATCAAATCGGTGGATCGGTTTATATGGAAGCCAGGGACGTAGCCGTTTTATCTAAAGAGGCTGTTCAAAGTTGATCATGTGCTTGTCACTACTTTTTTGAAAAGTTGTCTGACTTTTGAATAAATAAAATAGAGGAACTTAACTTTGACTGTTTTCGGTTATATTTCTCTAACCCTCCTACCCTGGGATAAATCTAATAAAAGTCAACCAAAAACATGGCCGCAAAATACATAGGTAACTTAGTGAATGCAAAGAAGTTATGTTTATAACTTACCAACGCTCTGGTGCAGGGTATTATAACTTTGCGCATTTGTTTGCAACGCTAAGAAGGAGAAGAGCGAGACCCATTGATATGTATACCGATCGACTCAGAATCACTTTCTGATTCGATTTAGCCATGTCCGTCTGTGAGTCCATGTATTTTTGTAATCAAGGTACAGCGCGTATTTGTTGTCCAATCGTCACGAAATTTTGACTTAAAGACGAACGTTATTGATTTTGGTAAAAATCGGTTCAGAGCTCCGATATATATGTATCGTCCAATTTGCACCCATATATATGTATAAATGTCCGTAGCAACGTCAATTTTCAACCGATCTGCACAAAATTTGGCTCGGATTGTTTTGTTACTGATCTTAACTTATCTGCAAGATTTCATTAATGTCGGTTTAGATATTAAACAGACATATTGGACGTTCATATCAATATGGAACTCAAATGAAAGGTATAGGGGAGAAGATTACGAATATGACAAAAAAAAATTTTATCTTGGTATTGGCGGGTCGCCCCAACCCCAAAAAGCCCTCCATATTGGATCGAATTACGAATATGGCACTATACTTTGTATCCAAGAATGCTTTACTTCCTAAAATCGCCTCCAATAGATTATTTGACAGATTAAAACAATGGGGAATCAAGTGATAGATTCTTTTGCGTCATTCCAATTTGTGCTCAAGTGGCAGATGGGGTGTGGTGCACAACACTTATATGGACGCCTCCCACCAAATGGCTGTTTTGCACCAATCATGGGAATATGGGGTTTAATTTAAGGTGTAAGGTTGTTGTCCGCGAATCTGATTTATTCTCCTCATGTATCTAGCGGAGCACCCCATCTTAAAACAAGTAAAAAGGCGTTAAGTTCGGCCGGGCCGAACTTTGGATACCCACCACCTCGGGAATATATGTAAACCACCTTTCATCAAAATCCGGTGAAAATTGCATACCTTATGTCCCATAGCAGTTATATCCAAATATGTTCCGATTTGGACGAAATACTAATAAGTACGAGTCATTGTTCAATTTTGTATAACAAAATATTGGTCTTTTTAGTAGCTGTATCTAAAAATAAACCGATCTGAACTATATACGACATGGATGTCGAAAAGCCTAACTAAGTCACTGTGTCAAATTTCAGTTAAATCGGATTATAAATCGAGATATCGGTCTATATGGCAGCTGTATGCAAATCTTGATCGATCTAGACCAAATTGCAGAAGTATATGGAGGGGCTTAACTTAACTCTCTGTCCCAATTTTCGGCAACATCGGCGCAAAACATTAAATTGAGAGATCGGTCTACATCGCGGCTATATCCAAATCTGGACCGATCTGAGTGAAATTAAAGAAGGATGTCGAAGGGCCTAACACAACTCGCTGTCCCAAATTTCGGCTACATCGGACAATAAATGCGCTTTTTATGGCCCCAAAACCTAAAACCGAGAGATCGGTCTATATATCCGCTATATCCAAATCTGGACCGATCTGTGCCATATTGCAGAAGTATGTCAAGGAGCTTAATTTAACTCACTGTCCCAAATTTCGGCGAAATCGGACAATAAATGCGCATTTTCTTGGCCAAAAACCTAAAATCGTAGGATCGGTCTATATACTTACTGTCCCAAATTTCAGCAAAATCGGATAATAAATGTGGCTTTTATGGACCTAAAACCCTAAATCGGAGGATCGGTCTATATGGCAGCTATAACCAAATCTGGACCGATCATGACCAAATTAACGAAGGATGTCGAAGGGCCTAACACAACTCACTGTCCCAAATTTCAGCAAAATTGGATAATAAATGTGGCTTTAATGGGCCTAAGACCCTAAATCGGAGGATCGGTTTATATGGCAGCTATAACCAAATCTGGACCGATATGGATCAAATTAACGAACGATGTCGAAGGGGCTAACACAACACACTGTCCCAAATTTCAGCAAAATTTGAAAATAAATGTGGCTTTTATGGGCCTAAGACCCTAAATCGGAGGATCGGTCTATATGGCTGCTATATCCAAATCTGGTCCGATCTGGACCAAATTTACGAAGGATGTCGAAGGGCCTTACACAACTCACTGTCCCGAATTTCAGCAAAATTGGTTAATAAATGTGGCTTTTATGGGCCTAAGACCCTAAATCGGAGGATCGGTTTATATGGCAGCTATAACCAAATCTGGACCGATATGGATCAAATTAACGAACGATGGTGAAGGGCCTAACACAACTCACTGTCCCAAATTTCAGCAAAATTGGATAATAAATGTGGCTTTTATGGGCCTAACACCATAAATCGGCGGATCGGTCTATATGGGATCAATATCAATATATAGTCCGATATAGCACACCTTCGAACTTAACCTGCTTATGGAAAAACAAGTAAGAGCGTGCTAAGTTCGGCCGGGCCGAATCTTATATACCCTCCACCATGGATCGCATTTGTCGAGTTCTTTTCCCGGCATCTCTTCTTAGGCAAAAAAGGATATAAGAAAAGAGTTGTTCTGCTATTAAATCGATATCAAGATATGGTCCGGTTCGGACCACAATTAAATTATATGTTGGAGACCTGTGTAAAATTTCAGCCAATTCGTATAAGAATTGGGCCCATTGGGGCTCACGAAGTAAAATAAAGAGAACGATTTATATGGGATCTGTATCGGGCTATAGACCGATTCAGACCATAATAAACACGTTTGTTGATGGTCATGAGAGGATCCGTCGTACAAAATTTCAGGCAAATCGGATAATAATTGCGACCTCTAGGGGTCAAGAAGTCAAGATCCCAGATCGGTTTATATGGGAGCTATATCAGGTTATGAACCGATTTGAACCTTATTTGACACAGTTGTTGAAAGTAAAAATAAAAAAAGTCATGCAAAATTTCAGCCAAATCGGATAGGAATTGCGCCCTGTAAAAGCTCAAGAAGTCAAATCTCCAGATCTGTTTATATGACAGCTATATCAGGTTATGGACCGATTTCAACCATATTTGGCACAGTTGTTGGATATCATAACAAAACACGTCGTGCGAAATTCCATTCCATTCGGATAAGAATTGCGCCCTCTAGAGGCTCAAGAAGTCAAGACCCAAGATCGGTTTATATGGCAGCTATATCAGGTTATGGGCCAATTTAAACCATACTTGGCACAGTTGTTGGGTATCATAACAAAACACGTCGTGCGAAATTCCATTCCATTCGGATAAGAATTGCGCACTCTAGAGGCTCAAGAAGTCAATACCCAAGATCGGTTTATATGGCAGCTATATCAGGTTATGGACCGATTTGAACCATACTTGGCACAGTTGTTGGACATCATAACAAAACACGTCGTGCAAAATTTTATTCCAATCGGATAAGAACTGCGCACTCTAGAGGCTCAAGAAGTCAAGACCCAAGATCGGTTTATATGGCAGCTATATCAAAACATGGACCGATATGGCCCATTTACAATACCAACCGACCTACACTAATAAGAAGTATTTGTGCAAAATTTCAAGCGGCTAGCTTTACTCCTTCGGAAGTTAGCGTGCTTTCGACAGACAGACGGACGGACGGACGGACGGACGGACGGACGGACGGACGGACGGACGGACGGACGGACGGACGGACGGACGGACGGACAGACGGACGGACATGGCTAGATCGACATAAAATGTCACGACGATCAAGAATATATATACTTTATGGGGTCTCAGACGAATATTTCGAGTAGTTACAAACAGAATGACGAAATTAGTATACCCCCCATCTTATGGTGGAGGGTATAAAAAGAATCTGTGCAAAGTTTCAGCTCAATATCTAGGGGGACCACCCCAAGCCCCTAAACACCCCTTAATCGGACATATTTACTGACCATGGCAATATGGGACTCAAATGAAAGGTATTTGCGAGTAGAATACGAATCTAATTTCCAAAATGGGGACCACGTTTCTGGGGGTCCACCCCTTTCCCAAAACACTCTCCAAACAGGACCTATTTACTGACCATGGGAATATGGGGCTTAAATAAAAGGTATTTGAATGTCGAATACGAATCTGATATCCAAATATGGGACCAAGTGTTTGGAGGGCCGCCTCTCCCCAAAAACATCCCCCAAAGAGGACAAATGTACGTCCATATGGGGCTCAAATGAAAGGTCTTTGGGAGTAAAGCACGAATTTGATATCAATATTCAGAAGAAGTGTCTATGGGGCCACCCCACCCCACAACACCACCTAAATAGTAAGTATTTTTTCACTATTGCAATATGAGGCTCAAATAAGAGGGTTTTTAAAGTGGAACACGAATGCGATATATATTTTCAAGGCCAACTCACTGAGTGGCCGCCCATCCCCCAAAAAACTCCCAAACCGGTCATGTTTGCCGACTATGGAAATATGGGGCTCAAATTAAAGGTTTGTGGGAGTAGACCACGTATCTGATATCAACATTAGGGGCCAACTGTCTAGCGGACGTCCCACCACCATAACAACCCCCAAATGGGACGTATTTGCTCACCAAGACAATTTGGGTCTTAAAGAGAGTGGAACTAAATATTCATAGTTTTTATGGCCAATACCCCAAACCGGACATATTTGCTGACGTTTGCAATATTTAGTTTAAATGAGATTAGAAAACGAAATTGAAATCCAATTTTGAGGGCAATGGCAATATGGGGTTCAAATAAATGATATATAGATATATAAGAATAGAGCACGTTGCTGATCTATTTTCCGGGCTTAGTGTTTCGAGGACCACTCCAATCGCCAAAACACCCCTAAATCGGGCATATTTACCCACCATGTCAATGTGGAGCTTAAATGAAAGGTATTGGGGGGTAGAGCAAGAATTGGTACCCATTTTTGCACGAAATAATACCCAAAATACCCTTCAAACAGCAATTTTTTAGTGACCATCGCAATATGGGGCTCAAATAAAGGTATTTGGGAGTAGAATGCGAATTTGATATCCAAATGCAGGACCATATATTTAGGGCATCACCCCTTTCCCAAAACACCCCCAAAGGAAAACAATTTTTCGACCATGCCAATATGTGGCTCAAATGAAAGACATTTGAGATTAGAATACGAATTTGATAACCTATTTTGGGGCCATGTGTTTCGAGGACGCCTCATCCTATAAACTCCTCTTAAGCCAATGGCAATATGGGGTTTAAATAAATGGTATTTGAGAGAAGAGCAAGATGCTGATAGTTTTTCCGGGCCAAGTATCTAGGAGACCACCTCTCCCCCGAAAACACCACTAAATCAGACGTCATGAGAATATCGTGCTGAAATAAAGTATTTTAAGAATGGAGTACACCTTACATCCAAACTTAAATTCGTAGACCAATAAAGATCATATGGGATTCAGATAAAGGCACTTATATTGTTAAACTATTAGTCAAGCGATATACTATTTTCGTAGCATGGTATTTCACTAAAAGATCTTTAATTGTCGAAAATAAATATTCCGAGGTAAATTTTGTTCCATATAAAGTAAAAGAAGGCGCAGCGGAGCGGGCCCAGGTCAGCTAGTATTCAAATGGTACGACGAAATTAGTTTACCCCCCACCCCATTTTGGATGGTATAAAAAGAAACAAGTAAAAGCGTGCTAAGTTCGGCCGGGCCGAATCTTATATACCCTCCACCATGGATCGCATTTGTCGAGTTCTTTTCCCGGCATCTCTTCTTAGGCAAAAAAGGATATAAGAAAAGAGTTGCTCTGCTATTAAAACGATATAAAGATATGGTCCGGTTTGGACCACAATTAAATTATATGTTAGAGACCTGTGTAAAATGTCAGCCAATTCGTATAAGAATTGCGCCCATTGGGGCTCACAAAATGAAATAGAGAGAACGATTTATATGGGATTGATGGTCATGAGAGGATCCGTCGTACAAAATTTCAGGCATATCGGATAATAATTGCGACCTCTAGGGGTCAAGAAGTCAAGATCCCAGATCGGTTTATATGGCAGCTATATCAGGTTATAAACCGATTTGAACCTTATTTGACACAGTTGTTGAAAGTAAAAATAAAATACGTCATGCAAAATTTCAGCCAAATCGGATAGGAATTGCGCCCTCTAGAAGCTCAAGAAGTCAAATCCCCAAAACTGTTTATATGACAGCTATATCAGGTTATGAAACGATTTCAACCATACTTAACACAGTTGTTGGAAATCATAACGAAATACTTCGTGCAAAAACTCATTCAAATCGGATAAGAATTGTGCCCTCTAGAGGCTCAAGAAGTCAAGACCAAAGATCGGTTTATATCGCAGCTATATCAGGTTATGGACCGATTTAAACCATACTTGGTACAGTTGTTGAGTATCATAACAAAACACGTCGTGCAAAATTTCATTTCAATCGGATAAGAATTGCGCACTCTAGAGGCTCAAGAAGTCAAGACCCAAGATCGGTTTACATGACAGCTATATCAGGTTATGGACCGATTTGAACCATACCTAGCACAGTTGTTAAAGTCATACTAAAACACTATGTGCAAAATTTCAGTCAAATGGGATGAGAATTGCGCACTCTAGAGGCTCAAGAAGTCAAGACCCAGGATCGGTTTATATGACAGCTATATCAGGTTATGAACCAAATTGAATCATACTTAGTGCAGTTGTTGGATATCATAACAAAACACGTCGTGCAAAATTTCATTCCGATCGGGTAAGAATGGCGCTCTCTAGAGGCTCAAAAATCAAGACCCAAGATCGGTTTATATGGGAGCTATACCAGGTTATGGACCGATTTGAACCATACTAAGCACATTTATTAGAAGTTAAACTAAAACACTATGTGCAAAATTTCAGTCACATCGGATAATAATTGCGACCTCTGGAGGCTCAAGAAGTCAAGATCTCAGATCGGTTTATATGACAGCTATAACAGGTTATGAACCGAATTAAATCATACTTAGCACAGTTGCTGGTATCATAACAAAACACGTCGTGCAAAATTTCATTCCAATCGAATAAGAATCGCGCTCTCTAGAGGCTCAAGAAGTCAAGTCCCCAGATCTGTTTATATGACAGCTATATCAGGTTATAAACCGATTTAAACCATACTTAGCACAGTTGTTAGAAGTGAAACTAAAACACTATTTGCAAAATTTCATTTAAATCGGATAAGAATTGCGCACGCTAGAGGCTCAAGTAGTCAAGACCCAAGATCGGTTTATATGACAGCTATATCAAAACATAGACCGATATGGCCCATTTGCAATACCAACCGACCTACACTAATAAAAAGTATTTGTGCAAAATTTCAAGCGGCTAGCCTTACTCCTTCGGAAGTTAGCGTGCTTTCGACAAACAGACGGACGGACGGACAGACGGACGGACATGGCTAGATCGACATAAAATGTCGCGACGATCAAGAATATATATACTTTATGGGGTCTAAGACGAATATTTCGGGTAGTTACAAACAGAATGACGAAATTAGTATACCCCCCATCGTATGGTGGAGGGTATAAAAATTCAGCCAAAATTGAGACATCCAGGTGCTCAAGAAATCAAATCGGGAGATCGGTAGGGACGATCAATAATATATACACTTTATGGTGATTTAAACCATACTTAGCACAGTTGTTAGAAGTGAAACTAAAACACTATTTGCAAAATTTCATTTAAATCGGATAAGAATTGCGCACGCTAGAGGCTCAAGAAGTCAAGACCCAAGATCGGTTTATATGACAGCTATATCAAAACATAGACCGATATGGCCCATTTGCAATACCAACCGACCTACACTAATAAAAAGTATTTGTGCAAAATTTCAAGCGGCTAGCCTTACTCCTTCGGAAGTTAGCGTGCTTTCGACAAACAGACGGACGGACGGACAGACGGACGGACATGGCTAGATCGACATAAAATGTCGCGACGATCAAGAATATATATACTTTATGGGGTCTAAGACGAATATTTCGGGTAGTTACAAACAGAATGACGAAATTAGTATACCCCCCATCTTATGGTGGAGGGTATAAAAATTCAGCCAAAATTGAGACATCCAGGTGCTCAAGAAATCAAATCGGGAGATCGGTAGGGACGATCAATAATATATACACTTTATGGTGATATAGATCAATATTTCGAGGAGTTACAAACCACCTATAAAGGTGGCTATAAATAAGTTTGTGGTCTTGGCCGTAAGTTTTTGTACTGAAGTCCTAACTAGATAATTATAAACAGCTGTCACAACTATCATGGATGGAATACCCAGTGCTGACATTTTTATACCCACCACCGACGGATGGGGGTATATTCATTTTGTCATTGCGTTTGCAACATATCGAAATATCCATTTCCGACCCTATAAAGTATATATATTCTTGATCAGCGTAAAAATCTAAGACGATCTAGACATGTCCGTCCGTCTGACTGTTGAAATCACGCTACAGTCTTCAAAAATAGAGAAATTGAGCTGAATTTTTGCTAAATCGGACTACATCTTGATATAGCCCCCATATTGACCGATCCGCCGATCTTAGGCCAACAAAGGCCACATTTATTATCCGATTTTGCTGAAATTTGGGACAGTAAGTTGTGTTAGGCCCTTCGACATCCTCCGTCAATTTGGCCCAGATCGGTCCAGATTTGGATATAGCTGCCATATAGACCGATCTCTCGGTTTTAGGTTTTGGGGCCAAAAATAGGACTTAGGACTTACCTTTTATTTAAGCCCCATATTCCCATGGTCAGTAAATAAGTCCTGTTTGGGGGGCGTTTTGCGAAAGGGGTGGGCCCCCAGAAACGTGGTCCCACATTTGGATATCAGATTCGTATTCTGTCGCAAATACCTTTCATTTGAGTCCCATATTGCCATGGTCGGTAAATATTTCCGATTTAGGGGTGTTTTGGGGCTTGGTGTGGTCCCCCTAGCACTTGGTCCGACAATTGGATATCAGATACGTTTTCTTATCCAAAATACCTTTCATTTGAGTCCCATGTTGTCGTGGTTGGTGTAAATATATGTTTGGTAGGTTTTAGGGTGGGGCCGCCCCCTAGGTACCCCATCTTAAATTTGGATACCAAATTTAAGATGGGGTACTATATGAGAGCACACAAAATTTCGCTTAAATCGCACCACCCATCTCCGAGATATGACGTTTCAGATATCAAAAAATGTTGTACCCTATTTTCGGGATCATTAAGCACAATCAGTGAAACTTTCAAGAAAATCGGTTCAGCCGTTTCTGAGTCTATAAGGAACACACAAACAAACAAACACAAATAGATTTTAATAAATAAGATTTGTAATCAACTCCCAAATACCTATTATATGAGACCCATACTGATATGTACGTCGAATATGTTTGTTTGGGGATCTTATGAGGTTAGACTGGCCCCTGGGTTCCTTGGACCCAAATTTTGATAACATCTTCGTATTCTATTCTCCAATACCTTTTATTTGGTAGCCATAATGTCCCAATCGGTCAACCTTGATATAAAAAATTATATAGCCTGTTCCTCCTTCCTGACCATATTCGTAATCTACTCAAGAATGTCTTTTATTCGAGTCCCATATTGTCATTAACGTCCAATTCGTGAATTTTAAGTGATTTTGGGGTCGGGGCAGCCCCCTAGGTATTTGGACCAAATTATTATATAAAATGTGTATTCTACTCCCAAATACCTTTCATTTGAGTCCCATATTGCCTCGATCGGTCCACTTTTTTTAGTTTTACTGTAAGGTCCGCCCCCTTTGAAATATCAAAAAATTATGTAGCCCATTGCTCCTTCCGGAACACTCCTCACAATCTATGAAAATTTCAAAGAAATCGGTTCAGCAGTTTTTGAGTCTAAACGGAACAAACAAAATTACAAAGCCACAAACAAACACAAATTAATTTTTATATATATAGACTACCAGAGCCCGGCCCGCTCCGCTCCACTGCGCCTTCAATTACACCATGCGAAAAAAAGATTTCTTGATCTTACTCTAAAATTTTGACAACATTTTAATAAATAATTTTACTCCAAAATTCTTTTTTCTATAGAAACTGTATTTATATCTATTTTTATCTATGGCTAAGATTGGCAGTTAATATACCTAGAACACCAATTGTTACGGCTCGTCTTAGAATTGGAGGAGTTAAAAAATAATATCAAAAACAACCGCAACAAATTCCTATTTTTAATACCGAAAGGTTGTCATAACAAATATCAATATTCACCACTCTGCCCTCTCTCTATTAGTATTGGCAACTCCATTCAGTTGATCTAATTGATATAGTTGAACAGCCAATATGATAACGCTAATTTAAATGTTACTGTTGCCATCAACAAAGGAAAGGCATAGACTTTAGAACTCAAAGTGAATTAGTAGTTCTCCGTTCCAATCACCCCGGATCATTGCGCAATCACATATAAACAACTGAGAATTTGGCATTTCTCCCATCTGTTATAGCTTTCCTTTGTCTATGTCTATTCGCTTGGACTGACTTAGCGCCTATAAAATTGATCGTCATGTGATAGTTGTCTATAACTGACTATTTGACTACCTATTAAATAGTCATAATTTATTCTTCTTATACCCTCCACTAACTTTGTAACTACTCGAAATATGCTTCTGAGACCCCATAAAGCAAATATATTCTTGATCGCCATGTAATTTTATGTCGATCTAGCCATGTCCGTCCGTCCGTCTGTACAAAGCACGCTAACTTTCGAAGGAGTAAAGCTAGCCGCTTGAAATTTCGCACATATACTTTTTATTAGTTTAGGTCGATTGGGATTGTAAATGGGCCAAAAAGCCAGGTTTTGATATAGCTGCCATTTAAACAGATCTTGGGTATTGACTTCTTGAGCCTCTAGAGGGCGCAATTCTCGCTCTATTTGACTGCAATTTTGCATGTTGTATTTTGGTATCACTTCCAATTACTGTGCTAAGTATGATTCAAATCGGTTAATAATTTGTTATAACTGTCATATAAACCGATCTTGGGTCTTGACTTCTTGAACCTCTAAAGGGCGCAATTCCTATCCGATTTGACTGAAATTTCGCATGTGTTGAGTATGATTCAAATCGGTTAATAATTTGGTGTAGCTGTCACATAAACCGATCTTGGATCTTGACTTCTTGAGCCAGAGAGCGCACAATATTCATCCGATTTGTCTGAAATTTCGAATGAGGTATTTTGTTAAGACTTCCAACAACTGTGCTAAATATTGCGCAAATCAGTACATAACATGATATAGCTGCATTATAAACCGATCTTGAGCCTCTTGAGGGCGCAATTCTCATGCGATTTTTCTACATACGTGTCTAATATGTTCTGAATCGATCAATAGCTTGATCGCATTAACCTATCTCCCGATTTTGCTTCTTGAGCCCCTACAAGGCGCAATTCTTATCCGAATGAACTGAAATATTACACAATGACTTTTACAATGTTCAGCATGTAATTCATTTATGATCCGAATCGGACTATAACTTGATATAGATCCAATAACATGACAGTTATTATTCAATATTCTTTGTTTGCCTAAAAACAGATACAGCGAATAAAACTCGACAAATGCGATCCATAGTGGAGGCTATATAAGATTCGGCCCGGCCAAACTTAGAACGCTCTTACTTGTTTTAAATCAAATCAAATTGCCATATTAAACGATTCTCTGCGGCAAAGAACTAATTTGCCGGTCTATATGTTTGGAGCAGTGGCGACAGTTCTTAGCAATTAAACTATGGAAAGCTTTAGAACATAAAAGTGTTGCCCAGCAGCACGTCGTTTGGCCTTGCCTTGAGAAAGAAGGCCCCTATCGATGAGCTAAAACTGGCGGCCACCTTGACGTTGAGGTTTGCAACTCCTCCTATCACACTGAACGTCATAACATTGCTGATATGGCGGCCCACATTGATTTATGTCCCCAACAATTAATTAAATCACACAGTGTTCTGTTAGGCCATTTTGATCAACTATTTTGTGGAGAGGGAGCCCGCTAGATTTATGAGCAGAACAAATAAATCAGATTCGCAGTCTACATCCTTATACCTTTAATTTAACCCTATATCTTCATGATTGGTGTATACAGCCGTTTGGTGGAGGGGGTCTATAGGAGGGTTGTGCGCACAAATTTGAATGACTCATTCCACTCATTGTTCTAATGGGTCAAATAACCTATTGGGGAAGAATTTAGGAGGTAAAGCACCACCTAGATTCTTGGACACAAAGTTTAATGTCATATTCGTAATCTGCTCCCAAATACCTTTCATGGGAGTCCCTTGTAACTATGATCAAATAATTTTTCCATTTGGATGTGGGCGACACCCAATTATTGGACCTAATTATAACCTCCACCATAAAATGGGGGTATACTAATTTCGTCATTCTGTTTGTAACTTCTCGAAATATTCGTCTAAGACCCCATCAAGTATATATATTCTTGATCGTCGACATGATTGACATTTCAAGTCGAACTAGCCATGTCCGTCCGTCTGTCCGCCCATTTGCCTGTCGAAAACACGCTAACTTTCGAAAGAGTGAAGAAAGCCGCTTAATATTTTGTAGAAATACTTCCTATCAGTGTAGGTCGGTAGGGATTGTAAATGAGCCAGGTTCAGGTTTAGATATAGCAGCCATATATCAATTCTAGAGGGCGCAATTCTTATCCGATTAGAATGAAATTTTGCATAACGTGTTTTGTTATGATTTCCAACAACTGTGTCAAGTATGGTTCAAATCGATCCATAACCTGATATAGCTGCCAAAATATACTGATGTTGGGTCTTGATTCCTTGAGTCTCTAGAGGGCGCAATTCTTATCCGATTGGAATGAAATTTTGCACAACGTGTTTCGCTATGACTTTCAAACACTGTGCTAAGTATGGTTCAAATCGCTCAATAACCAAATATAGCTGCCATATAAACCGATCTAAAGTCTCGACTTCTTTCACCTCTAGAGGGCGTAATTCTTATCCAATTAGAATGAAATTCTGCACAACGTATTTTGTTATGGTTTCCAACAACTGTGCCAAGTATGGTTTAAATCGGTCTGTAACCTGATATAGTTGTCATATAAACCGATATGTGGACCTTATTTCTTCAGCTTCTAGAGGGCGCAATTCTAATCCGATTGGAATGAAATTTTGCACGACGTGTTTTGTTACGATATCCAACAACTGTGCTAAGTATGGTTCAAATCGGTCAATAACCTGATATAGCTGCCATAAAAACCGATCTTGGGTCTTGACTTCTTGAGCATCTAGAGGGCGCAATTCTTATCCAATTAGAATGAAATTGTGCACGACGTGTTTTGTTATGACTTTCAACAACTGTGCTAAGTATGGTTCAAATCGGTCAATAACCTGACATAGCTGCCATATAAACCGATCTTGGGTCTTGATTTCTTGCGCCTCTAGAGGGCGCAAACCTTATCCGATTGGAATGAAATTTTGCACAACGTGTTCTGTTATGATATGCAAGAACTGTGCCAAGTATCGTTCAAATCGGTCCATAACCTGATATAGCTGCCATATAAACCGATCTTGGGTCTTGAATTCTTGAGCTTCTAGAGGGCGCAATTATTATCCGATTTGCCTGAAATTTTGTACGACGGATCCTCTCATGACCATAAACATACGTGTTTATTATGGTCTGAATCGGTCAATAGCCCGATACAGCTCCCATATAAATCGAGCTCTCTATTTTAGTTCTTGAGCCCCCAAAGGGCGCAATTTTTATTCAAATTGGCTGACAGTTTACACAGGTCTCCAACATATAATTTAATTGTGGTCTAAACCGGATCATATCTTGATATCGCTCTAAAAGCAGACCAAATCTTTTCTTATATAATTTTTTGCCTAAGAAGAGATACCGGGAAAAGAACTCGACATATGCGCTCCATGGTGGAGGGTATATAAGATTCGGCCCGGTCGAACCTTGCACGCTTTTATTTGGTATTATGAAATTCGTAGTCTACTCCTGAATACCTTTGATTTGAATCCCATATTGTCCCGATTAGTTCACTTTTATTTTGGAGTGGTACTTTTAGGGTAAGGGGGAGTGTCCGCCTACTACCGATATCAATAAATAATATCGCCTATTGCTCCTTCCGGATCATTCGCCACAATCTGTGAAAATTTGAAAGAAATTGGTTCATCCGTTTTGGAGTCTATACGAACAAACAAATTTACAGACCCACAAACAAACAAACAAACAAGCATACAAAAATACAAACATTCAAACATACAAACATACAAATATCCAAACATATAAAACAAGTAAAAAGGGGTTAAGTTCGGCCGGGCCGAACTTTGGATACCCACCACCTCGGGTATATATGTAAACCACCTTTCATCAAAATCTAGCGATACCTTATGTCCCATAGCAGTTATATCCAAATATGATCCGATTTGGACCAAATACTAATAAGTACAAGTCATTGTTCAATTATGTATAACAAAATGTTGGTATTTTTAGTAGCTATATCTAACAAGTAAAAGCGTGCTAAGTTCGGCCGGGCCGAATCTTATATACCCTCCACCATGGATCGCATTTGTCGAGTTTTTTTCCCGGCATCTCTTCTTAGGCAAAACAGGATATAAGAAAAGATTTTCTCTGCTATTAGAGCGATATCAAGATATGGTCCGGTTTGGACCACAATTAAATTATATGTTGGAGACCTATGTAAAATGTCAGCCAATTCGAATAAGAATTGCGCCCTTTGTGGGCTCAAGAAGTAAAATAGAGAGATCGATTTATATGGGAGCTGTGTCGGGCTATATACCGATTCAGACCATAATAAACACGTACGTTAATGGTCATGAGAGAATCCGTCGTACAATTTCAGGCAAATCGGATAATAATTGCGACCTCTAGAGGCTCAAGAAGTCAAGATCCCAGATCGGTTTATATGGCAGCTATATCAGGTTATGAACCGACTTGTACTTTATTTGACATTGTTGTTGAAAGTAACAATAAAAAACGTCTTGCGAAATTTCAGCAAAATCAGATAGAAATTGAGCCCTCTAGAAGCTCAAGAAGTCAAGTCCCAAGATCTGTTTATATGACAGCTTTATCAGGTTATGAACCGATTTGAACCATATTTGGCACAGTTGTTGGATATCGTAACAAAACACGTCGTGCAAAATTTCATTCCAATCGGATAAGAGTTGCGCACTCTAGAGGCTCAAGAAGTCAAGACCCAAGATCGGTTTATATGGCAGCTATGTCAGGTTATGAACCGATTTGAACCATACTTGGCACAGTTGTTGGATATCATGGCAAAACACGTCGTGCGGAATTCCATTCCAATCGGATAAGAATTGCACGCTCTAGAGGCTCAAGAAGTCAAGACCCAAGATTGGTTTATATAGCAGCTATATCAAAACATGGACCGATATCGACCATTTACAATACCAACCGACCACTTAATAGAAGTATTTGTGCAAAATTTCAAGCGACTAGCTTTACTCCTTCGGAAGTTAGCGTGCTTTCGACAGACAGACGGATGGACGGACGGACGGACATGGCTAGATCGACATAAAATTTCACGACGGTCAAGAATATATATACTTTATGGGGTCTCAGACGAATATTTCGAGTAGTTACAATCAGAATGACGAAATTAGTGTACCCCCCATCTCATGGTGGAGGGTATAAAAAGGATGTCGAAGGGCTCAACACAACTCACTGTCCCAAATTGCGGCGACATCGGACAATAAATGCGCCTTTTATGGGTCTTAGACCCTAAATCGGAGGATCGGTCTATATGACAGCTATATCCAAATCTGGACCGATCTGTGCCATAATGCAGAACTATGTCAAGGGGTTTAACCTAACTCACTGTCCCAAATTTCAGCAAAATCGGATAAAAAATGTGGCCTTTATGGGCCTAAGACCCTAAATCGGAGGATCGGTCTAAATGGCAGCTATATCCAAATCTGGACCGATCTGAACCAAATTGACGAAGGATGTCGAGAAGCCTAACATAACTCTCTGTCACAAATTTTAGCAAAATCGGATAATTAATGTGGCTTTTATGGGTCTAAGACCCTAAATCTGAGGATCGGTCTATATGGCAGCTTTATCCATATCTGGACCGATCTGTGCCAAATTGACGAAGGATGTTGAAGGGCCTAACACAACTCACTGTCCCAAATTTCAGCAAAATCGGATAGTAAATGTGGCTTTTATGGGCCAAAGACCCCAAATGGGCTGATCGGTCTATATGGGGGCTATATCAAGTTATAGTCCGATATAGCTCATCTTCGAACTTAACCTGTTTATGGACAAAAAAAGAATCTGTGCAAAATTTCAGCGCAATATCTCTATTTTTAAAGACTGTAGCGTGATTTCAACAGACAGACGGACAGTCAGACGGACATCTCTAGACGTTTTAGATTTTTACGCTGATCAAGAACATTTATAGGGTCGGAAATGGATATTTCGATGTGTTGCAAACGGAATGACAAAATGAATATACCCCCATCCTTCGGTGGTGGTTTGTAGCGGTTGGTCTATAAATCCGTTTACCGGATTTTGGGGGTGGGCGGCTCTCCTAGACATCCCACCCCAGAATTTGATACCAAAATATTTTGGTTTTAGATCTTTCCTATATTCCTGTATTTAATTTTTTTTATTCAAAAGACCTATATGTTCCCATAACAAAGATACATGCTGATGATTAATTTTTACCACTCTGCCCTCTCTCTGTTCATGTTGGCATGTTTTTAATTGGATCAAATAAATGCAATTGGGTCAAATAATTTCAGTTGAAGACTGCCAGATGACGCTTATTTAAATGTTAGTGCTACTCGCTTAGAGTGGATCATATGGTATGGTGGTTGTCTATGAATGACTATTCATAGACAACCACCATATGACCACCTATTAAATAGTCATCATTTAATCTTTTTTTACACCCACCACCGAAGGATGGGGGTATATTCATTTTGTCGTTTCTTTTGCAATATATAGAAATATCCATTTCCGACCCTATTAATAATATACATTCTTGATCAGCGTAAAAATCTATGACGATTTAGACATGTCCGTCCGTCTGTCTGTTGAAATCACACTACAATCTTTAAAAATAGAGATATTGAGCTGAAACTCTGCACAGATTCTTTTTTTGTCCATAAGCAGGTGAAGTTCGAAGATGGGCTATATCGGACTATATCTTGATATAGCCCCCATATAGACCGATCCGCCGATTTAGGGTCTTAGGCCCATAAAAGCTCAGATCGGTCCAGATTTGGATATAGCTGCCATATAGACCGATCCTCCGATTTAGGGTCTTATGCCCATAAAAGCCACATTTATTATCCGATTTAGCTGAAATTTTGGACAGTGAGTTGTGTTAGTCCCTTCGACTTCCTTCGTTAATTTAGGCTAGATCGGTTCAGATTTGGTTATACCTGCCGTATATACCGATCCTACGATTTAGTGTCTTAGGCCCATAAAAGAAACATTTACTATCCGATTTTAATGACATTTGGGATAGATAGGATAATAGACATCTTTCTTCAATTTGGCACTTATCGGTTCAGATTTGTATATAGCTGCCATATAGACCGATTTCTCGATTTAAGGTTTTGGGCCCGAAAAAGGCGCATTTATTGTCTGATGCCGCTGAAATTTAGGACAGTGAGTTAAGTTAAATAAGTAAGTTAGGTAAATTTTATACCTTATGTCCCATAGCAGTTGTATCGAAATATGTTCCGATTTGGACCAAATACTACAATATTATGAACAATTCAATTGTTCAATTGTGCATAATAAAATAGTGAACGAATCTTATATACCCTCCACCATGGAGCGCATTTGTCGAGTTCTTTTCCCGACATTTCTTCTTAGGCAAAAAAAGATATAAGAAAAGATTTGCTCTGCTATTAGAGCGATATTAAGATATGATCCAGTTTAGACCACAATTAGATTATATGTTGGAGACCTGTGTAAAATGTCAGACAATTCGAATAAGAATTGCGCCCTTTGGGAGCTCAAGAAGTAAAATAGAGAGATCGATTTATATGGAAGCTGTATCGGGCTTTAGACCGATTCAGACCATAATAAACACGTATGTTGATGATCATGTGAGAATCCGTTGTACAAAATTTCAGGCAAATCGGATAATAATTGCGACCTCTAGAGGCTCAAGAAGTCAAGATCCCAAGATCAGGTTATGAACCGAATTGAATCATACTTAGCACAGATGTTGGATATAATATCGAATGAACCGTTTTGAACCATACTCAGCACAGAAGTGATACTAAAACACCATGAGCAAAATTTCAGTCAAATGGGATGAGAATTGCGCACTCTAGAGGCTCAAGAAGTCAAGACCCAAGATCGGTTTATATGGCAGCTATATCAGGTTATGAACCGAATTGAATCATACTTAGCACAGATGTTGGATATCATAACAAAACACGTCGTGCAAAATTTCATTCCAATCGGATAAGAATTGCGCACTCTACAGGCTCAAGAAGTCAAGACCCTAGATCGGTTTATATGGCAGCTATATCAGGTTATGAACCGATTTGAACCATACTTAGCACAGTTGTTAAAGTCATACTAAAACACTATGTGCAAAATGTCAGTCAAATGGGATGAGAATTGCGCACTCTAGAGGCTCAAGAAGTCAAGACCCAAGATCGGTTTATATGACAGCTATATCAGGTTATGAACCGAATTGAATCATACTTAGCGCAGTTGTTGGATATCATAACAAAACACGTCGTGCAAAATTTCATTCCGATCGGGTAAGAATGGCGCTCTCTAGAGGCTCAAAAAGTCGAGACTTTAGATCGGTTTATATGGCAGCTATATTTGGTTATTGACCGATTTGAACCATACTTAGCACATTTATTAGAAGTAAAACTAAAACACTATGTGCAAAATTTCAGTCACATCGGATAATAATTGCGACCTCTGGAGGCTCAAGAAGTCAAGACCCAAGATCGATTTATATGACAGCTATATCAGGTTATGAACCGAATTAAATCATACTTAGCACAGTTGCTGGATATCATAACAAAACGCGTCGTGCAAAATTTCATTCCAATCGGATAAGAATCGCGCTCTCTGAGGCTAAAGAAGTCAAGACCCAAGATCGGTTTATATGACAGCTATGCCAGGTTATTTACCGATTTGAACCATACTTAGCACAGTTGTTGGACATCATAATAAAACACGTCGTGCAAAATTTCATTCTGATCGGATAAGAATTGCGCACTCTAGAGGCTCAAGAAGTCAAGACCCAAGATCGGTTTATATGGCAGCTATATCAAAACATAGACCGATATGGCCCATTTTCAATACCAACCGACCTACACTAATAAAAAGTATTTGTGGAAAATTTCAAGCGGCTAGCCTTTCTCCTTCGGAAGTTAGCGTGCTTTCGACAGACAGACGGACGGACGGACGAACGGACAGACGGACGGACATGGCTAGATCGACATAAAATGTATAGTATACCCCCCATCCTATGGTGGAGGGTATAAAAATGATCTAAACCATAGACGACATGGATATCGAAAAGCCTAACATAAGTCACTGTGTCAAATTTCAGTGAAATCGGATTATAAATGCGCCTTTCTGGACCGATTTGGGCTAAGTTGCAGAAAAATGGAGAAGGACGTAGAAGAACCTAACTTAACTCACTGTCTCAAATTTCAGCGACATCGGACAATAAATGAGCCTTTTATGGACCCAAAACCTAAAACCGAGATAGCGGTCTATATGGCAGCTTCCAAATCTGAACGGTCTGTGCGATATTGCAGAGGTATGTCAAGGGGCTTAACTTATATGACTGTCACAAATTTCGGCGACATTGCACAATAAACGTGCTTTTTATGAGCCCAGAACCTTAAACCGAGAAATCTATAAATCTATATGGCAGCTATATCCAAATCTGAGCCAAATTGAAGAAAAATGTCGAAGGGTCTAAGTCAACTCACTGTCCCAAATTTCATCAAAATCGAATAATAAATGTGGCTTTTATGAGACTATATGATCTATATGGCAGCTATATCCAAATCTGGACCGATCTGGGCCAAGTGAAGAAGGATGTCGACTGGGCTATCACAACACACTATCCCAAATTTCAGCAAAATTTGATACTAAATGTGCCTTTTATGGGCCTAAGAACCTAAATAGGCAAATCGGTCTATATGGCGGCTATTTTAACCTATAGTCCGATATAGCCCATCTTCGAACTTAACCTGGATATGGACAAAAAAAGAATATGTCAAAGTTTCAGCTCAATATCTCTTTTTTTAAGAATGTGGCGTGATTTCAACAGACAGACGGAGGGATGGACATGGCTAGATGAGTCTTAGATTTTTACGCTGAGGATATATACAGGGTGGCTGATGAATATTGCTACAATGATGAATATTGCTACATTTTTTTTTCGGTGTATGGAATACATTTTTCTTTTATTCATGTTAAATTAAATTATTAAATTAATTATTAAATTATTATTAATTAAATTAATTAATTAATTAATTAAATTAATTATTAAATTATTATTATTAAATAGAAAAAAAGTTATTACATTTTTTTTTGGTAGCGGCTTTCATCAGCCACCCTGTATATACTTTATATGGTCGGAAATGGATATTTCGATATGTTGCAAACGGTGGTGGGTATAAAACAAGTAAAAGCGTGCTAAGTTCGGCCGGGCCGAATCTTATATACCCTCCACCATGGATCGCATTTGTCGAGTCCTTTTTCCGGCATCTCTTCTTAGGCAAAAAAGGATATAAGAAAAGAGTTGCTCTGCTATTAAAACGATATCAAGATATGGTCCGGTTCGGACCACAATTAAATTATATGTTGGAGACCTGTGTAAAATTTCAGCCAATTCGTATAAGAATTGCGCCCATTGGGGCACACGAAGTAAAATAGAGAGAACGATTTATATTGGATCTGTATCGGGCTATAGACCGATTCAGACCATAATAAACACGTTTGTTGATGGTCATGAGAGAATCCGTCGTACAAAATTTCAGGCATATCGGATAATAATTGCGACCTCTAGGGGTCAGGAAGTCAAGATCCCAGATCGGTTTATATGGCAGCTATATCAGGTTATGAACCGATTTGAACCTTATTTGACACAGTTGTTGAAAGTAAAAATAAAAAAAATAAAATACGTCATGCAAAATTTCAGCCAAATCGGATAGGAATTGCGCCCTCTAGAAGCTCAAGAAGTCAAATCCCCAGATCTGTTTATATGACAGCTATATCAGGTTATGGACCGATTTCAACCATACTTGGTACATTTCAACCATACTTTGTGCACAAATTCATTTAAATTGGATAAGAACTGTGCCCTCTAGAGGCTCAAGAAGTCAAGACCCAAGATCGGTTTATATGGCAGCTATATCAGGTTATGGACCGATTTAAACCAAACTTGGCACACTTGTTGGGTATCATGACAAAACCCGTCGTGCGAAATTTCATTCTGATCGGGTAAGAATTGCGCACTCTAGAGGCTCAAGAAGTCAAGACCCAAGATCGGTTTATATGGCAGCTATATCAGGTTATGGACCGATTTGAACCATACTTGGCACAGTTGTTGCATATCATAACAAAACACGTCGTGCAAAATTTCATCCCAATCGGATAAGAAATGCGCACTCTAGAGGCTCAAGAAGTCAAGACCCAAGATCGGTTTATATGGCAGCTATATCATGTTATGGACCGATTTGAACCATACTTGGCACAGTTGTTGCATATCATAACAAAACACGTCGTGCAAAATTTCATCCCAATCGGATAAGAAATGCGCACTCTAGAGGCTCAAGAAGTCAAGACCCAAGATCGGTTTATATGGCAGCTATATCAAAACATGGACCGATATGGCCCATTTACAATACCAACCGACCTACACTAATAAGAAGTATTTGTGCAAAATTTCAAGCGGCTAGCTTTACTCCTTCGGAAGTTAGCGTGCTTTCGACAGACGGACGGACGGACGGACGGACGGACGGACGGACAGACGGACGGACATGGCTAGATCGACATAAAATGTCACGACGATCAAGAATATATATACTTTATGGGGTCTCAGACGAATATTTCGAGTAGTTACAAACAGAATGACGAAATTAGTATACCCCCCATCTTATGGTGGAGGGTATAAAAAGACTCAATGATGACTATTTAATAGGTAGTCAAATGATATGGTACACTCTAAGCGAGTAGCACTAACATTTAAATTAGCGTCATTTGGCATTCTTCAACTGAAATTGTTTGATCCAATTGGATTTAGTTGATTCAATTAAAAACATGCCAACATGAACAGAGAGAGGGCAGATTGGTAAAAATTAATCATCAGCATGTATCTTTGTAATGACAACCTATCGGTCCTTTGAATAAAGAAAAATAAAATATAGGGATATGGGAAGGATCTATTGTAAAAGCAAAAAATTTTTATCAAATTCTGGTGTGGGATGCCTAGGAGAGCCGCTCACCCCCATTTTTTTATATCTGAAGGGGGAGCGGACCCTCCCCCTTATCCTAATTTTCAGAAACGTTAAATTTCGGACGGTGGTGCAATTTAAGCGATTTTGTGTGCTCTCTGATAGTAACCTACAAACATAAATTTGGTATCAAAATTTCGGATAGGGTACCGCGCCACCCCAAAACCTACCAAATATATATTGGGTTGCCCAAAAAGTAATTGCGGATTTTTTAAAAGAAAGTAAATGCATTTGTAATAAAGCTTAGAATGAACTTTAATCAAATATACTTTTTTTACACTTTTTTTCTAAAGCAAGCTAAAAGTAACAGCTGATAACTGACGGAAGAAAGAATGCAATTACAAAGTCACAAGCTGTGAAAAAATTTGTCAACGCCGACTATATGAAAAATCCGTAATTACTTTTTGGACAACCCAATATATACACCAATCACGACAATATGGAACTCAAATGATAGGTATTTAAGATTAGAAAACGTACCTGATATCCAATTGTCGGACTAAGTGTTGAGGGGACCACCCCCTTCCCCAAAACACCCCTAAATCGGACATATGAAAGGTATTTGCGAGTAAAATACGAACCTGATATCCAAATTTGGGACAATGTTTCTGGGGGTCCATCCCTTCCCCAAAACACCCCCAAATATGACTTATTTACAGACCATGGCGAAATTGGGGCAATGAAAGGTATTTGAGTGTAGAATACGAATCCGATATCCTAATGTAGAACCAAGTTTGAGGGGCCGCCTATACCCGAGAACATCGCCCAAAGAAGACAAATTTACGACTATAGCAATATGGTGCTCAAATGAAAGGTCTTTGGGAGTAAAGCACGAATATGATGTATTTAATTTATTTAAGCCATCACCCCTTTCCCAAACACCCCCAAAGGAAAACAATTTTTCGATCATGCCAATATGTGGCTCAAATGAAAGGTATTTGAGATTAGAAAACGAATTTGATAACCAATTTTGGGGCCATGTGTTTGTGGGACGCCTCATCTCCAACTCCCCTCAAAACCATTGGCAATATGTGGTTTAAATAAATGATATTTGAGAGAAGAGCACGATACTGATATTTTTTCAGAGCAAGCTGTCTGGGGAACCACCTCACCCCCGAAAACACCCCTAAATGAGACATCTTGAGAATATCGGGCTGATATAACGTATTTTAAGAATGGAGTACATCTTACATCCAATCTTAAATTCGGAGACCAATAAAAATCATATGGGATTCAGATAAAGGCACTTATATTGTAAAACTTTTTGTCAAGCGATATAGTATTTTCGGAGCATGGTGTTTCACCAGAAGCTTTTTAATTGTCGAAAATAAATATTCCAAGCAAAATTTTGTTCCATATAAATTAAAAGAAGGCGCAACGGAGCGGGCCCAGTCCAAGGTGTCTACGGGGCCTACCCAACCTTAAAAATCCACAAAACGAGCATGAATGTCCAACGTCACAAAATGGGTATCAAATGAAAGTTCGGTGGGGGTTGACTACGAATCTGGTATATGCATTTAGTAGAGTCTGGGACCGGCGCACCCTATGTATAATACACTTCACTTACCCTATTAGTACAGTGTGGTGTGTGTACAATATTCAATTCTGAACCAATTTTGATGGACCTCGACGGATGTTTTCAGATGGGTTACTAAACAATCCGTATCAAATTTCGAGCAAATTTGTTCAAACTGCAGTAACTTACTTTACATTAATTGGCTATGACACAACATTTGTTCTACTAGCCGAACGTAGAATAGCGTTCCAAGTATCTCGATCTTCTGCGCTCAATCTAAAATCTCTGACACCAAGTTTCGAAGCGTCTCCCACCACTTGATCTTTCCATCGGACTTTTGGTCGTCCCGGTTTGCGTGTGCCACCGTGTTTGCCTTCAAAAGACTTCTTTGCTGGAGCTTCTTCATCCATTCTGACAACATAACCTAGCCAACGCAGCCGTTGTATTTTGATGCATGTAGCATGTCGTCATACAGCTCGTGGTTCATACGTCGCCTACATTCTCCGTTAACGCAAACCGGTCCATATATTTTACGAAGAATCTTTCTCTCAAATACTCCAAGCACTGCCTCGTCTGCTTTCACAAGTACCCATGCTTTAGAACCATAATCTTCGTCTGTCGAGAGGTGGCCTTGTTTCTAAACTGCTTACTTAGTCCAAAGTAGCACCTGTTTGCCAGTATTGTTCTTCGCTTAATCTCAAAACTGCTGTCATTCGTTTCGGATACGGCAGTGCCGAGGTAGATAAAGTTAGTGACTGTCTCAAAGTTGTGGTTCCCAAATTTCTCCATTTTCTTTATCTGCTCGGTTGTGCAAGGCTTTTTGGGAGTTGAAACCATCCATTTCCATTTACTGCCAGACCCATTTCCACTGACTCTCTTTCGATTCTTTCAAAGACTGTAGTTACTACTTCCGGTGACCGACAAATGATATCTATGTCGTCGGCATAGGCGTGCAGGATGTGTTCTCTTGTGAGTCGTGTGCCATATCTATTCACATTTGCATCTCGTATAATCTTCTCCAGCAGGATATTAAAGAGATCACACGATAGGCTGTCTTCTTGTCTGAAACCTCGTTTGGTATTAAATGGTTCGGAGAGATTCTTTCCTATTCTTACTGAGGAACGCGTATCAGCAAGTGTCATCCTGCAGAGTCTTATTAATTTTGCAGGGATACCAAACTCGGCATGGCTTGAAATACCTTCGAACGTAAAGGAGTATCGAAGGCGGCTTTGTAGTCAACAAAGATATGGTAGGTGTTGACTTATCCTTCTCGGGTCTTTTCCAGGATTTGGTGCAGTGTGTATATCTAGTCTTGGGTGGATCTTCCAGGTCTAAAGCCGCGTTGATACGGCCCAATTATCTCATTGACTTTAGGTTTTAATCTTTCACACAGTACGCTCGACAGTATCTTGTATACGATGGGAAGGAGACTTATTCCTCTGTGGTTGACACATTCTGTCTTGTCTCCTTTCTTGCGGACGGAACATAGTATGCTGTGGTTCCAATAATCGGGTATGCGTTCTTCTAGCCAGATAAGCTGATGCATACGCCTTATCAGCGTGTCGCCTCCGGTCTTAAATAGTTCAGCGGGTAACCCGTCGGCTCCTGCTGCCTTTTTGTTTTTTAGTCGGATCACTGCTACTTGGACCTCATTCTGACTAGGAGGTAAACATTCGGTACCATCATCAGGGATTGGTTCTGCGGTATCCTCTTCGCCGCCAACGTCGGACACTAGCCATAACTAGGTAAAATGTTCTTTCCATATCCTCAGCATGTTACCTGTGTTAGTTACCAGATGTCCTTCTTTGTCTCTGCAGAAGGATGTGCCTGCACCAAAGCCATCGCTTTGATGTTTAATTTTTGGTAGAATTTCCGGACTTCATTCTAACTCCTGTACATCTTAATTCGCTAACACTCACGTCTTTCCATTTCCTTTTTATTTCTGCAGAATAGACGTTTCTCCTCTCTCCTTTTCTCCCGATACCTGTCCTTTATCTGGCGCGTTGCTACTGATTGCAGGGTTGCTCTATATGCCGTATTCTTGGCTTCAGTAGCATCTCGACACTCTTGGTCGTACCATGGGTTTCTTGGGGGAGGCTTCCGGTACCTAAGTACGGATTTCGGGGCATTTTCCATGGAGTGGGCAATAGTTTGCCACTGCGCCATTATATCATCGGAACAAGGAGTGCTTTCATTAAGCAGTTGGGTCAATCGAGTGGAGTATGCCGCTGCCATTTGTTGTGTTTGCAGCTTTTCAATGTCCAGCTTCCGTGGAGTGTCAGATCGTACTTTCTTCGCCATATTCAAACGGGTGCGAACCTTTGCTGCAGCAAGGTTATGATCCGAATCTAAAGGGTGATTTTTTTGAGGTTAGGATTTTCATGCATTAGTATTTGACAGATCACGTGGGATTTCAGACATGGTGTCAAAGAGAAAGTTGCTCAGTATGCTTTGACATTTCATCATGAATAGACTTACTAACGAGCAACGCTTGCAAATCATTGAATTTTATTACCAAAATCAGTGTTCGGTTCGAAATGTGTTCAAATTTTGACAAATTTTGTTCAGCGATGAGGCTCATTTCTGGTTGAATGGCTACGTAAATAAGCAAAATTGCCGCATTTGGAGTGAAGAGCAACCAGAAGCCGTTCAAGAACTGCCCATGCATCCCGAAAAATGCACTGTTTGGTGTGGTTTGTACGCTGGTGGAATCATTGGACCGTATTTTTTCAAAGATGCTGTTGGACGCAACGTTACGGTGAATGAACACATTTCGAACCGAACACTGATTTTGGTAATAAAATTCAATGATTTGCAAGCGTTGCTCGTTAGTAAGTCTATTCATGATGAAATGTCAAAGCATACTGAGCATCTTTCTCTTTGACACCATGTCTGAAATCCCACGTGATCTGTCAAATACTAATGCATGAAAATCCTAACCTAAAAAAAATCACCCTTTATATTCGCTCCACGATCGATCGTACATCTAACACGCTGGATGAATGCCTTCCATCTATCACAACGTGATCAATTTGATTTCTCGTGTTTTGATCGGTTGACAGTTAGGCTTGGCATCTAGAGCCCTAAATTTATAAAATCCTTGTAATCACAAAAACATCGAACATGCATACGCTATCATATTGAATAACCTTTGTTTTGCTCCATAACTCAAAAAACAAACAAAATTTAATATAAAAATTTAAGAAAAACAGACAAACTAATGAAGGTATAAACGCACTAAATATGCAAATTCAACTATGCATTATTCATTGTAAATAGAAGAACTTTTTATATTCCCCACCATTTCGACATTCCGTTTGTAACACCTCGAAATATGCGTCAAAGACCACATAAAGAATATATATTTTTGATCGCCATGACATTTTAAGTCAATCTAGCCAAATCCGTCTTAGATCGGGTTTGCTCTGCTATTCAAATAATTTCTATCCCCCAATATATGGCGCTGAATTTGTTGTTGGTGATGCTCGCTGTTGATTCCCATCACATTGTTTATTTTTATACCCACCACCGAAGGATGGGGGTATATTCATTTCCGACCCTATAAAGTATATATATTCTTGACCAGCGTAAAAATCTAAGACGATCTAGACATGTCCGTCCGTCTGTCCGTCTGTCTGTTGAAATCACGCTACAGTCTTAAAAACTAGAGATATTAAGCTGAAATTTTGCACAGATTCTTTTTTTGTCCATAAGCAGGTTAAGTTCGCAGATGGGCTATATCGGACTATATCTTGATATAGCCCCCATATAGACCGATCGGCCGATTTAGGGTCTTAGCCCCATAAAAGCCACATTTATTATCCGATTTAGCTGAAATTTGGGACAGTGAGTTGTGTTAGGCCCTTCAACATCCTTTGTCAATTTGGCTCAGATCGGTTCAGATTTGGATATAGCTGCCATATAGACCGATCCTCCGATTTAGGGTCTTAGGCCCATAAAAGCCACATTTATAATCCGATTTCGCTGAAATTTAGGACAGGGAGTTGTGTTAGGCCCTTCGACTTCCTTCGTTAATTTTGCCTAGATCGGTTCAGATATGGATATAGCTGCCATATAGACCGATCCTCCGATTTCGGGTCTAAGGCCCACAAAAGCCATATTTATTATTCGATTTTGATGAAATTCGAGACAGTGAATTGTGTTAGGCCCATCGACATCCCTCGTCAATTTGGCCCAGATCGGTCCAGATTTGGATATAGCTGCCATATAGACCGATCCTTCAATTAAGGGTCTTAAGCCCATAAAAGCCACATTTATTATCCGATTTTGCTGAAGTTTGCGACAGTGAGTTGTCTTAGGCCCTTCGAAATCTGTCTTCAATTTGGACCAGATCGGTTCAGATTTGGATATAGCTGCCATATAGACCGATTTCCTGTTTTAAGGTTTTGGGCCCATAAAATGCTCATTTTTTGTCCGATGTCGCCGAAATTTGGGACAGTGAGTTAGGTTAAGCCCCTAGACATACTTTTGCAACATCGCACAGATTGGTCCAGATTTGGATATAGCTGCCATATAGACCGATATCTAGGTTTTAGGTTTTGGGGCCATAAAAGACGCATTTATTGTCTGATGTCGCTGAAATTTGAGACAGTGAGTTTAGTTAGGCTCTTCGACGTCATTCTTCAATTTTGCCCAGATCGGTCTAGATTTGAATATAGCTGCCATATAGACCGATCTCTCGATTTAAGGTTTTGGGCCCATAAAAGAGGCATTTATTGTCCGATTTCGCCGAAATTTTGGACAGTGCTTTAAGTTAGGCTCTTCGACATTTTTATGCAACTTGGCCCAAATCGGTCCAGATTTGGATATAGGTGCCATGTAGACCGATATGACGATTTAAAGTCTTGGCCCCATAAAATTCGCATTTATAATCCGATATCACTGAAATTTGACAAAGTCTTATGTTAGGCTTTTCGACATCCGTGTCGTATATGGTTCAGATCGGTTTATTTTTAGATATATCTACTGTACTTATTAGTATTTGGTCCAAATCGGAACATATTTTAATATAACTGATATGGGACATAAGTTTTGAATTTTTCAGCGAATTTTGATGAAAGGCGGTTTACATATATACCCGAGGTGGTGGGTATTCAAAGTTCGGCCCGGCCGAACTTAACGCCTTTTTACGTGTTTAATTGAGTAGAATTTCCACTTTTGTCGGCCAATCTAATGTCACCGTTGCGCATCGGAAAGCATATTCAGCTTACCCATGGCATAAATATCAAAAAAAATTTCAGCACTGAATATTCCTTTAATAATAGTTGCGACAATTGTGAATAATTATCCATTTAAGTCTTCAGTACAAAAATTAATGGTCTAACCACTAAATGTGTTTCTTCTTTTTATACCCTCCATCATAAACTTATTTTGTCATTCCGTTTGTAAAACATCGAAATATTCATCTGAGACCCAACAAAGTATGTCCGTTCGTCCATCTGTCGAAAGCACACTTTTCGACTTTCGGAGGGATTAAGCTTGAAATTTTGCACCAACAGTTCCCATTAGGTCAGCTGGGATTATAATTGGCTCATATTGGTCTATGTTTTGATATAGCTGCCATATAAACCGATCTTAGATCTTGACCTCTTGAGCTCCTAAACGACGCAATTCTTATCCGATTTGTCTCAAATTTTGTACAAGGTATTTTGTTATGACCAAAATCTGTGCTTAGTATGCTTCAAATCGGTCTTAAACATGACTCTTTGAGCTTCTAGAGGGCGTAATTCGTATGTGATTTAGCTAAACATTATTTTAACGACTTCTCCTATGACCTTCCACATACGTGCCAAATATGGTCTGAATGGGTCCATAACCAGATATAGCTCCCATATGAACCTACCTCCCGGTTTTAATTCTTAAGCCACTTTAGGGCTCAATTGCCCAAAAAGTAATTGCGGATTTTTCATATAGTCGGCGTTGATAAATTTTTTCACAGCTTGTGAAACTGTAATTCCATTCTTTCTTCTGTCAGTTATCAGCTGTTACTTTTAGCTTGCTTTAGAAAAAAGTGTAAAAAAAGTATATTTGATTAAAGTTCATTCTAAGTTTTATTAAAAATGCATTTACTTTCTTTTAAAAAATGCGCAATTACTTTTTAGGCAACCCAATATTATCCAATTTTGGCTGGCATTTTGCACAATGACTTCTACTATGGTCTTGAACAGCCAAACCAAGCATGGTCCGAATCGATTGACAACCTGAAATTGCTCCAATAGCTTGGCAATTTTTATCTATTATCCTTTGTTTGCTTATAAAGAGATATTTGGAAAAAAATGGCAAATGAGATTCAGGGTAGAGGATATTTAAGATTGGGCCCTTTTACTTGTTGTCACTCGATTCTTTTGCTTTAACTTGTTGTCACTCGATTCGTTCGCCAAATCATTGAAAACAGCTATTTTCCCTTTATAAAATTAGCTGTTTTCAATGAATTAGCGAACGAATCGAGTGACAAAACGAGAACAAATATGTACTTATCGGCACGCCACTTGGGCTCGTCTATAAAATAGAGGCTTCTTATCTTTGAGCTAAATTTTCAATCAAACCCGCTCCACTGCGCTTTTGCTTTCAAAACGTAGAAAATTGTCACCTCTGTAACGTAACCTACCCTCAGATTCTGTGCACGTTCGTTGGGTTTTCCCCTCTAACAGTTTAACACAAACTTGTATATTTGCACTCTACTAAATAAACGTTTATCTATGGCAAAGATAGCCACTTAAACTACCTGAAACACCTACTGTTAAGGCCCGTCTTTAGGTGGGAAATATAAAAAAGTGCAGAAAAGAACCTCAACGAAATTCCTATACTTAATATTTCTTTATTTTAAGGACCGATAGTTTGCCATAACAAAGATAAATACTGCATGATCAATGTTTTCCACTCTGGCCTCTCTGTTCGTGCTGGCGTCTCCATTGAGTTGATCCATTTGCAAGCAGCTAATATATGGCTCTTATTTAAATGTGAGTGCTGCCATCTATAAGGGAAAGGTTAAGACTTTAATACCCAAAGTGTTAATAAAATAGCTTAAAATTTATCCGTTCCATGTCGCCCCGAATACTTGCGCAATCACATATAAACGATTGAGAATTTCACATTTCTCACATCTGTTAGAGCTTTTTATACACTCCACCATAAGATGGGGGGTATACTAATTTCGTCATTCTGTTTGTAACTACCCGAAATATTCGTCTGAGACCCCATAAAGTATATATATTCTTGATCGTCGTGACATTTTATGTCGATCTAGCTATGTCCGTCCGTCTGTCCGTCCGTCCGTCCGTCCGTCCGTCCGTCCGTCCGTCCGTCCATCCGTCCGTCTGTCTGTCGAAAGCACGCTAACTTCCGAAGGAGTAAAGCTAGCCGCTTGAAATTTTGCACAAATACTTCTTATTAGTGTAGGTCGGTTGGTATTGTAAATGGGCCATATCGGTTCATGTTTTGATATAGCTGCCATATAAACCGATCTTGGGTCTTGATTTCTTGAGCCTCTAGAGTGCGCAATTCTTATTCGATTGGAATGAAATTTTGCACGAAGTATTTCGTTATGATATCCAACAACTGTGTCAAGTATGGTGGAAATCGGTCCACAACCTGATATAGCTGTCATATAAAGAGATCTGGGGATTTGACTTCTTGAGCTTCTAGAGGGCGCAATTCCTATCCGATTTGGCTGAAATTTTGCATGACGTATTTTATTTTTACTTTCAACAACTGTGCCAAGTATGGTTCAAATCGGTTCATAACCTGATATAGCTGCCATATAAACCGATCTTGGGTCTTGACTTCTTGAGCCTCTAGCGTGCGCAATTCTTATTCGATCAGAATGAAATTTTGCACGACGTGTTTTGTTATGATATCCAACAACTGTGCTAAGTATGGTGCAAATCGGTCCGTAACCTGATATAGCTGCCATATAAACCGATCTTGGGTCTTGATATCTTGAGCCTCTAGAGGGCGCAATTCTTATCCGATCAGAATGAAATTTTGCACGACGTGTTTTGTTATGATATCCAACAACTGTGCCAAGTATGGTTCAAATCGGTGTATAACCTGATATAGCTGCCATAGAAACCGATCTTGTGTCTTGACTTCTTGAGCCTCTAGAGGGCGCAATTCTTATCCGATTGGAATGGAATTTCGCACGACGTGTTTTGTTATGATACCCAACAACTTTGCCAAGTATGGTTTAAATCGGTTCATAACCTGATATATCTGCCATATAAACCGATCTTGGGTCTTGACTTCTTGAGCCTCTAGAGGGCACAATTCTTATCCGATTTGAATGAATTTTTGCACGAAGTATTTCGTTATGATATCCAACAACTGTGTCAAGTATGGTTGAAATCGGTCCATAACCTGATATAGCTGTCATATAAACAGATCTGGGGATTTGACTTCTTGAGCTTCTAGAGGGCGTAATTCCTATCCGATTTGGCTGAAATTTTGCATGACGTATTTTATTTTTACTTTCAACAACTGTGTCAAATAAGGTTCAAATCGGTTCATAACCTGGTATAGCTGCCATATAAACCGATCTGGGATCTTGACTTCTTGACCCCTAGAGGTCGCAATTATTATCCGATATGCCTGAAATTTAGTACGATGAATCCTCTCATGACCATCAACAAGCGTGTTTATTATGGTCTGAATCGGTCTATAGCCCGATACAGATCCCATATAAATCGTTCTCTCTATTTTACTTCGTGAGCTGAAATTTGGCTGAAATTTTACACAGGTCTCCAACATATAATTTAATTGTGGTCCGAACCGGACCATATCTTGATATCGTTTTAATAGCAGAGCAACTCTTTTCTTATATCCTTTTTTGCCTAAGAAGAGATGCCGGGAAAAGAACTCGACAAATGCGATCCATGGTGGAGGGTATATAAGATTCGGCCCGGCCGAACTTAGCACGCTTTTACTTGTTGAAACTATTGTTATGAGTCTACAGATTTCCTTTGTCTGTGGTGCTACTCGCGTGGAGCGGCTTTGCGCCTAAAACATTGATCATCATGTGGTAGTTGTCTATAACTGACTATATGGCTACCTGTTAAATAGTCAATAATTTGCCGGTCTTTATATTTGGTGCGGTGGCGACTGTTCTTAGTAATTAAACCATGTAAAACTTTTGAACTCAAAAGTGTTGCCCAGCAGCATAGTTTAAACTTGTCTACGAAAAGAAGCCTTCTTGTCGATGAGCTAAAAATGGCGGCCACCTTGACGTTAAGGTTTGCAACTGCTCCTATCACACTGAACGTCATAACTTTGGCGGTATGGCGGCAGTGTCCTGTTAGGTCATTATAAATGATCAACTGTTTCGGGTTGAAGTGGTCCGCTAGATATATAAGCAGAATAAAGACATCATATTCGCAGTTCTCAACCTTTTACTTTTAATTTAACCCCATATTGTCATAATTGGCGTATACAGCCGTTTGGTGGGGGGCATCTATAGGAGAATTCCTCACTCCATCTGTCACTTGAGCACAAACTTTAATGACGCACTCCACTTAAAAATATCTATCACTTGATCCCCCATTGTTTTAATGGGTTAAATAAACTATGGGAGGCGACTTTAGGAAGTAAAGCACCACCTAGATTCTTGGTCACAAAGTTGAATGTCATATTCTTAATCTGCTACCAAATACCTTTAATTCGAGTCCCATCTAGCTATCTTCGAAGTATATTCCCATTTGGGGGTTGGGCGACCCCCAATTACTTGGAACTCACTTTTTATGACATATTCATCTAGTCTAATCTAGTCCCGAATACCTTTCATTTGAGTTCCATATTGATATTTACGTCCACTATGTTTGCTTGGAGGAGTTTTTGGGGTTGGACGACCCCCCGCATACTTGATCCCAATTTTTAATATCACATTCGTATTTTACTCCCTAATGCCTTTTGATTTTAAGTGATGTTTTTGGAGGGGGAGGTTCCGCCCCATTCCAATATCAACAAACTAAAAAACGTTGCCTCCTTCCTGACAATTTTCGTAATCTACTCCCGAATAACTTTCATTCGAGTCCCATATTGTCATTATCGTCCAATAAACCTAAGAATGTAGTGATGTTTTTTGGGGGAAAGAGAGAGGTTCCGCCCTATTCCAATATTAACAAACTAAAAAACTTTGCCTCCTTCCTGACCATTTTCGTAATCTACTCCCGAATAGCTTTCATTCGAGTCCCATATTGTCATTGTCGTTCAATAAACCTATTTTGGAGGGTTTTGGGGTCGTGGCGGCCCCTCAGTTGCTTAGATTTAATTTTTAAAATGAAATTCGTAGTCTATAGGTATTTCGCGCTAATGTGGATATTATATTGGTGCTCTTTTCCCAAATATCTTTTATTGAAGCCTCATAAATTTTTGTATTTAAGTTATTATAAACAAACTAAATTTCGCTTAAATCGTCCTACCCATCTCTAAGATCTGGCATTTTTGAAAATAGGGTAAGGGGAGGGTTCGCCCATTAAAGTTTGGATGTTAGATCTAATTCATTCTCCAAACTCTTTGCCCCGAAAGTGGATATCAAATTTATACTCCATTCCCAAAAACCACATTGGAGCTACATATTGCTTTAGTCGTTATATATGTGTAATATGAGTTTATGAGGCGAGGCATCCATGAAACACTTGACCATTAAACAGATACAGATTTGGGCCCTTTTTTGCCATAATCCACAATTATGTCCAGTTTGAGGGGTATGCAGGGTGGGGCGGCCACCCATGTACTTCGCCCTGAAAAAATATCAGCTTCGTGCTCTACTCTCAAATTTCTTTTATAAGGGGAAGTTTATGAGGTGACACGACCCCCAAACATTCTCTAAAACAGCTAAATCGAATTCTTTGAAATTTTCATAGATTGTGGGAAATGGTCTATAAGGAGCAATAGGCTATATAATTCATTGATATCGGAAGGGGTGCGGACCCTGCCCCTTACCCTAAAAGTACGACCCCAAAATAAAAGTGAACCCATCGGGACAATATGGGACTCAAATTAAATGTATACAGGAGTAGATTACGAATTTCATATTAAAAATAGGATCCAAGCAACAGAGGGGCCGCCCCGATCCTAAAACCCCCTAAAATAGGTTTATTGGACGATAATGACAATATGGGACAATATGTGATTATGTGAATAGGCATGAAAAACTATTCACCAGGGACCACATGCTGCTCGCCCATCCCGACGACATCGACAATTTATTTCGGACACCAGTTACTACAGCCTTTGATTATATCGAAATAGAGTCTGTTAAAAAGGGTTTGACAGTAAATTAGTTCAATACAAAGTGGTTAGTAATCAGCAGCAATTTCATCTACCTCGGCGCCACCTAGAATGAAATTAATGACACCGAACGACACTTAAAAACAAGTAAAAGCATGCTAAGTTCGGCCGGGCCGAATCTTATGTACCCTCCACCATGGATCGCATTTGTCAAGTTCTTTTCCCGGCATCTCTTCTTAGTCAAAACAGGATATAAGAAAAGATTTGCTCTGCTATTAGAGCGATATCAAGATATGGTCCGGTTTGGACCACAATTAAATAATATGTTGAGGACCTGTGTAAAATGTCAGCCAATTCGAATAAGAATTGCGCTCTTTGTGAGCTCAAAAAGTTAAATAGAGAGATCGATTTATATGGGAGCTGTATCGGGCTATGGGCCGACTTGTACTTTATTTGACATAGTTGTTGAAAGTAACAATAAAAAACGTCTTGCGAAATTTCAGCCAAATCGGATAGGAATTGCGCCCTCTAGAAGCTCAAGAAGTCAAGTCCCCAGATCGGTTTATATGGCAGCTATATCAGGTTATGAACCGATTTGAACCATATTTGGCACAGTTGTTGGATATCGTAACAAATTACTACGTGCCAAAATTCATTCAAATTGGATAAGAATTGCGCCCTCTAGAGGCTCAAGAAGTCAAGACCCAAGATCGGTTTATATGGCAGCTATATCAGGTTATAGACCGATTTGAACCATACTTGGCACAGTTGTTGGATATCGTAACAAAACACGTCGTGCAAAATTTCATTCCAATAGACCGACCATAATAAACACGTATGTTAATGGTCATGAGAGAATCCGTCGTACAAAATTTCAGGCAAATCGGATAATAATTGCGACCTCTAGAGGCTCAAGAAGTCAAGATCCCAGATCGGTTCATATGGCAGCTATATCAGGTTATGAACCGATTTGAACCATATTTGGCACAGTTGCTGGATATCATAACAAAATACCACGTGCCAAAATTCATTCAAATTGGATAAGAATTGCGCCCCCTAGAGGCTCAAGAAGTCAAGACCCAAGATCGGTTTATATGACAGCTATATCAGGTTATGAACTGATTTGAACCATATTTGGCACAGTTGCTGAATATCATAACAAAATACTACGTGCCAAAATTCATTCAAATTGGATAAGAATTGCCCCCTTTAGAGGCTCAAGAAGTCAAGACCCAAGATCGGTTTATATGACAGCTATATAAGGTTATGGACCGATTGAACCATACTTGGCACAGTTGTTGGATATCGTAACAAAACACGTCGTGCAAAATTTCATCCAATAAGAATTGCGCACTCTAGAGGCTCAAGAAGTCAAGACCCAAGATCGGTTTATATGGCAGCTATGTCAGGTTATGAACCGATTTCAACCATACTTGGCACAGTTATTGGATATAATAACAAAACACGTCGCGCAAAATTTCATTCCAATCGGATAAGAATTGCGCACTCTACAGGCTCAAGAAGTCAAGATCCAAAATCGGTTTATATGGCAGCTATATCAGGTTATGAACCGATTTGAACCTTATTTGACACAGTTGTTGAATGTAAAAATAAAATACGTCGTGCAAAATTTCAGCCAAATCGGATAGGAATTGCGCCCTCAAGAAGCTCAAGAAGTCAAATCCCCAGATCTGTTTATATGACAGCTATATCAGGTTATAGACCGATTTCAACCATACTTGGCACAGTTGTTTTATATCATTACGAAATACTTCGTGCAAAAATTCATTTAAATCGGATAAGAATTGTGCCCTCTAGAGGCTCAAGAAGTCAAGACCCAAGATCGGTTTATATGGCAGCTATATCAGGTTATAGACCGATTTAAACCATACTTGGCACAGTTGTTGGGTATCATATCAAAACATGTCGTGCGAAATTCCATTCCAATCGGATAAGAATTGCGCCCTCTAGAGGCTCAAGAAGTCAAGACCCAAGATCGGTTTATATGGCAGCTATATCAGGTTATGGACCGATTTGAACCATACTTGGCACAGTTGTTGGATATAATAACAGAACACGTCGTGCAAAATTTTATTTTAATCGGATAAGAATTGCGCACTCTAGAGGCTCAAGTAGTCAAGACCTAAGATCGGCTTATATGGCAGCTATATCAGGTTATGGACCGATTTGAACCATACTTGGCACAGTTGTTAGATATCATAACAAAACACGTCGTGCAAAATTTCATTCCAATCGGATAAGAAATGGGCACTCTAGAGGCTCAAGAAGTCAAGACCCAAGATCGGTTTATATGGCAGCTATATCAAAACATGGACCGATATGGCCCATTTACAATACCAACCGACCTACACTAATAGGAATTTTTTTTTGCAAAATTTCAAGCGGCTATCTGTACTCCTTCGGAAGTTAGCGTGCTTTCGACAGACAGACGGACGGACGGACGGACGGACATGGCTAGATCGACATAAAATGTCACGACGATCAAGAATATATATACTTTATGGGGTCTCAGACGAATATTTTGAGTAGTTACAATCAGAATGACGAAATTAGTATACCCCCCATCTTATGGTGGAGGGTATAATAAAACGAAGTGTAACATTGCCCACCAGATGCTACTTTAGGTTAAGCAAGCGAAGCAAGAATAAAATCACTCGTCGACTGACGAAAATTATAATAAACAAGACTGATACCTATGATCATTCCCTGGAATCGTTTCATGTCCGGGAACCTTTGTCATCGTCACATAGTGGACTCGGAGCCTATCTATGGATTTCAAACAATCCGCCAAGCACCTTGACCCCGCCGTCCTCCACCCCAAGGCCTTGAGCACAGCCATAATGTCCACATAAATAGGCGGTGAATCCGTTGCCAGAATTTTTCTTGCGGCTACTGTACTGGCACCGACCTCTGCCTGAAAGACCGTACAGTCGTCCGGCAGTATCAGAGACAAGCCGATATTGAATGCGTAGGAGTAGACCCCCAAACCAGTCCGTAACTCCATCTTGGAGCCATCATTGATGATCGAGGTCTCATCCTACTCAAACACAGCATACCATTCATCACCTCTCAGAGCCCCTGTAACACTGACGCAGCCCAGTCTCAGTACTTATTCGAATTCCTTCGTACGAGTCCTCTTTCCCAAGGCCTTCCACCAAACCAATGCTCCATGAGTCAGTACTGGTCTCACAATGGCCGTATTCATTCAATAAATCATCCTCAAATGACCCCCACTTCCTATCGAACACCCTCCTGCAGGTGTAACCAGTAGGAACCTTTTACGATTTTCTTACGATGGTACGAAAATTGTGGCTTCTACAGCCTTAAAAGACTATATCGGATGAAAGATATGGGAGCTATATAAAATTCTGATCCGATTCTGATGAAATTTTTCACGCATACTAGGACGTCAAAAAAGCAATTTGTACCAAATTTGGCAAAGATTGGACCAAAATTGTGCCTTTTGCTGCCTTAAAAGGCCAAAAGAAACACTTTGTGACAAATTTTGTAAGGATCGGGCCGAAATTGTGGCTTATACAGCTTTTTTCAAAACCAATAACGTTCGTCCTTGGACCAAAAACGAGACTTAAGCAAAATTTTTTGAAAATTGGACAACAAATGCGGCCTTTCTACATGTTAAAATTGTCTTCGTGATAACTATAGATATACAAACGGCCTCTTAGACATCCTTAAATGATTTGCAATGCTATATACCTGGGGGTTTTGACATAATAGTGCATCCCGAAAATTTCATATGATAAAATCCACTTTTACTATCCATTGTAATAGCACAGACTGAAATATTTTATATATCTCTTACTCAATAAGAAAGCTACTTTAAAGTTTCATATACCAATTTAAGCAATTTTTTTACCAGTATATGGTGGCTCATACTCCATATATTGCTACCGATTGATAGATCCTTCCCTCGTTTGTTTTTCTTACTATCAGCTTATTTTCCATACAAAAATTTATCCTTGTCTAAGGATAGTATCATTTGCATTGAGCTGCAAATGCAAATCGCTCAAATGTATATGCAGGACTTATACGAACATCCACTATGGCAAGAAATACATGATCCATATACTTATGCAAATCTTTTGTAAGCTCAACAGAAATACACATCGCTCAAGCACACACTCATGCTGAAAGGCAACACGAAAGGATTTTACTCGACTTTACATAAAAATCAAGACATCTACTTGCTTTGTTACAAAATGCCACAAGAAGATCCCATATTTAACATAAATGCAATGCTTCCAGGTTTAAGCTTATACTCTTATTTTAGTTCTTTCAAACTGTTATTTAAAAATAAAACTCACACTGAATGGTTTTGTTTTACCTCTATGCAACAAGGGTTTAATTTATTTTCATGATGACGTAAGAGCATGTTAAGTTCGGACGGGCCGAATCTTATATATCCTCCACTATGGATCGCATTTGTCTAGTTCTTTGCGCGGTATCTCTTTAAGGCAAATAATGAATAATGTATAATAATTATAGAATTGTAATGCTATTGGAGATATATAGTTTAGTCCGATTCGGACCAGATGTGATTTGAATGTTGAAGACTATAGTAGAAGTCGGCTAAAAATTACGCCTTGTAGAGGCTCATGAACTATTATCGGGAGATCGGCTTATATGGGATCTGCATCAGGCTATGTACCGGTTGGAATTACATTGAACATGTATGTTGAATGTCATGAGAGAAGCCGTTGTACAAAATTTCAGCAAAATCGGATAAGAATTGCGCCCTCTCGAGGCTTAAGAAGTCAAGATCCCAGATCGGTTTATGTGGCAGCAATATCAGGTTATGTACCGAATATACCCCCATCCACCCACCGACGGATGGGGGTATATTCATTTTGTCATTCCGTTTGCAACACATCGAAATATCCATTTCCGACCCTATAAAGTATATTTATTCTTGATCAGCGTAAAAATCTAAGACAATCTAGACATGTCCGTCCGTCTGTCTGTTGAAATCACACTACAGTCTTCAAAAATAGAGATATTGAGCTGAAATTTTCCACAGGTTTTTTTTTTGTCCATAAGCAGGTTAAGTTCGAAAATGGGCTATATCGGACTATATCTTGATATAGCCCCCATATAGACCGATCCGCCGATTTAGGGTCTTAGGCCAATAAAGGCCACATTTATTATCCGATTTTGCAGAAATTTGAGACAGTGAGTTCTATTAGGCCCTTCGACATCCTTCGTCAATTTGGCCCAGATCGGTCCAGATTTGGATATAGCTGCCATATAGCCCGATTTAGGGTCTTAGGCCCATAAAAGCCACATTTATTATCCGATTTTGCTGAAATTCAGGACAGTGAGTTGTCTTAGACCGTTCGATATCTTCCGTCAATATGGCTCAGATCGGTTTAGATTTGGATATAGCTCCCATATAGACCGATCCTCCGATTTAGGGTCATAGGCCCATAAACGCTACATTTATTACCCGATTTTGCTGAAATTTGGGACAGTGATTTGTCCTAGGCCCTTCGACGTCCTCCGTCAATACGGCTCAGATCGGTTCAGATTTGGATATAGCTGCCATATAGACCGATTCTCCAATTTAGGGTTTTAGGCCCATAAAAGCCACATTTATTATCCTATTTTGAGAAATTTTGGGACAGTGAGTTGTATTAGGCCCTTCAACATCCTTCGTCAATTTGGCATAGATCGGTCCAGATTTGGATATAGCTGCCATCCCTCGATTTAAAGTCTTGGCCCCATAAAAGACGCATTTTTAATCCGATTGCACTGAAATTTGACACACTGACTTATGTTATGCATTTCGACATCCGTGTGGTATATAGTTCAGATCGGTTTATTTTTATACCCTCCACCATAGGATGGGGGGTATACTAATTTCGTCATTCAGTTTGTAACTACTCGAAATATTCGTCTGAGACCCCATAAAGTATATATATTCTTGATCGTCGCGAAATTTTATGTCGATCTAGCCATGTCCGTCCGTCTGTCCGTCTGTCTGCCGAAAGCACGCTAACTTCCGAAGGAGTAGAGCTAGCCGCTTGAAATTTTGCGCAAATACTTCTTATTAGTGTAGGTCGGTTGGTATTGTAAATGGGCCATATCGGTCCATGTTTTCATATAGCTGCCATATAAACCAATCTTGGGTCTTGAGTTCTTGAGCCTCTAGAGTGCACAATTCTTATCCGATTTGACGTGTTTTGGTATGATGTCCAACAATTGTGCCAAGTATGGTTCAAATCGGTTCATAATCTGGTATAGCTGTGATATAAACCGATCTGGGGTCTTGATTTCTTCAGCCTCTAGATTATCGTCCGATTTAACTGAAATTTTGCACGTAGTGTTTTGGTGTTATTTTCAACAACTGTGCCAAGTATTGTTCACATCGGTTCATAATCTGGTACAGCTGTCATATAAACCGATCTTGGATCTTGACTTCTTGAGCCAACTGAGCGCGCAATTCTCATCCGATTTGGCTGAAATTTTGCATGAGGTATTTTGTTATGTGCGTAACTTTGCTAAGTATGGCGTAAATCGATATAGAACCTGATATAGCTGCCATATAAACCGATCTGGGATCTAGACTTCTTGAACCTCTAGAGGGCGCAATTCTCATCCGATTTGGCTGAAATTTTGTACAACGGCTTCTCTCATGACCTTCAACATACGTGTTTAGTATGGTCTGAATCGATCAATAGCTTGATACAGCTCTTATATAAACCTATCTCCCGATTTTGCTTCTTGAGCCCCTACAAGGCGCAATTCTTATCCGAATGAACTGAAATATTACACAATGACTTCTACAATGTCAATCAGCATTCATTTATGGTCCGAATCGGACTATAACTTGATATAGCTCCAATAGGATAACAGTTCTTTTTCAATATTCTATGTTTGTCCAAAAAGAGATACCGCGCATAGAACTCGACAAATGCGATCAATGGTGGAGGGTATATAAGATTCGGCCCGGCCGAACTTAGCACCCTCTTACTTGTTAGATATAACTACTAAAAAGACCAATATTTTGTTATATACAATTGAACAATAACTTTTACTTATAAGTATCTGGTCCAAATCGGAACATAGCTGCTATGGGGCATAAGGTATGAATTTTGCACCGGATTTTGAGGAAAGGTGGTTCACATATATATCCGAGGTGGTGGGTATCCAAAGTTCGGCCCGGCCGAACTTAACGCCTTTTTACTTGTTTTCTAAACCAATAGCGTCCATCCTTGGATCAAAGTAGTGATAAGCGCAAAATTTCATAACAATCGGACAATAAATGCGACCTAATGCTAATTAAATTTATTTTTTGAATTTATTTTAAAACATATTACGAAAAATAAACTATTGCATAAAACTGCATTATTTGTTTACTTTAAATTTTCTTCAATTACCCAAAATAAGTGAATTTATTATCAATTTTGCTAATGATGAATACTTTTTTTGACCGCTGTATATTCTTGATCGTCGTGAAATTTTATGTCGATCTAGCCATGTCCGTCCGTCTGTCCGACCGTCCGTCCGTCTGTCTGTCGAAAGCACGCTAACTTCCGAAGGAGTAAAGCTAGCCGCTTGAAATTTTCCACAAATACTTCTTATTAGTGTAGGTCGGTTGGTATTGTAAATGGGCCATATCGGTCCATGTTTTGATATAGCTGCCATATAAACCGATCTTGGGTCTTGACTTCTTGAGCCTCTAGAGTGCGCAATTCTTATCCGATTGGAATGGAATTTCGTACGACGTGTTTTGTTATGATACCCAACAACTGTGCCAAGTATGGTTAAAATCGGCCCATAACCTGATATAGCTGCCATATAAACCGATCTTGGGTCTTGAATTCTTGAGCGTCTAGAGGGCGCAATTCTTATCCGAATGGAATGGAATTTCGCACGACGTGTTTTGTTATTATATTCAACAACTGTGTCAAGTATGGTTCAAATCGGTTTATAACCTGATATAGCTGTCATATAAACAGATCTGGGGATTTGACTTCTTGACCCCTAGAGGTCGCAATTATTATCCGATTTGCCTTAAATTTTTGTACGACGGATCCTCTCATGACCATCAACAAACGTGTTTATTATGGTCTGAATCGGTCTATAGCCCGATACAGATCCCATATAAATCGTTCTCTCTATTTTACTTCGTGAGCCCCAATGGGCCCAATTCTTATACGAATTGGCTGAAATTTTACACAGGTCTCCAACATATAATTTAATTGTGGTCCGAACCGGACCATATCTTGATATCGTTTTAATAGCAGAGCAACTCTTTTCTTATATCCTTTTTTGCCTAAGAAGAGATGCCGGGAAAAGAACTCGACAAATGCGATCCATGGTGGAGGGTATATAAGATTCGGCCCGGCCGAACGTAGCACGCTTTTACTTGTTTTATTCTACACTAGCTGACCCGGGCCCGCTCCGTTGCGCCTTCTTTTACTTTATATGGAACAAAAGTTTCCTTAGAATATTTATTTTCGACAATTAAAGACCGTTTAGTGAAATACCATGCTAACTTGACTAAGAAATTTACAATATAAGTGCCTTTATCTAAATCCCATATGATCTTTATTGGTCTACGAATTTAAGTTTGGATGTAAGGTGTACTCCATTCTTAAAATACTTCATTTCTGCCCGATATTCTCATGATGTCTGATTTAGTGGTGTTTTCGGTGGAGAGGTGGTCCCCCACATACTTGGCCCCGGAAACATCAGCATTTCAAATATCATTTATTTAAACCCCATATTGTCATTGGTTTAAGAGGAGTTTACAGGATGAGGCGTCCCCAAACACATGGCCCCAAAATAGGTTATCAAATTAGTTTTCTAATCTTAAATACCTTTCATTTGAGCCACATATTGGAATGGTCGAAAAATATTTTCCCTTTGGGGGAGTTTGGGAAAGGGGTGATGCCCTAAATACATGGTCCTATATTTGGATATCAAATTCTTATTCTACTCCCAAATACCTTTATTTGAGCCCCATAATGCGATGGTCACTAAAAAATTGCTGTCTGTGGTGTATTTTGGAAAAGAGGTAGACCCCCAGAAAATTGGTCCCGAAAATGGGTATTAATTCTTGCTCTTCCCCACAAAACCTTTCATTTAAGCTCCACATTGACATGGTCGGTAAATATGCCCGATTTAGGGGTGTTTTGGGATTGGTGTGGTCCTCCAAACACTAAGCCCGGAAAATATATCAGCAACGTGCTCTATTCTCATATATCTATATATCATTTATTTGACGCCATATTGCCATTGGCCTCAAAATTGAATATCAAATTCGTTTTCTAATCTCAAATACCATTCATTTAAACTCCTTATTGCAAAAGTCAGCAAATATGTCCGGTTTGGGGTATTGGCCCTAAAAACTATTGGGCCATAAACAATAAAAAAATTGTCTTGGTGAGCAAATACGTCCTATTTGGGGTTGTTATGGTGGTGGGACGTCCGCTAGACAGTTGATCCTTTATGTTGATATCAGATACACGGTCTATTCCCACATACCTTTAACTTGAGCCCCATATTCGGCAAACATGACCGGCTTGGGGGGTGTTTAAGGGGATGGGCGGTCACTCAGTGAGTTGGCGTTGAAAATATATATCGGATTCGTGTTCCACTTTAAAAACTCTCTTATTTGAGCCTCATATTTCAATAGTCAAAAAATACTTACTATTTGGGTGGTGTGGCGGGGGTCGCATGGCCCGGTAGACACTTTTACCGAATATTGATATCAAATTCGTGTTTTACTCTTAAAGAACTTCCATTTGGGCCCCATATTGCGATGGTCGTAAATTTGTCCCCTTTGGAGGATGTTTTTGGTGAGAGGCGGCCTCCCTAACACTTGGTCACATATTCAAATACCTTTTATTTAAGCCCGATATTCCCATGGTCAGTAAATAAGTCCTGTTTGGGGAAGGGGTGGACCCCCAGAAACGTGGTCCCACATTTGGATATCAGATTCGTATTTTACTCGCAAATACCTTTCATTTGAGTCCCATATTGCTATGGTCGGTAAATATGTCCGATTTAGGAGTGTTTTGTGGCTTGGGGTGGTCCCCCTAGCACTTGGTTTGACAATTGGATATCAGATACGTTTTCTTTTCCTAAACACCTTTCATTTGAGTCCCATGTTATCGTGATTGGTGTAAATATATGTTTGGTAGGTTTAGGGTAGGGCAGCCCCCCTTGGTACCCCATCCGAAATTTGGATACCAAATTTTTATTTTTAGGGTACTATATGAGAGCACACAAAATTTCGCTTAAATCGCACCACCCATCTCCGAGATCTGGCGTTTCTGAAAATTAAGGTAAGGGGAAGGGTCCACCCCCCTTCAGATATCAAAAAATGTGGTGAAAACACGGGATCATTATGCACCATCTGTGAAAATTTCAAGAAAATCGGTTCAGCCGTTTCTGAGTCTATAAAGAACACACAAACAAACAAACCTACAAACAAACACAAATTGATTTTTATATAAAGGGTGATTTTTTTGAGGTTAGGATTTTCATGCATTAGTATTTGACAGATCACGTGGGATTTCAGACATGGTGTCAAAGAGAAAGATGCTCAGTATGCTTTGACATTTCATCATGAATAGACTTACTAACGAGCAACGCTTGCAAATCATTGAATTTTATTACCAAAATCAGTGTTCGGTTCGAAATGTGTTCATTCACCGTAACGTTGCGTCCAACAGCATCTTTGAAAAAATACGGTCCAATGATTCCACCAGCGTACAAACCACACCAAACAGTGCATTTTTCGGGATGCATGGGCAGTTCTTGAACGGCTTCTGGTTGCTCTTCACTCCAAATGCGGCAATTTTGCTTATTTACGTAGCCATTCAACCAGAAATGAGCCTCATCGCTGAACAAAATTTGTCAAAATTTGAACACATTTCGAACCGAACACTGATTTTGGTAATAAAATTCAATGATTTGCAAGCGTTGGTCGTTAGTAAGTCTATTCATGATGAAATGTCAAAGCATACTGAGCATCTTTCTCTTTGACACCATGTCTGAAATCCCACGTGATCTGTCAAATACTAATGCATGAAAATCCTAACCTCAAAAAAATCACCCTATATAAAATTCCAAATTTTTCTTAAACCAGCAAAAATTAATAGCCTCTTTGTCAACGTCGTTCGGCCTACAAACGAAAAAACTGATTTGAGTTTGTGTATCTCATTTTAAACGAAGAATTTATCGAACGGCAAAGCGAACAAAAACTATTGATATTATAAAATCTTATATATATTAACATTTAAAACCCTAGATGTCCCACGTATTCTATGACAAAAATTAAGGGCCAAAAAAGGTTGTCTATAACAATTTACTGATAACTCTCTTTTTAGGGTACTCCTGCAAATTTGGACACAAATTAGAGCTTCTAGGAGCTCCAAAAGTAAAAAATTATTCTTTTGTGCCTCGAGGTTTTTGTTGTTGTTGTAACCATGCCCGTATGTGGAGGTGGCGATCCTTGTCAAGCTCCATATATGAGCAAGCTCGTTTCGGGATCGCCGTGGGGACGAGATGGCCATTGGTTATTAAAAGCCCCAAAAAACTCGCCTTGTCATATCGAGCATCAGTATTTATGCAACCGCCGGTGCCGTCCGGCTTCTCACTGAGACTTTTCACTCGATACCGCTGATTGTCCGCGACTGTAGTTGCATCTACTCCGTATGGAGCACTCCAGTATCCGAAACCTGTGGATTGAACTAAGCTTCTCGTGACAACCATGAACACTACACAGTTTGGAGCTCAAAGTTCCAGCCTTTGTGGTGCTTATATTGGGTTGCCCAAAAAGTAATTGCGGATTTTTCATATAGTCGCCGTTGACAAATTTTTTCACAGCTTGTGACTCTGTAATTGCATTCTTTCTTCGTCAGTTATCAGCTGTTACTTTTAGCTTGCTTTAGAAAAAACAAGTAAAAGCGTGCTAAGTTCGGTCGGGCCGAATCTTATATACCCTCCACCATGGATCGCATTTGTCGAGTTCTTTTCCCGGCTTCTCTTCTTAGGCAAAACAGGATATAAGAAAAGATTTGCTCTGCTATTAGAGCGATATCAAGATATGGTCCGGTTTGGACCACAATTAAATTATATGTTGGAGACCTGTGTAAAATGTCAGCCAATTCGAATAAGAATTGCGCCCTTTAGGGGCTCCAGAAGTAAAATAGAGAGATCGATTTATATGGAAGCTGTATCGGGCTATAGACCGATTCAGACCATAATAAAAACGTATGTTGATGGTCATGAGAGGATCTGTCGTACAAAATTTCAGGCAAATCGGATAATAATTGCGGCCTCTAGAGGCTCAAGAAGTCAAGATCCCAGATCGGTTTATATGGCAGCTATATCAGGTTATGAACCGACTTGTATTTTATTTGACATAGTTGTTGAAAGTAACAATAAAAAACGTCTTGGTAAATTTCAGCCAAATCGGATAGGAACTGCGCCCTCAAGAAGCACAAGAAGTCAAGTCCCCAGAACTGTTTATATGACAGCTATATCAGGTTATGAATCGATTTGAACCATATTTGGCACAGTTGTTGGATATCATAACAAAATACTGCGTGCAAAAATTCATTAAAATCGGATAGGAATTGCGCCCTCTAGGGGCTCAAGAAGTCAAGACCCAAGATCGGTTTATATGGCAGCTATATCAAAACATGGACCGATATGGCCCATTTACAATACCAACCGACCAACACTAATAAGAAGTATTTGTGCAAAATTTCAAGCGGCTAGCTTTACTCATTCGGAAGTTAGCGTGCTTTCGACAGATAGACGGACGGACGGACGGACAGACATGGCTAGATCGACATAAAATTTCACGACGATCAAGAATATATATACTTTATGGGGTCTCAGACGAATATTTCGAGTAGTTACAATCAGAATGACGAAATTAGTATACACCCATCTTATGGTGGAGGGTAAAAAAAGTCTTGCTAAATTTCAGCCAAATCGGATAGGAACTGCGCCCTCAAGAAGCTCAAAAAGTCAAGTCCCCAGATCTGTTTATATGACAGCTATATCAGGTTAGGAACCGATTTGAACCATATTTGGCACAGTTGTTGGATATCATAACAAAATACTACGTGCTAAAATTCATTCCAATCGGATAGGAATTGCGCCCTCTAGAGGCTCAAGAAGTCAAGACCCAAGATCGGTTTATATGACAGCTATATCAGGTTATCGACCGATTTGAACCATACTTGGCACAGTTGTTGGATAACGTAACAAAACACGTCGTGCAAAATTTCATTCCAATCGGATAAGAATTGCGCACTCTAGAGGGTCAAGAAGTCAAGACCCCAGATCGGTTTATATGGCAGCTATATCAGGTTATGGGCCGATTTGAACTATACTCGGCACAGTTGTTGGATATCATAACAGAACGCGTCGTGCAAAATTTCATTCCAATCGGATAAGAATTGCGCACTCTAGAGGCTCAAGAAGTCAAGACGCAAGATCGGTTTATATGGCAGCTATATCTGGTTATGAACCGATTTGAACTATACTTGGCACAGTTGTTGGATATAATAACGAATGACGTCGTTTATATGGCAGCTATATCAGGTTATGGACCGATTTGAACTATACTTGGCACAGTTGTTGGATATCATAACAAAACACGTCGTGCAAAATTTCATTCCAATCGGATAAGAATTGCGCACTCTAGAGGCTCAAGAAGTCAAGACCCAAGATCGGTTTATATGGCAGCTATATCAAAACTTGGACCGATATGGCCCATTTACAATACCAACCGACCTACACTAATAAGAAGTATTTGTGCAAAATTTCAAGCGGCCAGCTTTACTCCTTCGGAAGTTAGCGTGCTTTCGACAGACAGACGGACGGTCGGACGGACAGACGGACAGACGGACGGACATGGCTAGATCGACATAAAATTTCACGACGATCAAGAATATATATACTTTATGGGGTCTCAGACGAATATTTCGAGTAGTTACAATCAGAATGACGAAATTAGCCCCCAGATCGGTTTATATGGCAGCTATATCAGGTTATGGGCCGATTTGAACTATACTCGGCACAGTTGTTGGATATCATAACAGAACGCGTCGTGCAAAATTTCATTCCAATCGGATAAGAATTGCGCACTCTAGAGGCTCAAGAAGTCAAGACGCAAGATCGGTTTATATGGCAGCTATATCTGGTTATGAACCGATTTGAACTATACTTGGCACAGTTGTTGGATATAATAACGAAAGACGTCGTTTATATGGCAGCTATATCAGGTTATGGACCGATTTGAACTATACTTGGCACAGTTGTTGGATATCATAACAAAACACGTCGTGCAAAATTTCATTCCAATCGGATAAGAATTGCGCACTCTAGAGGCTCAAGAAGTCAAGACCCAAGATCGGTTTATATGGCAGCTATATCAAAACTTGGACCGATATGGCCCATTTACAATACCAACCGACCTACACTAATAAGAAGTATTTGTGCAAAATTTCAAGCGGCCAGCTTTACTCCTTCGGAAGTTAGCGTGCTTTCGACAGACAGACGGACATGGCTAGATCGACATAAAATTTCACGACGATCAAGAATATATATACTTTATGGGGTCTCAGACGAATATTTCGAGTAGTTACAATCAGAATGACGAAATTAGTATACCCCCCATCTTATGGTGGAGGGTATAAAAAGACGTTAAGTTCGGCCCGAGCGAACTTTGGATACCTACCACCTCGGGTATATATGAGAACCACCTTTCATCAAAATTGGGTGAAATTTGCATATGTGCCTATTTGGACCAAATACTAATAAAGAAAAGGATATAAGAAAAGATTTGCTCTGCGATTAGAGCGATATTAAGATATAGTCCGGTTTGGACCACAATTAAATTATATATTGGTGACCTGCGTAAAATGTCAGCCAATTCGAATAAGAATTGCGCCCTTTGTGGGCTCAATAAGTAAAATAGAGTGATCGATTTATATGGGAGCTGTATCGGGCTATATACCGATTCAGACCATAATAAACACGTATGTTAATGGTCATGAGAGAATCCGTTGAACAAAATTTCAGGCAAATCGGATAATAATTGCGACCTCTAGAGGCTCAAGAAGTCAAGATGCCAAATCGGTTTATATGGCAGCTATATCAGGTTATGAACCGATTTGAACCATACTTATCACAGTTGTTGGATATCATAACAAAACACGTCGTGCAAAATTCCATTCCATTCGGATAAGAATTGCGCCCTCTAGAGGCTCAAGAAGTCCAGACCCAAGATCGGTTTATATGACAGCTATATCAGGTTATACACCGATTTGAACCATACTTGGCACAGTTGTTGGATATCATAACAAAACACGTCGTGCAAAATTTCATCCCAATTGGATAAGAATTGTGCACTCTAGAGGCTCAAGAAGTCAAGACCCAAGATCGGTTTATATGTTAGCTATATCAGGTTATACACCGATTTGAACCATACTTGGCACAGTTGTTGGATATCATAACAAAACACGTCGTGCAAAATTTCATCCCAATTGGATAAGAATTGCGCACTCTAGAGGCTCAAGAAGTCAAGACCCAAGATCGGTTTATATGTCAGCTATATCAGGTTATACACCGATTTGAACCATACTTGGCACAGTTGTTGGATATCATAACAAAACACGTCGTGCAAAATTTCATCCCAATTGGATAAGAATTGCGCACTCTAGAGGCTCAAGAAGTCAAGATCCAAGATCGGTTTATATGTCAGCTATATCAGGTTATACACCGATTTGAACCATACTTGGCACAGTTGTTGAATATCATAACAAAACACGTCGTGCAAAATTTCATCGCAATTGGATAAGAATTGCGCACTCTAGAGGCTCAAGAAGTCAAGACCCAAGATCGGTTTATATGTCAGCTATATCAGGTTATACACCGATTTGAACAATATTTGGCACAGTTGTTGGATATCATAACAAAATTCTACGTGCCAAAATTTATTCAAATTGGATAAGAATTGCGCCCTCTAGAGGCTCAAGAAGTCAAGACCCAAGATCGGTTTATATGTCAGCTATATCAGTTTATACACCGATTTGAACCATACTTGGCACAGTTGTTGGATATCATAACAAAACACGCCGTGCAAAATTTCATCCCAATTGGATAAGAATTGCGCACTCTAGAGGCTCAAGAAGTCAAGACCCAAGATCGGTTTATATGGCAGCTATATCAAAACATGGACCGATATGGCCCATTTACAATACCAACCTACCTACACTAATAGGAAGTATTTCTGCAAAATTTCAAGCGGATAGCTTTACTCCTTCGGAAGTTAGCGTGCTTTCGACAGACAGACGGACGGACGGACGGACAGACGGACAGACATGGCTAGATCGACATAAAATTTCACGACGATCAAGAATATATATACTTTATGGGGTCTCAGACGAATATTTCGAGTAGTTACAATCAGAATGACGAAATTAGTATACCCCCCATCCTATGGTGAAGGGTATAAAAAGATTCGATTTAGACCGACTTGGATCGTACTGACAAAGTTGTTAGAAGTCATAACAGAACACCACATGCAACATTTTAGCCAAATCGGACAAAAATTGCGACTTGTGAGGGCTTAAGAAGTCATATCGGAGATCGGTTTATATGTGAGCTATATCTTCATCTGAACTGATATGGCCCATTTGCAATCCCCAACGACCCACAACAATATTAAGTATCTGTTCAGAATTTCAAGACGCTAGCTTTACGCGTTTGACCGCTATCGTGATTTCGACAGACGGCGACAGACTCAGAACGTCGAGACGATCAAGAATATATGCACTTTATGGGGTCTCAGACGAATATTTCGAGGTGTTACGAACGGAATGACTATGATGGTGGGTATAACAGAGTAAGTATCTTCTTGATCGACTTGACATTCTAAGTAGATTTAGCCATATCCATCCGTCTGTCTGTAAAAAGTGCTTGAAACTTTGCACAAATACTACTTATTAGTGCATGAGCCAAATTCGTCTATGTTTTGGTATAGTTGCCATATAAACCTATATAGGATCTTGACTTCTTGAGCCTCTGGAAGGCTCAATTTGTAGCCGATTTAGCTGAAATTTTGCACCAAGTGTTTTACTTTGACTTTCAACAACACTGCCATGTATGGTTTTAATCGGGACATAACCTGGTAAAGCTCCCATATAAACCGATTTTTAATTTTGACTTCTTGGCCCTCTAGAGGCCGCAATTCTTATCCGATTTGGCTAACATTTTGCATGAAGTGTTTTTGTCTGACCATCATCAACTGCGCCAATTATGGTCCAAATAAGTTCAAAACCTGATAGCTCCAATATAAAGGGATCTCTAGATTATTCTTATCCAATTTGGCTGAAATTTTGCACAACGACTTCTTGTATGACCTTTAGCGTACTTGTAAATATGGCCTAATTCAGCCCATAGTCTGAATCGGCCCATAACGCAATTCTTATCCTATTTGGCTCAAATTTCGCACAACGCATTCCACTTTGTTCTCCTACATCCAAACCAAGTATGACCCCAATCGGTTCCTTACTTGGTGTAGATGAAATAGCATAGCAATTCTTATTCATTATTCTTTGTTTGTCTAAAAAGCGATATCGACCAAAGTATTTGACAAATGCGATCCATGGTGGACGGTACATATGATTCGGCTCAGCCGAACTTCGCACTCTTCTTGTTATATATTTAACTCAGTTCTCAATTGTCTCATGCAATGTATTTTTAAACGAAGAGTTCAATTCTTGAAATTCTCAATTGGTGTTAGCGTGTGTTGAAGCAGATATGAATGGTCTTGTGCAGGCCTTTGACTCGTATATACTCGACCACATAATGATCCCTTTCACACCACCGAATGAGGTAATTCAAATTCCATATTTACATTTCTATTATTTTACTACATGGATTAGAAAAAATTCCAGTTTGTGCATTATTTAGTTCTAATTGCATTGTTTTCGATAAATTGTTTAAATACATCCAAAAGATTTTCAACAAATATTTGAACAAGCCAATGATTGTATTGCAAAAACCACATACCATGGTATCTACGATAAAGTGGGTTAAGTTAAGCCATGTTCCATTGCTTGGGTACAGTTTAATATGGATTTCAATTGCAATGTAAATAAAAATTAATGTTCGGTCGTTTACACTAAATCCACTCAACAACAAACAATGTCAACGGACACCTACGTCAGATTTACTTTAAACAACAACAACCAATAGTGCAATAGCAAAAACTAAAACAATTTTTTAAATTGTTCATTAAAATGAAACGGAAATACGAAACAATTCTGCATAAAAATCCAACAAAGCAACAATAATAAAAGTTGCTGCAGCTTTTATATTGCTACATATGGATTTATATATTTATATATATATTTGCATGTGTATAGATTCTCATGTGTTGGTGTTTTCACTATTCCACTGCTAGTTCAGCGATGCACTGTCAGGGAAAAAGTCCTGTTACGGGGTGCTAGTTCGGGATTTTAGATATTTCGCCCCAATGTGGATAACATATTAGGGCTCTCCTCCCAAATTTCTTTCATTTGAACCGTATATTGCTATGTTCGGTAAATATGTCCGGTATGGGGGTGCTTTTAGGGGTGAGGTTGACCCTCATATATCAGATTCGTCTTCTAGTCTCAAATATCTTTCATTTGAGTTTAATATTGTTAGTTTTGGTTTAAATTTTCATTTGGCGGGCCTTGCGGGTGGGGCGGCCGCCCTAGACATCCCACCTTTAATAAGTACTAGCTGATACGGGCCCGCTCCGCTGCGCCTTCTTTTACTTTATATGGAGCAAAATTTTCCTTTGAAAATTTATTTTCGACAATTAAAGAGCTTTTAGTTGAATACCATGCTACGAAAATAGTATATCGCTTGACTAACAGTTTAACAATATAAGTGTATTTATCTGAATCCCATATGATCTTTATTGGTCTTCTAATTTAAGTTTGGATGTAAGGTGTACTCCATTCATAAAATACTTTATTTCTGCCCGATATTCTCATGATGCCTGATTTAGGGGGTTTTCGAGGTAGAGGTGGTCCCCCAGACACTTGGCCCTGAAAAAATTTAGGCATCAAGCTCTTCTCTCAAATACCATTTATTTAAACTCTATATTGTCATTGGCTAAAGGGAAGTTTACAGGATGAGGCGTCCCCCAAACACATGCCCCAAAATAGGTTATCAAATTCGTTTTTTAGTCTCAAATACCTTTCATTTAAGCCACATATTGACATGGTCGAGAAATTTTTACCCTTTGGGGGTGTTTCGGGGAATACCAAATACCTTTATTTGAGCCCTTTATTGTAAATGTCAAGAAAAATTTGCTGTTTGTGGGGTATTTTGGGAAAAGTGGTCTACCCCTTTTCCCAAAGAAAATTGGTCCCGAAAGTGGGTATGATTTCTTGCTCTACCCACCAATACCCTTCATTTAAGCCCCACATTGTCATGGTCAGTAAATATGACCGATTTAGGGGTGTTTTGGGAAGTGGGGTGGTCCCCTTAACACTAATCCCTGAAAATATATCAGCAAAGTGCTCTATTCTCATATATCCATGTTGCATTTTTTTGAACCTCATATTGCCATTGGCCTCAAAATTGGATATCAAATTCGTTTTGTAATCTCAAATACCATTCATTTAAACTCCTTATTGCAAAAGCCAGCAAATATGTCCGGTTTGGGGTATGGGCCCTAAAAACTATAAATATCGAGCTCCACTTGAATATCGAGCTTGATTATTTACTGTCTTATTTGGGGGTTGTTATGGTGGTGGGACGTCACGTAGACAGTTGGTCCCGAATGTTGATATCAAATTCATGTTCTACTCCCAAATACCTTTCATTTGAGCCCCACTTTTCACAGTCGGCAAACATGACCGTTTTGGGAGACGTTTTGGTGAATTGGATCTGAAAATATATTTTAAAATACTTCTTATTACAGCCCCATATTGAAATGATCAGCAAATACGTCCTATATAGGTGGTGTTATGGGGGTGGGGTGGCCCCATACGCACTTTTTCCCGAATATTGATATCAGATTCGTGCTTTACTCCCAAAGACCCCTCATTTGAGTCCCATATTGCTATGGCCGTAAATTTGTCCTCTTTGGGGTTGTTTTTGGAAGGGGCGGCCCCCCATACACTTGGTCCCATATTTGGATATCAGGATACCAAATTCATATTCTACTCGCAAATACCTCTCATTTTAGTCGCATATTTCCAAGATCGGTAAATATGTTCGATTTGGGGGTGTTTTGGGGTTGGGGTGGTCCCCCAAACACTTAGTCCGACAATTGGATATAAGATACGTTTTCTACTCTTAAATACCTTTCATTTGAGTCCCATATTATCATGATTGGTCTATACATATATTTGGTAGGTTTTGGGGCTGGGGCTGCCCCCCTAGGTACCTCATCCAAAATTGGGATACCAAATTACTATAAGAGAGCACACAAAATTTCGCTTAAATCCTATCACCCATTACCGAGATCTGGCATTTCTGAAAATTATGGTAAGGGGGAGGGTCCGCCTTACTTATTAAAAAATGCATGCACCATCTGTGAAAATTTCGGCCGTTGTAGAGTCTATAAGGAACACACAAACAAACATACATGCAAACAAACACAAGTTGATTTTTATATACAATATAAGAAATTTCTGCTTTGAGCTATTGTAAACAAACTAAATTTCGGGTAAATCGCCCCACCTATCTCCGAGATCTGGCGTTTTTAAAAAAGTGTAAGGGAAGGGTCCGCATATTAAAGTTTGGATGTTAGATCTACTTCATTCTCTTGGTTTTGTTGGTAGATCGGAGTAGCGAAACCCTTTACCCCGAAAGTGGATATCAGATTCATACTCTACTCCCAAAAACCACATTTGAGCTACATATTGCTATAGTCGGTATATAAGTGTGGATCAGGGGGAGTTTATGAAATGAGGCGTCCCTGAAGCACTTGGCCATAAACAGATAACAGATTTAAACCCTTTTTGCCATAATCCACAAATATGTCCAATTTAAGGTGTATGTACGGTGGGTCGGCCACCCACGCTCTGAAAAATAACAGCATCGTGCTCTATTTCATATTTCAAAGCTACTACTTGGGATAGCACAATTTTAAAGATCCACAGGTTCTCCTGTGTCTATCCCAATTTGAGGGTAAAAACTGAGCACTGCTAGCAAAGACCCTTTGTTGCTGTCGGCCGATCGGCCTTCATATGTTATTTTCAATACCTGTGTTTTTTTGTGTAGGATGGGGGAGAGCGATTACCCTCTGACTCGTCCCTTCATGTGAGTACAATATTTTCTCGGTCGTCCTACATGACAGTTAGGTGTTCTTTTTATTACAAGGTGAGGGTCAGTCGCCCCGACGCTAAGACTCACAAGGCATCTTTTATTAATATTAAGTTTGAACTCTTCTGTCATAGACCTTTCGTTTAATTCCCATATTATCCCGATCGAACAACACGTCTTATTGAAGCGTATTAGGTGGGTGGGCCGGTCCTAGACTTTGTCTCAAATGTGTATATCAGATTCGTGGTCAACTTTCAAATACCTTCATTTTGTACCTATTTTGTGACGTTGGACATTCATGACCGTTTTGAGGGTTTTTGGGATTGGAGGGGTCTCGTAGACACCTAAGACTAAATTGTACTTGTCCCAATCGCTAAATATGTCCAGTTGAGGGGATCTTGGAGGGTGAAGAGTCCCCTCAGGCAGCAAGGAATACATTTTAATATCAGACTTGTAGTCTACTTTTAAATACTTTTCTTTTGACACCCATATTGCCAAAATCAGTAAAAGTGTCCGTTCGGGTGGGTTTTGAGATGGGGCGTCCCCCCAGGTTGGTTGACCCAAAAATTTTATACCGATTTCGGGTTTTTGGGGTACCATGAGGTGGCATACACAATTTCGCTGAAATTGGTGCACCCATCTCCGAGATCTGGCGTTTTTGCAAATTGTAGTAAGGGGGAGGGTCTGCCCCGCCTTCGGATATCAAAGAATTTAGTACCCTATTTTCATCGGAGGCTCAAACACTACTATCTGTGAAAATTTCATGAAAATCAGTTCAGCCGTTTTTGAGTCTACACGGAACAGACAAACAAACATACAAATCGCAACAATTTCATTTTTATATAATAGACTAGCTGAGCCCGGCCCGCTTTGCTACGCCCGATAATGTTATGTTGGAGAGGAGTACTCTTAATTTCTTTTGGAGGATCCCCAGAGACTTGGTCCCAAAAGTGAAAATCAATTTCGTGCTCTACTTCCAAAGACCTTTAATTTAAGATCCATACTGCCATGGTCGGCAAATATGTCCGATTTGAGGGGGTTTTTTTGGGGGTGGGGTGACCCACTAAGTACTTAGTTCGACAATTGGATATCAGATTCGCTTTTCACCCATATTGTAGTTATTGGTCTATAAATCCGTTTGGCAGGTTTTGGGGGTGGGCGGCCCTCCTAGGCATCCCACCTCAGATTTTGATACCAAATTTTTGGTTTTAGGTTAATGTAAGAGTGCAAACAAAATATCGCTAAAATCGCCTTACCCATCTCCGAGATCTGGTGTTTTTTGTTAAGGCCCGTCTTAGAGTGGGAAAGTTAAAAAATAATACCGCAAACAACCGCAACGAAGTCGTAACAAAGATACATGCTGTATGATCAATTTTGACCACTCTGCCCCCTTTCTGTTCATGTTGGCTTCTCCAAATTAACGCCATTTACTGGCTGTTTTTAATTGGATAAACTAAAAAACTAAATCCATTTGAAAACAGCCAGTAGATGGCGCAAACTTAAATTTTAGTGCTACTATTCGCTTGGAGTGGCTTAACGCCTATAACATTGATCGTCATGTGGTAGTTGTCTATAAATAACTATATGACTACCTATTAAATAGTCCTCATTTAGTCTTTTTTAAATCAAATCATATTGTCGTATTAAACGATATTCTGCTGTGGCGATATTTCTTACCATTAAACCACGTAAATCTTTTGAACAAAAAAGTGTTACCCAGCAGCACGTCGTTTGGTCTTGTCCATCGATGAGCTAAAAATGGTTACAATCTTAACGTTAAGGTTTGCAACTACTCCTATCACTCTAAACACACATTAATTAAATCACACAGTGTCCTGTTCAATCGGCTGTTTTAGGGTGAGGTAGTCCGCTAGATATATGAGCAGAATAAAGATATCAGATTCTCAGTCTACGACCTGAGGAGGGCTTGGGTGGCATCTAAATGAAGGTTGTGCGCCACACTCCATCTGCCACTTGAGCACATATTTGAATGACGCACTCTCAGCACATATTTGAATTACGCACTACTCATCTATCTCTATCACTTGATTCCCCATTGTTTTAATAGGTCAAATAACCTATTGGAGGCGATTTAAAGAGATAAAGCGCCATCCACATTCGTGGATGGCGCGAAGTTTAATGTTATATTCGTAATCTGCTCCCGCATGTATTTTATTTGAGTTTCATCAAGCTATGATCGAGTAATATTCCCATTTGGGTGCATATCCGGGGATGGGGTGACCATCAATTACATGGATCTCATTTTTTATGTCATATTCATAGTCTACTCCTGAATACCTTTCATTTGAGTCCTATATTGATATGTACATCCAATAAGTCTGTTTGGAGCAGTTTTTGTAGTTAGGCGACCCCTTTATACTTTAACCCAATTTTTAATACCATATTCTTATTCCACTCTTTACTATAGTCCCTATCAGTCCACTTTTGGTTTTTGGGTGGTGTTTTTTGGGGTAACGGGGAAGGGTCCGCGCCTTCCAACATCAACAAATTATAAAGCAAATACCTCCTTCCTGATCATATTCGAAATCTTCTTCCGAATACCTTTCATTCGAGTCCCATATTGTCATTATCGTCCAATCAACCTATTTTAGGGTGTTTTGGGGTCGGAGCGGCCCCTCGTTCACTTGGACCCACTTTTATGCCCACCTATGCATTTACAACACACCGAAATATCCATTTTCTACCCTTTAAAGTATATATATTCTTGATCAGCGTAAAAACTAACACGATCTAGCCATGTCCGTCCGTCTGCCTGCTAAAATCACGCTAAAGTCTTTAAAAATAGAGGTATTGAGCTGACACTTTTCATATATTCTTCTTTTGTCCATAAGCAGGTTAAATTCGAAGATGAGCTATAGCGAACTATATCTTGATATAGCCCCCATATAGACCGATCCATCGATTTAGGGTCATATAACCATAAAAGCCACGTTTATTATCTGATTTTGCTGAAAGTTGGGACAGTGAGTTATTTTTGGCTACCCGACATCGTTCTTCTTTGCATATAGCTGCCATATAGCCTCGATATCTCGATTAAGGGTCTTGGACCCATAAAAGGCGCATTTATTGTCCGATTTCGCCGAAATTTTGGGACAGTAAGTTGTGCTAGATCCTTCAATAGCCATCTTCAATTGGGCCCAGATTTGTTCAGATTTGGATATACCTGCCATATAGACCGATCTCCCGTTTTGAAGTCTTTTTTTATTAAAGTCTATAGATAATAAATACCCTTACAGACTAATAACAATAAATTTACAAATGTATTAACCTAAAAATTAAAAAAAAACTAGAAGCTCAAGAAGTCAAATCCCCAGATCTGTTTATATGACAGCTATATCAGGTTATGGGCCGATTTCAACCATACTTGGCACAGTTGTTGGATATCATAACGAAATACTTCGTGCAAAAATTCATTCAAATCGGATAAGAATTGCGCACTCTAGAGGCTCAAGAAGTCAAGACCCAAGATCGGTTTATATGGCAGCTATATCAGGTTATGAACCGATTTAAACCATACTTGGCACAGTTGTTGGATATCATAATAAAACACGTCGTGCGAAATTTCATTTCAATCGGATAAGAATTGCGCACTCTAGAGGCTCAAGAAGTCAAGACCCAAGATCGGTTTATATGGCAGCTATATCAGGTTATGGACCGATTTAAACCATACTTGGCACAGTTGTTGGATTTAACAACAAAACACGTCGTGCAAAATTTCATTCCAATCGGATAAGAATTGCGCACTCTAGAGGCTCAAGAAGTCAAGACCCAAGATCGGTTTATATGGCAGCTATATCAGGTTATGAACCGATTTGAACTATACTTTGCACAGTTGTTGGATATCATAACAAAACACGTCGTGCAAAATTTCATTCCAATCGGATAAGAATTGCACACTCTAGAGGCTCAAGAAGTCAAGACTCAAGATCGGTTTATATGGCAGCTATATCAAAACATGGACCGATATGGCCCATTTACAATACCAACCGACCTACACTATTAAGAAGTATTTGTGCAAAATTTCAAGCGGCTAGCTTTACTCCTTCGGAAGTTAGCGTGCTTTCGACAGACAGACGGACGGACGGACGGACGGACGGACGGACGGACGGACGGACGGACAGACGGACGGACATGGCTAGATCGACATAAAAAGTCGCGACGATCAAGAATATATATACTTTATGGGGTCTCAGACGAATATTTCGAGTAGTTACAAACAGAATGACGAAATTAGTATACCCCCCATCTTATGGTGGAGGGTATAAAAAACAAGTAAAAGCGTGCTAAGTTCGGCCGGGCCGAATCTTATATACCCTCCACCATGGAGCGCATTTGTCGAGTTCTTTTCCCGACATTTCTTCTTAGGCAAAAAAAGATATAAGAAAAGATTTGCTCTGCTATTAGAGCGATATTAAGATATGATCCAGTTTAGACCACAATTAAATTATATGTTGGAGACCTGTGTAAAATGTCAGCCAATTCGAATAAGAATTGCGCCCTTTGGGAGCTCAAGAAGTAAAATAGAGAGATCGATTTATATGGAAGCTGTATCGGGCTTTAGACCGATTCAGACCATAATAAACACGTATGTTGATGATCATGAGAGGATCCGTTGTACAAAATTTCAGGCAAATCGGATAATAATTGCGACCTCTAGAGGCTCAAGAAGTCAAGATCCCAAGATCAGGTTATGGACCGATTTGAACCATACTTAGCACATTTATTAGAAGTAAAACTAAAACACTATGTGCAAAATTTCAGCCACATCGGATAATAATTGCGACCTCTGGAGGCTCAAGAAATCAAGATCTCAGATCGGTTTATATGACAGCTATATCAGGTTATGAACCGAATTAAATCATACTTAGCACAGTTGCTGGATATCATAACAAAACGCGTCGTGCAAAATTTCATTCCAATCGGATAAGAATCACGCTCTCTAGAGGCTCAAGAAGTCAAGACCCAAGATCGGTTTATATGGCAGCTATACCAGGTTATAAACCGATTTAAACCATACTTAGCACAGTTGTTAGAAGTGAAACTAAAACACTATGTGTAAAATTTCATTTAAATCGGATAAGAATTGCGCCCTCTAGAGGCTCAAGAAGTCTAGACCCACGATCGGTTTATATGACAGCTATACCAGGTTATTAACCGATTTGAACCATACTAAGCACAGTTGTTGGACATCATAATAAAACACGTCGTGCAAAATTTCATTCTGATCGGATAAGAATTGTGCACGCTAGAGGCTCAAGAAGTCAAGACCCAAGATCGGTTTATATGACAGCTATATCAAAACATAGACGCATATGGCCCATTTGCAATACCAACCGACCTACACTAATAAAAAGAATTTGTGCAAAATTTCAAGCGGCTAGTCTTACTCCTTCGGAAGTTAGCGTGCTTTCGACAGACAGACGGACGGACAGACGGACGGACATGGCTAGATCGACATAAAATATCGCGACGATCAAGAATATATATACTTTATGGGGTCTAAGACGAATATTTCGGGTAGTTACAAACAGAATGACGAAATTAGTATACCCCCCATCCTATGGTGGAGGGTATAAAAAGGATATAAGAAAAGATTTGCTCTGCTATTAGAGCGATATCAAGATATGGTCCGGTTTGGACCACAATTAAATTATATGTTGAAGACCTGTATAAAATGTCAGCCAATTCGAATTAGAATTGCGCCCTTTGTGGGCTCAAGAAGTAACATAGAGAGATCGATTTATATGGGAGCTGTATCGGGCTATATACCGATTCAAACCATAATAAACACGTATGTTAATGGTCATGAGAGCATCCGTCGTACAAAATTTCAGGCAAATCGGATAATAATTGCGACCTCTAGAGGCTCAAGAAGTCAAGACCCCAGATCGGTTTATATGGCAGCTATATCAGGTTATGGACCGATTTGAACCGTTCTTGGCACAGTTCTTGCATATCATAACAAAATACTATCATAATAAGAATTGCGCCCTCTAGAGGCTCAAGAAGTCAAGACCCAAGATCGGTTTATATGACAGCTATATAAGGTTATCGACCGATTTGAACCATACTTGGCACAGTTGTTGGATATGGTAACAAAACACGTCGTGCAAAATTTCATTCCAATCGGATGAGAATTGCGCACTCTAGAGGCTCAAGAAGTCAAGACCCAAGATCGGTTGATATGGCAGCTATATCAGGTTATGGACCGATTTGAACCATACTTGGCAAAGTTTTTGGATATCAAAACAAAACACGTCGTGCAAAATTTCATTCCAATCGGATAAGAATTGCGCACTCTAGAGGCTCAAGAAGTCAAGACCTAAGATCGGTTTATATGGCAGCTATATCAGGTTATGGACCGATTTGAACCATACGTGGCACAGTTGTTGGATGTCATAACAAAACACGTCGTGCAAAATTTCATCCCAATCGGATAAGAATTGCGCACTCTAGAGGCTCAAGAAGTCAAGACCCAAGATCGGTTTATATGGCAGCTATATCAAAACATGGACCGATATGGCCCATTTACAATACCAACCGACCTACACTAATAAGAAGTATTTGTGCAAAATTTCAAGCGGCTAACTTTACTCCTTCGGAAGTTAGCGTGCTTTCGACAGACAGACGGACGGACGGACGGACAGACGGACGGACATGGCTAGATCGACATAAAATTTCACGACGATCAAGAATATATATACTTTATGGGGTCTCAGACGAATATTTCAAGTAGTTACAATCAGAATGGCAAAATTAGTATACCCCCCATCTTATGGTGGAGGGTATAAAAATAATAATTTACCTTTTTATACCCTCCACCATAAGATGGGGGGTATACTAATTTCGTCATTCTGATTGTAACTACTCGAAATATTCGTCTGAGACCCCATAAAGTATATATATTCCTGATCGTCATGAAATTTTATGTCGATCTAGCCATGTCCGTCCGTCTGTCCGTCCGTCCGTCCTTCTGTCTGTCGAAAGCACGCTAACTTCCGAAGGAGTAAAGCTAGCCGCTTGAAATTTTGCACAAATACTTCTTATTAGTGTAGGTCGGTTGGTATTGTAAATGGGCCATATCGGTCCATGTTTTGATATAGCTGCCATATAAACCGATCTTGGGTCTTGACTTCTTGGGCCTCTAGAGTGCGCAATTCTTATCCGAATGGAATGGAATTTCGCACGACGTGTTTTGTTATGATATCCAACAACTGTGCCAAGTATGGTTCAAATCGGTTCATAACCTGATATAGCTCCCATATAAACCGATCTTGGATCTTGACTTCTTGAGCCTCTAGAGTGCGCAATTCTTATCCGATTGGAATGAAATTTTGCACGACGTGTTTTGGTATGACATCCAACAACTGTGCCAAGTGTGGTTCAAATCGGTCCTTAACCTGATATAGTTACCATATAAACCGATCTGGGGTTTTGACTTCTTGAGCCTCTAGAGTGCGCAATTCTTATCCGATTGGATTGAAATTTCGCACGACGTGTTTCGTTATTATATCCAACAACTGTGCCAAGTATGGTTTCAATCGGTCCATAACCTGATATAGCTGCCATATAAATCGATCTTGGGGCTTGACTTCTTGAGCCTCTAGAGGGCGCAATTCTTATCCGATTGAAATGAAATTTTGCACGACGTGCTTTGTTATTATATCCAACAACTGTGCCAATTATGGTTGAAATCGGTCCATAACCTAATATAGCTGCCATATACACCGATCTTGGGTCTTGACTTCTTGAGCCTCTAGAGGGCGCAATTCTTATCCGATTGGAATGGAATTTCGCACGACGTGTTTTGTTATGATATCCAACAAGTGTGCCAAGTATGGTTCGAATCGGCCTATAACCTGATATAGCTGCCATATAAACCGATCTTGGGTCTTGACTTCTTGAGCCTCTAGAGGGCACAATTCTTATCCGATGTGAATGAGTTTTTGCACGAAGTATTTCGTCATGATATCCAACAACTGTGCCAAGTATGGTTAAAATCGGTTCATAACCTGATATAGCTGTCATATAAACAGATCTGGGGATTTGACTTCTTGAGCTTCTAGAGGGCCCAATTCCTATCCGATTTGGCTGAAATTTTACATGACGTATTTTATTTTTACTTTCAACAACTGTGTCAAATAATGTTCAAATCGGTTCATAACCTGATATAGCTGCCATATAAACCAATCTGGCATCTTGACTTCTTGACCCTTAGGGGTCGCAATTATTATCCGATATGCCTGAAATTTTGTACGACGGATCCTCTCATGACCATCAGCAAACGTGTTTATTATGGTCTGAATCGGTCTATAGCCCGATACAGATCCCATATAAATCGTTCTCTCTATTTTACTTCGTGAGCCCCAATGGTCGCAATTCTTATACGAATTGGCTGAAATTTTACACAGGTCTCCAACATAAAATTTAATTGTGGTCCAAACCGGACCATGTCTTGATATCGCTCTAACAGCAGAGCAACTCTTTCCTTATATCCTTTTTGTGCCTAAGAAAAGATGCCGGGTAAAGAACTCGACAAATGCGATCCATGGTGGAGGGTATATAAGATTCGGCCCGGCCGAACTTAGCACGCTTTTACTTGTTAAACTTTCTCGATTCTCAGATATAGATCTGTTATATCTTTCAGTTGATTAAATTGATAACAAAGATGCCGAAAAGGATCATTATGGCATAGTTGGTTCAGTAATAAGAAATTTTCAAAAGATCAAAATATCTGGTAGGTTTGATAGGAACGTTAAAGAAAATTTGACTCAAAAGAAAGCAAGAATCTTTTTGACCATGAATTAATTTAGTCAAAAATGTAATGTTTAGCATCGTTCTATGACTTTTTAATGTAGGAAGTTTTATAAGATTTAATCGGTACTCATACGAAGGTAATGAACTTTTGTCCCACCCATTTCCACGGAGACAAAATAAAAGGAATTATTTTTGAATCGATTCTATCAAATCAGAATGAATATTGTAGTACGGATCCCATACCACTAAACTGTACTCGAGATTTCTTCTGACTAGCGACGTATATAAGTTTTTCGTCACAGAGAAATCAATAAGTTCTCTACTCCAGCGTTTCATGAAGCCAAGAGCACCACGTCCTTTGTTTAAAACCATTGAGATGTGTTGACGGAAAGCTCTAGTTAAAGCTCTAGACTACCTTAAGTTGATTGGAACCTTAAAGGTAGCTAGTTTTAAGAGAGGTTATTCTTGAAAATGATATGTGTTTGCATTTGGAAATGTTAAGTTCCATAAAGTTTTGGTTGCACCATTGTAAAGAGTATTAAGGTCATACTGAAGATAACACTGTTCATCAGAGTCTTTCGTTGATCTGAAGGTCTTTTCATCATCTGCATACATCAAAATATTCGAGTGCTTTAAAGTAAATGGGAGACCGTTTATGAACAAACAAAACAGCACAGCGCCAAGATGACTACCCTGTGGAACACCTGAAGAGACAACAATTGATTTGGAAACTGCAGTACTGAATTTAACTCTTTGAGTACGTCCAGTCAGATATGATTTAATACACTTTAGTAAAGATGGAATGAAACCAATATTGTCTATTTTTCCTAACAGAAGGTTGTGGTTGACTTTATCAAATGCTTTATTAAAATCGGTATATTTAGTATCCGTTCGGTAGCGTTCCCCAAAGCCATCGTAGACCAAACAAGTTAATTCTAAAATATTTGTTATCGTCGATTTTGATTTCCGGAATCCATGTTGGTAGCGAGACAACATAGAAGAGACTTGATGTGAAATAGTGTCAGTCAGAATTTTCTCTAAAAGCTTCGATATAGCATTCAAAATTGAAATGCCCCTGTAATTAGAAACTTCATTGCGATTTCCGGATTTAAATAACGGTCGTATATAAGATTGCTTCCACAATCTGGCAGATATCCATGCTTTAACGAACTGTTGAAAAGTTCAAGAGCGCAATGCTTTAAAATGTTCGATGGAATTCTATCTGGACCAGGAAGTTATCTTCAGTGACCTTAAATTTTCAAGTACTACGATTTCGCCAATCCCAGACATGTCTATAAAAGCTGAGTTGTTGATTGTGTATGGATATGTTCCACATAAATCATAATAATTATCTGAGTAAGTAGTGCTAAAAAAGTCAGCAATGACTAAATCGTTATCAGCTACTTTAGCTTTATATCTAAGAAAGTTCGGTAAACTATTACAACGGCGCTTTGAATTCACAAATTTGTAAAAAGATTTAGGATTTGATTTCAATTGATTTCTAATTTTATTCAAAGAAATGCCATATGCCAATTTATTTTCTTTATTATATTCGCATCTTGCTAAAGAATATTTCGGAAAGTCAGACTTTTACCCTGAGCGTTGAAACATTTTATATAATTTATTCTTCTTGTTCTTCAGTCTAGAAAAATTGGTTGTATTACATGGAGAACCAGATGCGTTGCAAAAGAAGTTTTAGGGACAGATTAAGAAATAAAGTCAAGTAGGACAATATAAAAAGTAGTAATCATTTTATCGATATCTTTAGATCATTCCAATGAACAGATGAGAGTAGTGAATTCAGTTTGATGTAATCAGTTTTAGCAAAGCAGTACACTTTTTCAATTGCTACATCTCTCTTAACTTTAGGAGTGGGATAGGATATAAGTAATTTGAGTGCCGGATGATGTCTATCCTCAGGACTTACAACCGGACCATTAGAACTTAAACATAACTCAGATGGTTGATTAACGAAAACATGATCGAGTAATTTAGAAAATGAATTGTTTACGTAATTAATTTGAAAAAGACCAAAATTTAAAAATATGCCGATGCATTCATTAGAAATGCCATTTGGTATCGCGGGTATTAAATCATTTGACTCGGACGAATGAATCCAGTTAATTTGAGGAAGGTTAAAATCATCAAGAGCAATCAATGTGTCTCTTGTTTGAGATGACTGAAATGCAGATTGGATTGCAGATACGTGTTTTAAATAAATATCCTCACATGAAGAGGGTGGGACATAGGAACATGAAATAAATATTGAAACATTTTTAAAAAATTTACGGCTACAAATTCAATATCCAAGGAAGATTCCACTATTATTTCTTCAGAGGGAAATTCAGTGGAGACCGCTATTAGCACAACACCGCCAGATTTTTTTAATTTTATCGTTCCGATCACGCCTATATATTTGATATTTGGAATGTAACATTTCAGAATCGTATACCTTATTCTGAAGCCAAGTTTCAGTAAAAGCTATAATATGATAATCAAAATTAAAGCTATCTGAGTAAAGAGACGAAAGTTTTGTATTTAACCCTCTAACATTTTGATATACTAGAGACATGTGATCAGCAGAAAATGAAAAATTAAGTTTTTAGAATAATTTCAGAGTTAGAATTAATTAGGAGGTAAACAACATCAGATCGAGGCGTATCTTTGAAGATAAACTTTCGGAAAAATGCCTTAGCGGGTCAAAAATTTGGTTCCATAACGACTTCAAAAATGTCTTCTGGAACAATGATTCGGAAAGAAGCTTTGCTACGCCTTTCATGGTAATTAAATTTGTAAACACTAAATTCGACATCAATGTCAATCTTTGTTTTTCACTTGATGAAGTAGCTGTGTTCAATGGAGCCAATAGGCCAGAAGGCGGCAGAGTATTAAGTCTCATGAAATCGGAGACTAAACTGGTTGATGGTGCGGATCCATTGGAATTTCAATATTGGAGGGAACTGCGTTTATATAAGGATTTAATGGTTTTTCTCTTTTACGCATTGAAAAGATGGGTGATTGCAGAAAATTCTCGGGCATGATGCATTTTCAAAAACTGTTTTGTATCTTGCAAATTTTTCCATTATGGCGACGAGTTCATTATTAATTGTTTCGAATTCACTGCGAGTATTCTTAAAAATGCATAAAACTCAACTTCGAATACTTTACACTTTGCACAACACCAACGAAGTCCTTTGTCTTCACTTATGTTATGGGCAGTTTTTGCAGAAAGTTCGACGAACTTTGTGTGATAAGTCGTATAACATAATCAGAAAAATACCATAGGTTCTTCGATTTTTTTAATTGGACATTTCGTACAGATCATGTTGAGATAAATAGAGGACAAATGCTCCTATTAGGATACACTCTTATTTTAATTAATGTTAAAAAGGGAAGTATAGTTTTAGGGATAGATGGTAAATTTAGTCGCAATTGTGTTGGTCCGCGATAAATGTTTACTGAAAAGCTCTACTCATTGAAATTACAACAAGGAAACTCTCTAATTATTTGTGAGAGATAGCAATTTCAATAGACACTCTTTTATTGGTGTTATTGATTTGTTTGTAGTCTTCTTTTTCTAACTTTCAAATAAAGGGTGATTTTTTTGAGGTTAGGATTTTCATGCATTAGTATTTGACAGATCACGTGGGATTTCAGACATGGTGTCAAAGAGAAAGATGCTCAGTATGCTTTGACATTTCATCATGAATAGACTTACTAACGAGCAACGCTTGCAAATCATTGAATTTTATTACCAAAATCAGTGTTCGGTTCGAAATGTGTTTCGCGCTTTACGTCCGATTTATGGTCTACATAATCGACCAAGTGAGCAAACAATTAATGCGATTGTGACCAAGTTTCGCACTCAGTTTACTTTATTGGACAAACCAACCACACGAATGCGTACAGTGCGTACAGAAGAGAATATTGCGTCTGTTTCTGAGAGTGTTGCTGAAGACCGTGAAATGTCGATTCGTCGCCGTTCGCAGCAATTGGGTTTGTGTTATCCGACCACATGGAAGATTTTACGCAAAGATCTTGGTGTAAAACCGTATAAAATACAGCTCGTGCAAGAACTGAAGCCGAACGATCTGCCACAACGTCGAATTTTCAGTGAATGGGCCCTAGAAAAGTTGGCAGAAAATCCGCTTTTTTATCGACAAATTTTGTTCAGCGATGAGGCTCATTTCTGGTTGAATGGCTACGTAAATAAGCAAAATTGCCGCATTTGGAGTGAAGAGCAACCAGAAGCCGTTCAAGAACTGCCCATGCATCCCGAAAAATGCACTGTTTGGTGTGGTTTGTACGCTGGTGGAATCATTGGACCGTATTTTTTCAAAGATGCTGTTGGACGCAACGTTACGGTGAATGGCGATCGCTATCGTTCGATGCTAACAAACTTTTTGTTGCCAAAAATGGAAGAACTGAACTTGGTTGACATGTGGTTTCAACAAGATGGCGCTACATGCCACACAGCTCGCGATTCTATGGCCATTTTGATGGAAAACTTCGGACAACAATTCATCTCAAGAAATGGACCGGTAAGTTGGCCACCAAGATCATGCGATTTGACGCCTTTAGACTATTTTTTGTGGGGCTACGTCAAGTCTAAAGTCTACAGAAATAAGCCAGCAACTATTCTAGCTTTGGAAGACAACATTTCCGAAGAAATTCGGGCTATTCCGGCCGAAATGCTCGAAAAAGTTGCCCAAAATTTAACTTTCCGAATGGACCACCTAAGACGCAGCCGCGGTCAACATTTAAATGAAATTATCTTCAAAAAGTAAATGTCATGGACCAATCTAACGTTTCAAATAAAGAACCGATGAGATTTTGCAAATTTTATGCGTTTTTTTAAAAAAAAAAGTTATCAAGCTCTTAACAAATCACTCTTTACTTTATATGCAGTTATGTTTTTGATTTGTTATGTTTTTTAATGCACTTTTCAATATATTAAACACAAGAAATGTGTCACCAGATCGATTCAAAATCGTGTTTTTATTGTTATTCATAGAAATCACAAGTGTAACTATGAAAAATTGCGTTTTTAATGCGAGCTTTAAAAGAACAATTGAAACTTTAAGAGAACAGGTCTTGGTCCCACAAAAGGCACATTTATAATCCGATTTCGTCGAAATTTCACACAGTGACTTATGTTAGGCTTTTAGACATCGGTGTCTTATTTGGTTCAGATCGGTCTATATTTGGATATGGCTACGAAAAGACCAATATTTTATTCTACAAAATTGAACAATGACTTGCACTTATTATACCACTCAATATCTGTGCCGATTTGCTTCATATCGGACTATATTTCGATAAAGCTGATTTGGGGGCATAAATTATGCATTTTTCACCGGATTATGATGAAAGTTGGTTTACATATATATCCGAGGTGGTGGGTATCTAAAGTTCGGGGCGGCTGAAATTAACGCCTTTTTACTTGTTTGCTATGAAATTCGTATTCTATTTCTAAATACCTTTCATTTGAGTCCCATATTGTAACGATCGGTCCTCTTTTATTTTTGGGTCGTCCTTTTGTGGTAATATATAGCCTATTTCTCCTTCCGGACCACTCCCCACAATCCTTGAAAATTTTAAAGAAATCGGTTTAGCCGTTTTTGAGTCTATACGGAACAAACATACTAACAAACACAAATTCATTTTTATATATATAGATATTTCAAGTTTTGGTTTTTACAAGTGCGAGCTACAATTGCCTACATATCACTTTAAGTGCACAAGTTTAAAAAATATCTTTTTATATCATATTCACCAATAGTTGCTAAATAAGTATTTTTTATTAAATTTTTGTCAATTCACAAGTGCTGAAATCGCAATCAAATTAAGTGGACACGAAAAACATAAATTTTTTTTTAATTTAACTCCTTTTTTCTCGGTGACAAGAGAAGTGTTTAAATAAAGACAAAACAAAAAATCTTTAACAAGTAAAAATGTGCTAAGTTCGGCCGGGCCGAATCTTATATACCCTCCACCATGGATCGCATTTGTCGAGTTCTTTTCCCGGCATCTCTTTTTAGCCAAAAAAAGGATATAAGAAAAGATTTGCTCGGCGATTAGAGCGATATTAAGATATTGTCCGGTTTGGACCACAATTAAATTATATTTATGTTGGAGACCTGTGTAAAATTTCAGCCAATTCGAATAAGAATTGCGCTCTTTGTGGGCTCACGAAGTAAAATAGAGAGATCGATCGAGATGGTCATGAGAGAATCCGTCGTACAAAATTTCAGGCAAATCGGATAATAATTGCGACCTCTGGAGGCTCAAGAAATCAAGATCCCAGATCGATTTATATGGCAGCTATATCAGGTTATGGACCGATTTGAACCACACTTGCCACAGTTGTTGGATATAATAACGAAACACGTCGTGCAAAATTTCATTCCAATCGGATAAGAATTGCACACTCTAGAGGCTCAAGAAGTCGAGACCCAAGATCGGTTTATATGACAGCTATATCAGGTTATGAACCGATTTGAACCATATTTGGCACAGTTGTTGGATATCATAACAAAATACTACGTGCCAAAATTCATTCAAATCGGATATGAATTGCGCCCTCTAGAGGCTCAAGAAGTCAAGACCCAAGATCGGTTATATAACATCTATATCAGGTTATGTACCGATTTGTACCATACTTTGCACAGTTGTTGGATATCATAACAAAACACGTCGTGCAAAATTTCATTCCAATCGGATAAGAAATGCGCACGCTAGAGGCTCAAGAAGTCAAGACCCAAGATCGGTTTATATGGCAGCTATATCAGGTTATGGACTGATTTGAACCATACTTGGCACTGTTGTTGGATATCATAACAAAACACGTCGTGCAAAATTTCATTCCAATCGGATAAGAATTGCGCACTCTAGAGGCTCAAGAAGTCAAGACCCAAGATCGGTTTATATGGCAGCTATATCAAAACGTGGACCGATATGGCCCATTTACAATACCAACCGACCTACACTAATAAGAAGTATTTGTGCAAAATTTCAAGCGGCTAGCTTTACTCCTTCGGAAGTTAGCGTGCTTTCGACAGACAGACGGACGGACGGACGGACGGACGGACGGACGGACGGACGGACGGACGGACAGACGGACGGACATGGCTAGATCGACATAAAATGTGACGACGATCAAGAATATATATACTTTATGGGGTCTCAGACGAATATTTCGAGTAGTTACAAACAGAATGACGAAATTAGTATACCCCCCATCATATGGTGGAGGGTATAAAAATTTGAGTAACATTCACACATTTGTAGAAATGCAGAATAATTTTCACCTTTTTAAACGCTATGCCCAGATTCAATTAACTGCATGTCTTAATATGAAAACAAGTAAAAAGGCATTAAGTTCGGCCGGGCCAAAATTTGGATGCCCAGCACCTCGGGTATATATGTAAACCCCCTTTCGTCACAATCCGGTGAAAATTGGATAACTTAAGCACAAAAATTCGGCATGGACATTGAGTGGTCTAATACATAGAAGTCACTTTTCAATTTTCTAGAACAAAATATTGGTCTTTTTTGCAGCTATATCCAAATATAAACCGATCTGAACCACATAAGACACGGATATCGAAAGCCTAACATAAATCACTACGTCAAATTTCAACGAAATCGCAAAAAAAATAGCTTTTTATAGTGCCAAGACTATAAATCGAGAGATCGTTCTATATGGCACTTATAACCAAATCTACACCAATCTGGACCAAATTAAACAAGGATATAATAATCATCCTATTTTATTATAACTCCACTACTATATCCGTAGTTATATCTTAATAATGGCTGGTCTCGATCATATTTCATTTAGGTCAATAGAACTCATGCACAAGCAATATTTTCAGACAATAAATCTACTTTTTATGGGATTAAGACCCTTAATTGGAAGATTGGTCTATATGACAGCTATATCTATATAGTCTGACCTGACTTATATGTGGGTCGGATGTCGGGAGGCTTAAACCAACTCACTATTACAAATTTCGACGAAATCGGGTAATTAGTAAAACTTATGAGCTTCAGACCCGTAATCGGTCTATATGACAACTTTATCTAAATACATTTCGATATTTACTATATTTGGGGTGGCGGGTGGCTTAAAACAACTCACTGATTCAAATTTCAGCGAAATTGGGTAATAACTGCAGCTTTATGGGTTTCATACCCTTAAAACGGCAGATCAGTCTATATGGCAGCTATACCTAAATATAGTCCTATTTAAACCATATTTGGGTCAGATAACGGGAGGCTTAAAATAAATCGCTTTTTTAAATTTCGGCGAAATTGGATAAAAAAAAGCATTTATGGGCATTAGACCTTTTATCGGCAGATCGGTCTATATGACAGCTATATTTAAATACAGTCCGATCTGAACCATATTTAAATCGAACGTCGGGAGGTTTAAAACAAGTTACTGTTTAAATTTTCTGGGAAATTGGGTGATAACTGAAGCTTTTATGGGCTTCAGACATTTTTTTTCTGGTCTGTCTATATGGCTGCTATACCCAAATATAGTCCGATCTAAACCATATTTAAGTCGAATATCGGAAAGCTTAAAACAACTAACTGTTTCAAATTTCAGCGGAATCGTTTAATAAATAAAGCTTTTATGGGCTTCAGATCCATTATCGGTCCGAAACATATTAAGGATGGATGTCGGGAGAACCAAAGGTAATCGGATAATAAATAGTGCTTTTATAGGCTTCAGACCCTTTATCAGCAGATCGGTCTATATAACAGCTATATCTAAATATAGTCCGATCTGAAACACATTTGGGTCCTATGTTTGGAGGCGTAAAACTACTCAATGTTTAAAATTTCAGCGAAATCGGTTAAAAAATAAAGCTTTTATGGGCTTTAGTACCTTTATCTGGAGATCGGTCTATATGGCAGCTATACCTTAATATAGTCCGAATTGTTCCATACTTAGGTCAGATATCAGGAGGCTTAAGATAATCGAAATCGGGTAATAAATAAAGCTTTTGTGCTTCAGACCCTTTATTGGGTCTGAATCCCAGTATATATAGCAGGAGGATTTTACGATGATCCGAAATATGCATACTTTGTAGGGCCGGAAATTGATATTTCCATATGTTGCAAACGGAATAACGAAAAGAATATATATAATATATATCCTACGGTGGTGGGTATAATAATGTACCAAGTACAAGTTCAACAACTAGCCAGCAAGTGAACAAATCAACGCAATTGAATGACAACTACCAAAACATACCAAACAAGGAAAAACAAGTAAAAGCGTGCTAAGTTCGGCCGGGCCGAATCTTATATACCCTCCACCATGGATCGCATTTGCCGAGTTCTTTTCCCGGCATCTCTTCTTAGGCAAAAAAGGGTATAAGAAAAGATTTGCTCTGCTATTAGAGCGATATCAAGATATGATCCGGTTTGGACCACAATTAAATTATATGATGGAGACCTGTGTAAAATGTCAGCCAATTCGAATAAGAATTGCGCTCATTGGGGCTCAAGAAGTAAAATAGAGAGATCGATTTATATCTGAACTGTATCGGGCTATAGACTGATTCAGACCATATTAAATACGTATGTTAATGGACATTAGAGGATCCGTTGAACAAAATTTCAGGCAAATCGGATAATAATTGCGACCTCTAGAGACTCAAAGAGTCAAGATCGCAGATCGGTTCATATGGCAGCTATATCAGGTTATTAACCGATTTGAACCTTATTTGACACAGTTGTCGAAAGGAAGAATAAAATACGTCATGCAAAACATCTGCCAAATCGGATAGGAATTGCTCTCTCTAGAAGCTCAAAAGTCAAGTCCCCAGATCTGTTTATATGACAGCTATATCAGGTTATGGACCCATTTGAATCACAGTTGTTGCATATCATAACAAAATACTTCGTGCAAAAATTCATTTAAATTCCGCCCTCTGGAGGCCCAAGAAGTCAAGACCACAGAACGATTTATATGACAGCTATATCAGGTTATGGACCGATTTAAACCGTACTTGGCACAGTTGTTGGATATCATAAGAAAACACGTCGTGCAAAATTTCATTCCAATCGGATAAGAATTGCGCACTCTAGAGGCTAAAGAAGTCAAGACCCAAGATCGGTTTATATGACAGCCATATCAGATTATAAACCGATTTGAACCATACTTAGCACAGTTGTTGGATATCATAGGTAAACACGTCGTGCAAAATTTCAATCCAATCGGATAAGAATTGCGCACTCTAGAGGCTCAAGAAGTCAAGGCCCAAGATCGGTTTATATGACATCTATATCAGGTTATGAACCGATTTGGACCATACTTGACACAGTTGTTGGATATCATAACAAAACGTCGTGCAAAATTTCATTACAATCGGAGAAGAAATGCGGACTCTAGAGGCTCAAGAAGTCAAGACCCAAGTTCGGTTTATATGGCAGCTATATCAAAACATAGACCGATTTGAACCATACTTGGCATAGTTATTGGATATCATGATATGTGCAAAACTTCATTCCAATCGGATAAGAATTGCGCACTCTAGAGGCTCAAGAAGTCAAGACCCAAGATCGGTTTATATGGCAGCTATATCAGGTTATGGACTAAGTTGAATCATACTTGGCACAATTGTTGGATATCATAACAAAACATGTCTTGCAAAATTTCATATCAATCGGATAAGAATCGCGCACTCTAGAGGCTCGAGAAATCAAGACCCAAGATCGGTTTATATGGCAGCTATATCAAAACATGGACCGATATGGCCCATTTACAATACCAACCGACCTACACTAATAAGAAGTATTTGTGCAAAATTTCAAGCGGCTAGCTTTACTCCTTCCGAAGTTTGCGTGCTTTCGACAGACAGACGGACGGACGGACGGACGAACGGACGGACAGACAGACGGATGGATGGGGGTACCTAGGGGGTGCCCCACCCTAAAACCTACCAAACATATATTTAGACCAATCACGACAATATGGGACTGAAATGAAAGGTATTTAGGATAAGAAAACGTATCTGGTATCCAATTGTCGGACCAAGTGCTACGAGGACCACCCTAAGCCCCAAAACACCCCCAAATAGTAAGTATTTTCTGACTATTGCAGTATGAGGCTCAAATAAGAGGGTTTTTAAAGTGGAACACGAATCCGATATATATTTTCAAGGCCAACTCACTGAGTGGCCGCCCATCCCCCAAAACACCCCCAAGCCGGTCATGTTTGCCGGCTATGAAAATATGGGGCTCAAATTAAAGGTATGTGGGAGTAAACCACGTAGCTGATATCAACATTGGGAGCCAACTGTCTAGCGGACGTCCTACCACCATAACAACCCCCAAATAGGACATATTTGCTCACCAAGACAATTTGGGTCTTAAAGAGACTGGAACTAAATATTCTTAGTTTTCAGGTCCAATACCCCAAACCGGACATATTTGCTGACTTTTGCAATAAAGAATTTAAAAGAGATTAGAAAAAGAATTTGATACCCAATTTTGAGCGCAATGGCAATATGGGATTCAAATAAATGATATATAGATATGTGAGAATAGAGCACGTTGCTGATATATTTTCCGGGCTTAGTGTTTGGGGGACCACCCCAATCCCCAAAACACCCCTACATCGGGCATATTTACCGACCATGTCAATGTGGAGCTTAAATGAAAGGTTTTGGAGGGCAGACCAACAATTGATACAGACTATATGTGGCTCAAATGAAAGGTATTTGAGATTAGAAAACGAATTTGATAACCTATTTTGGGGCCATGTGTTTGGGGGACGCCGCATCCTGTAAACTCCTCTTAAGCCAATGACAATATGGGGTATAAATACATGATATTTAAGACAAGAGCACGATGCTGATATATTTTCAGGGCCAAGTATCTGGGGGACCACCTCTCCCCCGAAAACACCACTAAATCAGACATCAGCCGGTTGCACGTACCGGATTGACCCGATGGAGTCCTTCATCGGCAAGGGCTGCCGGTTCAGTGTACAATTTACTGCTACAACAACAACATCATTAAAATATCAGGCTGAAATAAAGTATTTTAAGAATGGAGTACACCTTACATCCAAACTTGAATTCGTAGACCAATAAAGATCATATGGGATTCAAATAAAGGCACTTATATTGTTAACCTGTTACTCAAGCGAAATACTATTTTCGTAGCATGGTTTTTTACTAAAAGATCTTTAATTGTCGAAAATAAATATTCCAAGGAAACTTTTGTTCCATATAAAGTAAAAGAAGGCGCAGCGGAGCAAGCCCGGGTCAGCTAGTTCAAAATAAAATAATCTAAAAACAAGTAAAAGCGTGCTAAGTTCGGCCGGGCCGAATCTTATATACCCTCCACCATGGATCGCATTTGTCGAGTCCTTTTTCCGGCATCTCTTCTTAGGCAAAAAAGGATATAAGAAAAGAGTTGCTCTGCTATTAAAACGATATCAAGATATGGTCCGGTTCGGACCACAATTAAATTATATGTTGGAGACCTGTGTAAAATTTCAGCCAATTCGTATAAGAATTGCGCCCATTGGGGCACACGAAGTAAAATAGAGAGAACGATTTATATGGGATCTGTATCGGGCTATAGACCGATTCAGACCATAATAAACACGTTTGTTGATGGTCATGAGAGAATCCGTCGTACAAAATTTCAGGCATATCGGATAATAATTGCGACCTCTAGGGGTCAAGAAGTCAAGATCCCAGATCGGTTTATATGGCAGCTATATCAGGTTATGAACCGATTTGAACCTTATTTGACACAGTTGTTGAAAGTAAAAATAAAATACGTCATGCAAAATTTCAGCCAAATCGGATAGGAATTGCGCCCTCTAGAAGCTCAAGAAGTCAAATCCCCAGATCTGTTTATATGACAGCTATATCAGGTTATGGACCGATTTCAACCATACTTGGTACATTTGTTGGATATCATAACCAAATACTTTGTGCACAAATTCATTTAAATTCGATAAGAACTGTGCCCTCTAGAGGCTCAAGAAGTCAAGACCCAAGATCGGTTTATTTGGCAGCTATATCAGGTTATGGACCGATTTAAACCATACTTGGCACACTTGTTGGGTATCATAACAAAACACGTCGTGCGAAATTTCATTCTGATCGGGTAAGAATTGCGCACTCTAGAGGCTCAAGAAGTCAAGACCCAAGATCGGTTTATATGGCAGCTATATCAGGTTATGGACCGATTTGAACCATACTTGGCACAGTTGTTGCATATCATAACAAAACACGTCGTGCAAAATTTCATCCCAATCGGATAAGAAATGCGCACTCTAGAGGCTCAAGAAGTCAAGACCCAAGATCGGTTTATATGGCAGCTATATCAGGTTATGGACCGATTTGAACCATACTTGGCACAGTTGTTGCATATCATAACAAAACACGTCGTGCAAAATTTCATCCCAATCGGATAAGAAATGCGCACTCTAGAGGCTCAAGAAGTCAAGACCCAAGATCGGTTTATATGGCAGCTATATCAAAACATGGACCGATATGGCCCATTTACAATACCAACCGACCTACACTAATAAGAAGTATTTGTGCAAAATTTCAAGCGGCTAGCTTTACTCCTTCGGAAGTTAGCGTGCTTTCGACAGACAGACGGACGGACGGACGGACGGACGGACGGACGGACGGACGGACGGACGGACAGACGGACGGACGGACGGACAGACGGACGGACATGGCTAGATCGACATAAAATGTCGCGACGATCAAGAATATATATACTTTATGGGGTCTCAGACGAATATTTCGAGTAGTTACAAACAGAATGACGAAATTAGTATACCCCCCATCTTATGGTGGAGGGTATAAAAAGGATATAAGAAAAGATTTGCTCTGCTATTAGAGCGATATTAAGATATGGTCCGGTTTGGACCACAATTAAATTATATATTGGAGACCTGTGTAAAATGTCAGCCAATTCGAATAAGAATTGCGCCCTTTGTGGGCTCAATAAGTAAAATAGAGTGATCGATTTATATGGGAGCTGTATCGGGCTATTGACCGATTCAGACCATAATAAACACGTATGTTAATGGTCATGAGAGAATCCGTTGAACAAAATTTCAGGCAAATCGGATAATAATTGCGACCTCTAGAGGCTCAAGAAGTCAAGATCCCAGATCGGTTTATATGGCAGCTATATCAGGTTATGAACCGATTTGAACCATATTTGGCACAGATGTTGGATATCATAACAAAATTCTACGTGCCAAAATTCATTCAAATTGGATAAGAATTGCGCCCTCTAGAGGCTCAAGAAGTCAAGACCCAAGATCGGTTTATATGACAGCTATATAAAGTTATGGACCGATTTGAACCATACTTGGCACAGTTGTTGGATATCGTAACAAAACACGTCGTGCAAAATTTCATTCCAATCGGATAAGAATTGCGCACTCTAGAGGCTCGAGAAGTCAAGACCCCAGATCGGTGTATATGGCAGCTTATCAGGTTATGGACCGATTTAAACCATACTTGGCACAGTTGTTGGATATCGTAACAAAACACGTCGTGCAAAATTTCATTCCAATCGGATAAGAATTGCGCACTCTAGAGGCTCAAGAAGTCAAGACCCCAGATCGGTTTATATGACAGCTATATCAGGTTATGGACCGATTTGAACCATACTTGGCACAGTTGTTGGATATCGTAACAAAACACGTCGTGCAAAATTTCATTCCAATCGGATAAGAATTGCGCACTCTAGAGGCTCAAGAAGTCAAGACCCCAGATCGGTTTATATGACAGCTATATCAGGTTATTGACCGATTTGAACCATATTTGGCACAGTTATTGGATATCGTAACAAAACACGTCGTGCAAAATTTCATCCCAATCGGATAAGAATTGCGCACTCTAGAGGCTCAAGAAGTCAAGACCCAAGATCGGTTGATATGGCAGCTATATCAGGTTATGGACCGATTTGAACTATTTGAACCATAACAAAACACGTCGTGCAAAATTTCATTCCAATCGGATAAGAATTGCGCACTCTAGAGGCTCAAGAAGTCAAGACCTAAGATCGGTTTATATGGCAGCTATATCAGGTTATGGACCGATTTGAACCATACGTGGCACAGTTGTTGGATGTCATAACAAAACACGTCGTGCAAAATTTCATCCCAATCGGATAAGAATTGCGCACTCTAGAGGCTCAAGAAGTCAAGACCCAAGATCGGTTTATATGGCAGCTATATCAAAACATGGACCGATATGGCCCATTTACAATACCAACCGACCTACACTAATAAGAAGTATTTGTGCAAAATTTCAAGCGGCTAGCTTTACTCCTTCGGAAGTTAGCGTGCTTTCGACAGACAGACAGACGGACGGACGGACGGACAGAGGGACGGACATGGCTAGATCGACATAAAATTTCACGACGATCAAGAATATATATACTTTATGGGGTCTCAGACGAATATTTCGAGTAGTTACAATCAGAATGACGAAATTAGTATACCCCCCATCTTATGGTGGAGGGTATAACAAAACAAGTAAAAGCGCGCTAAGTTCGGCCGGGCCGGATCTTATATACCCTCCACCATGGATCGCATTTGTCGAGCTCTTGTCAAACAAAGGATAGAAAAGAATTGCTATGTTATTGGAACAATATCAAGTTATGGTTCATTTCGGACCATAATTGAACTGAATATTGTAGACCATATCAGAAGTCATTGTGTAAAATATTAACCAATTCGAGAAAGAATTGCGCCCTTTAGGGGCTCAAGAAGTAAAATAGAGAAATCGGTGTTTGGGAGCTGTATCGGGTTATAGACCGATTCGGGCAATATTTAATACGTATGTTGAAGGTGAGAGAAGCCGTTGTACAAAATTTCAGCCAAATCGGATAATAATTACTCCCACTGGAGGCTCAAGGAATCAAGACCCTTGAAGATTGGTTTATATGGTAGCTATATCAGACTATGGATCGAGTTGAACCATAATTGGCACAGTTATTGGAAATCACATCAAAACACGTTATGCGAAATTTCAGCCAAATCGGATGAGAATTTCGCCCTCTTTTGTCACAAGAAGTCAAGATTCAAAATCGGTTTATATGGCGGCTATTTCAGGTTATGGACAGATTTAGACCATAACCATACTTAGCGCAGTTATTGGAAGTCATACCAAAACACGTCGTGCTCAATTTCAGCCAAAACGGATTAGAATTGTGCCCTCCAGACGCTCAAGAAATCAAGACCCCAAGGGTTTATATGACAGCTATTCCCTGTTATGGACATATTTTAACCACACTCAGCGGAGTTGTTGGAAGTCATAATAAAATACCTCATGCAAAATTTCAGCCAAATCGGATAAGAATTGTGCCCTCTAGTGGCTCAAGAAGTCAAAGAACGATTTATATGGCAGCTATACCAAAACATAGACCGATATAGCCCACTTACAATCACAACCGATCTACACTAATAAGAAGTATTTGTGCAAAATTTTAAGCGGGTAGCATTATTCCTTCGAAAGTTTGCGTGCTTTTGACAGACAGACGGGCGGACAGGGCTTGATCGACTTAAAATGTCATGACGAATATTTCGAGGAGTTACAAACAGAATGACGAAATTAGTATACGCTCCTATGGTGGAGGGTATAAAAATCCTTATTTTTGAACTTAAATGCAGATTTTTTAAAAGTAAAAGCATATTTGGAAAAAACAAAACATATTTTTTTAAATTTACATTAAAAGTAGACTCAAATCTGCTGAAAGGTCTCGATAATACTATTTCAGTTGATGAAATACTAAATGAATTGAGTGAATATACCAATGAAGATCTAGAATTCGTAAAAGTTTACGAATTCATAACAAAATTTCAAATTCAGCCAATAATAACAGAAATAGACAACATTTTTATATTGTTGGAATAACGTCTGATAGTAATGAGCAGAAACTTATATTTTTAAGACGAGCTGAAATTCCCCAATGTAGGAATTGCCAGGGTTTTTCCATAGCGCATTCAACTGCCTTTTGCCTACAAAATGCTTTAAATGCAACAATATGCACGAAAAGGTTAAATGCCTCATAAATAACGTACCAGCTAAGCCCCTCGACATACTACTGCAATATGGCACAGATTTGGATTTGGATATAGCTGTCATATAGACCGATCTCTCTATTTAGGATTTTGGGCCCATTAAAGGCGCATTTTCTGTCCAATGTTGCCGAAATTTGGGGCAGTGAGTAGTGTAAGGCCCTTTGACATCCTTCTTCAATTTGGTCTATATCGGTCCAGATTTGAATATAGCTGTCATATAGACCGATCTCTCGATTTAAGGTTTTGGGCCCATAAAAGGCGCATTTATTGGTCATTGTCGTCGAAATTTGGGATAGAGATCTGTGTTGGATCCTTTGAAATTCTTCTTCAATTTGGCTCAGATGGTTCCAGATTTGGATATAGCTGCCATATAGACCGATCTCTCGATTTAAGGTTTTGGGGCCATAAAAGGCGAATTTTTTCGATTTTTCCGATTTTTGGGACAGTGGGTTGAGTAAGGCTCTTCGATATTTTTCTGCAATTTTGCCCAAATCGGTCCAGATTTAGATATAGCTGCCATATAGCCCAATCTTTCGATTTAGGGTCTTGGCTCCATGAAAGGCGCATTTATAATCCGATTTCACAGAAATTTGACACAGTGACTTGTGTTAGGCTTTTCGACATCCGTGTCGTATATAATTTATACTTATTGGACCACTCAATATCCGTGCCGAATTCGGTCCAAATCGGAACATATTTCGATATGGCTTCTATGAGGACATAAATTATGCATTTTTCACGGAATTATGACGAAAGGTGGTTTACATATATACCCGAGGTGGTGGGTATCCAAAGTTCGTCTCGGCAGAACTTAAAGCCTTTTTACTTGTTTGTATATTATTACTGCCTACTATCCTTCGGGAAACAATTATAACGTTTTTAAATCGAAATTAAGTAGCTTATTTTAATCGCTTAATCTACAGAATTCACGGAATTTTATATTTTAGCAGGGGGCCTAAACTGCAGAGATAGATTGGGGAAACCCCAATGAATGAAGAATGGTTGACTGAGAACGAGGTAGACTACAGGTGCAGATTGTATGCCTCAAGTTTTCCCTTTTTTCCGAGATGTGGATCATGTTTAGACGTTTGTATTTCGGACTGTACATTACACATACACGAAGAGAACAATACCCTGAACTGCCTACCGAGACTGGATTACTGGATAGTGATCACAACGCCATAGAAATTCGGGCCTCATTTGGTGATGAAAAAGAAGCTTTTAATTTCTTCGAGAGTTATTAGCTATCTTCTATCTATATATTGGGTTGCCCAAGAAGTAATTGCGGATTTTTCATATAGTCGGGGTTGACAAGTTTTTTCACAGCTTGTGACTCTGTAATTGCATTCTTTCTTCTGTCAGGCATCAGCTGTTACTTTTAGCTTGCTTTAGAAAAAAAGTGTAAAAAAAGTATATTTTTGATTAAAGTTCATGCTAAGTTTTATTAAAATGCATTTACTTTCTTTTAAAAAATCCGCAATTACTTTTTGGGCAACCAATACATAAAAAATGAATTTGTGTTTGTTTGTATGTTTGTTATACCCTCCACCATAGGATGGGAGGTATACTAATTTCGTCATTCTGTTTGTAACTACTCGAAATATTCGTCTGAGACCCCCATAAAGTATATATATTCTTGATCATCGCGATATTTTATGCCGATCTAGCCATGTCCGACCGTCTGTCCGTCCGTCCGTTCGTCCGTCCGTTCGTCCGTCCGTCTGTCTGTCGAAAGCACGCTAACTTCGAAAGAGTAAAGCTAGCCGCTTGAAATTTTGCACAAATACTTCTTATTAGTGTAGATCGGTTGGTATTGTAAATGGGCCATATCGGTCCATGGTTTGATATAGCTGATAAATAAACTGATCTTGGGTCTTGAATTCTTGAGCCCCTAGAGTGCTCAATTCTTATCCGATTGGAATGAAATTTTGTACGACGTGTTTTGTTGTGATATCCAACAACTGTGCCAAGTATGGTTTAAATCGGTCTATAACCTGATATAGCTGCCATATAAACCGATCTTGGGTCTTGACTTCTTGAGCTTTTAGAGGGCGCAATTCCTATCCGATTTGGCTGAAATTGAGCATGACGGGTTTTATTCTAATTTTCAACAACTGTGTCAAATAAGGTTCAAATCGGTTCATAACCTGATATAGCTGCCATATATATAAACCGATCTGGGATTTGTACTTCTTGAGCCTCTAGAGGTCGCTAATGTTATCCGATGACCATCAACATACGTGTTTTTTATGGTCTGAATCGGTATATAGCCCGATACAGCTACCATATAAATCGATCTCTCTATTTTACTTCTTGAGCCCCAAAGGGCGCAATTTTTATTCGAATTGGCTGACATTTTACACAGGTCTCCAACATAAATTTAATTATGGTCCAAACCGGACCATATCTTCATATCGCTCTAATAGCAGAGCAAATCTTTTGTTATATCTTTTTTTTGCATAAGAAGAAATGCCGGGAAAAGAACTCGACAAATGCGATCCATGGTGGAGGGTATATAAGATTCGGCCCGGCCGAACTAGCACGCTTTTACTTGTTTGCTTATATGTTTGTTTGTGGGTTTGTAAATTTATTTGTTCCGTATAGATTCAAATGTTCCGGGAGGAGCAATAGGCTATATAATTTATTGATATCGGTAGGGGGGCGGACCCTCCCCCTTATCCTAAAAGTACGATCCTAAAATAAGAGTGAACAGATCGGGACAATATGGGATTCAAATGAAAGGGATTCAAGAGTAGACTACAAATTGCATATTAAAAATTGATCCAAATAACTGGGGGCTCGCCCCAACCGCAAAACCTCTAAAATAGGTTTATTGGACGATAATGACAATATGTGAATCGAATGAAATGTATTCGGAGCAAATTACGAAAATGGTGAGGAAGGAGGAAAAGGATTTTTAGATTGTTGATATTAGGAAGGGGCGGACCCTCCCCCGTTGTCACAAAAACACCACATGAAATCAAAAGTGGACCGATAGGGACAATATGGGTATCAAATGATAGGTATTGGCGAATAGAATACGAATATGGTTATGGTAGGTTAAAAGTTGGATCCGAGGAATCCAGAGGCCACTCCAACCCAAAAAGTTCTCCTAGCAAACAAATTGGACGTACATATAAATATGGGACTCAAATGAAATGTAATCGGGAGTTGATTACGAATATGACATTAAAAAATTATGTCTTAGTATTTGCGGGATCGCCCCACCCACAAAAAGCGCCCAAAATACGAATTTACTCGATTGTAGCTATATAAGACTCAAATGAAGGGCATTTGAGAGCAGATTGCGAATATGACACTATACTTTGTGCCCATGAATCTAGGTGGTGCTTTACCTCCTAAAATCGCTTCAAATAGGTTATTTTACCTATTAATTGCATCGTTCCAATGTGTGCTCAAGTGGCAGTGTGGCGCACAACCCTCATATAGACGCCCAACGGCTGCATACACCAATCAAGACAATATGGGGTTAAATTAAAGCTATAAGGTTGTGAACTGCGAATCTTATCTCATTATTCTGCACATATATCTAGCGGACCACCTCATCCCAAAACAGTCGATCAATTATAATGACCCAACAGGACACTGTGTGATTCAATTAATGTGCGGGGACACAAATGAATGCAGGCCGCCATAGCTCCGAAACTATAACGTTCAGCGTGATAACATTTAAGCTCATCGATAGACAAGACCATACGACGTGTTGCTGGGCAATACTTCTTTGTTTCAAAGTTGTACATGGTTTAAAAGTAAGAACTAACGCCACTGCACCAAATATATAGACTGGTAAATTAGTTAATATGGCAATTTGATTTCATTAAAACAAGTAAAAGCGTGCTAAGTTCGGCCGGGCCGAATCTTATATACCCTCCACCATGGATCGCATTTGTCGAGTTCTTTTCCCGGCATCTCTTCTTAGGCAAAAAAGGATATAAGAAAAGAGAAGATATGGTCCGGTTCGGACCACAATTAAATTATATGTTAGAGACCTGTGAAAAATTTCAGCCAATTCGTATAAGAATTGGGCCCATTGGTGCTCACGAAGCAAAATAGAGAGAACGATTTACATGGGATCTGTATCGGGCTATAGACCGATTCAGAACTTAATAAACACGTTTGTTGATGGTCATGAGAGGATCCATCGTACAAAATTTCAGGCATATCGGATAATAATTGCGACCTCTAGGGGTCAAGAAGTCAAGATCCCAGATCGGTTTATATGGCAGCTATATCAGATTATGAACCGATTTGAACCATACTTGGCACAGTTGTTGGGTATCATAACAAAACACGTCGTGCAAAATTCCATTCCAATCGGATAAGAATTGCGCCCTCTAGAGGCTCAAGAAGTCAAGACCCAAGATCGGTTTATATGGCAGCTATATCAGGTTATAGACCGATTTGAACCATACTTGGCACAGTTGTTGGATATCATACCAAAACACGTCGTGCAAAATTTCATTCCAATCGGCTAAGAATTGCACACTCTAGAGGCTCAAGAAGTCAAGGCCCAAGATCGGTTTATATGGCAGCTATATCGAAGCATGGACCGATATGGCCCATTTACAATACCAACCGACCTACGCTGGTAAGAAGTATTTGTGCAAAATTTCAAGCGGCTAGCTTTACTCCTTCGGAAGTTAGCGTGCTTTCAACAGACAGACGGACGGACGGACATGGCTAGATCGACATAAAATGTCACGACGAACAAGAATATATATACTTTATGGGGTCTCAGACGAATATTTCGAGTAGTTACAAACAGAATGACGAAATTAGTATACCCCCCATCTTATGGTTTAGGGTATAAAAACTACGTGCAAAATTTTAGTTAAATCGGACGATAATTGCGCCCTCTAGAGGCTCAAGAATTCAAAACCCAAGATCGGTTTATATGACAGCTTTACCAGATTATGAACCGATTTGAACCATACTTGGCGCAATTGTTGGATATCATAACAAAATACGTCGTGCAAAATTTCATTCCAATCGGATAAGATTTGCGCCTTCTAGAGGTTCAAGAAGTCAAGACCCAAGATCGGTTTATATGGCAGCTATATCAGGTTATGGACCGATTTAAATCATACAATTGTTGGATATCATACCAAAACACGTCGTGCAAAATTTCATCCCAATCGGATAAGAATTGCGCACTCTAGAGGCTCAAGAAGTCAAGACCCAAGATCGGTTTATATGGCTGCTATATCAGGTTATGAACCGATTTGAACCATACTTGGCACAGTTGTTGGATATCATAGCAAAATACGTCGTGCAAAATTTCATTCCAATCGGATAAGATTTGCGCCTTCTAGAGGCTCAAGAAGTCAAGACCGAAGATCGGTTTATATGGCAGCTATATCAAAACATGAACCGATATGGCCCATTTACAATACCAACCGACCTACACTAATAAGATGTATTTGTGCAAAACTTCAAGCGGCTAGCTCTACTCCTTCGGAAGTTAGCATGCTTTCGACAGACAGACGGACGGACATGGCTAGATCGACATAAAATTTCGCGACGATCAAGAATATATGTACTTTATGGGGTCTCAGACGTATATTTCGAGTAGTTACAAACAGAATGACGTTTGGTGGAGGGTGTAAAAAAAGCCAGTAGATGGTTTTATTAGGAGAAGCCAATTTGAACGGAGAGAGGGCAGAGTGGTAAAAATTAATCATCCAGCGTTATCTTTGTTATGGTATCAAATGAAACGTATTTAAGAGTGGAGTACAAACTTTGGGCAATACGTGCATCAAATGAGAGGTAGTTCAGAGTAGAGTACGTACATGACATAAAGATGCCACATTAAGTGTCAAGGAGGTTCCCTACCCCCAAAAACACCACCCAACAGGACACTTTTACAGCTTTGGGCAATATGGGTGTCGAATGAAAGGTATCTTATATACAATATAAAATTCAATTTTTATTTGTTTGTTTGTCGGTTTATTTGTTTGTTCCGTGTAGACTCAAAAACGGCTGAAATTTTCACAGATTTTGTGGGTTGGTCTGGAAGAAAACATAGGTTATATAATTTTTTGATATCGGGAGGGGGGCGGACCCTCCCCCTTATCAAAAAGTACAACCCAAGAATTAAAGTGTACCCATCGGGACAATATGGAATTCAAATGAAAGGTATTCAAGAGTAGAATACGACTTTCATAATAAAAGTTGGGTCCAAGTACCTGGGGGGCCGCCCCAACCCCGAAACCCCTTAAAATTGGTTTATTTGACGATCATGACAATATGGGACTCAAATGAAAGGTATTCGGGAGTAGATTACGAAAATGGTCAGGAATTAGGAATAGGCTTTATAATTTATTGATAACGGAAGGGGGCGGATCCTCCACCGTTACCCCAAAAACGCCACCCAAAATCTAAAGTGGACCCATAAGAACAATATGGGTATCAAATGAAAAGTATGCAGGAGTAGATAACGAATGTGGCATACCAATTCTTCTCGAAGTATAAGGGTCACCCCACCCCAACCTAATGCCCAAAATGAACACATTACCTAATCACGGATATATGGGACTCGGTTTGTTTGTTTCGTATAGACTGAAAAACGGCAAAACCGATTTTCTCGAAATTTTCGCTTATTGCGTAGGTTGGTCTGGAAGGAAACATAGGCTTTATAATTTTTCGGTATCGGAAGGCGGACAGACCCTCCCCCTTATGCCAAAAGCGGGACCCAAAATCAAACGTGGACCGATCGGGACAATATAGGTATCAAATGAAAGGTATCGGAGTACAATACGAATATGGTATTAAAATTTGATTATAAGTACCCATCGTGCCGCCCCAACCCCAAAACTCCCCCAAACAGACATATTGGACTTTAATTTCAATATGGGGGTCAAATAAAGGTTATTCAGGAGAAGATTTCGAATCTGGCTTACAAAAGCAGATCGAAGTATAGGGGGTCACGCCAACCCTCAAAAACACCATTAGACCTATTATAACTATATGATACTTGGCTGAAGCGATTTTCTTATAATTTTTATACCCTCCACCATAAGATGGAGGGTATACAAATTTCGTCATTCTGTTTGTAACTACTGGAAATATTCGTCTGAGACCCCATAAAGTATATATATTCTTGATCGTCCCGACATTTTATATCGATCTAGCCATGTCCGTCCCTCTGTCCGTCTGTCCGTCCGTCCGTCGAAAGCACGCTAACTTCCGAAGGAGTAAAGCTAGCCGCTTGAAAATTTGCACAAATACTTCTTATTAGTGTAGGTCGGTTGGTATTGTAAATGGGCCATATCGGTCCATGTTTTGATATAGCTGCCATATAAACCGATCTTGGGTCTTGATTTCTTTAGCCTCTAGCGTGCGCAATTCTTTTCCGATCAGAATGAAATTTTGCACGACGTGCGATTCAAGTTTCATTGAGTTGAAACTTGAATCGGAAAGCACTCATTGATGTGTGAGAATATTCCCCTTCTCGGTTCCTGGTGGTAATGTTCTTCCTTAGGGCAATGTTTTCATTAGGAGAGGGATGGCACATCAGACATTTCGACTCAAGTATTGATATCAAATTCGTTCTTTATTCCCAACGGAAATGAAGTTCGGTTTAGGGGGTGATTTAGGGCGTATCAAAAACACTTGGCTCCAAAATTGGATATCAAATTGGTTTTCTACTCTCAAATACCTTTCATTTGAGTCCCATATTGTCATAAGGTATTTGACCCATTTGACGTATCTTTAGGAGGAAAAGCGCCTCCTAGACTTGAACGCAAATTTCAATGTCGTATTCGTAATCTACTCTCTAAAACCTTTAATTTGAGTCCAATATAGCCTTGATCGGCTAATATGCCCATTTGGGGGTATTTGGGTGTGGGCGACCTTCCATTACTTGGACCTAATGTTTTATGCCATATTTGTAATCTACTGCCTAAAACTTTTCTTGTCAATATGGCACTCATTGGTTCAGCCAAGTATCATATAGTCATAATGGGTGTAATGGCGTTTTTTATGGTTGGCGTGACCCTCTATACTTCGATCTGATTTTGTATGCCTGATTTATAATCTATTCCCGAATACCTTTCATTTGAGCCTCATATTGAAATAACCGTCCAATATGTCTGTTTGGGGGAGTTATGGGTTTTGGGGCGGCCCGATGGATATTGAGACTCAAAATATAATACCATATTCGCATTGTACTCTCCAAATACCTTTCATTTGATAGCTTTATTGTCCCGATCGGTCCACTTTTGATTTTGCGCCCTGCTTTTGGCATAAGGGGGAGGGTCCGTCTCCCTTCCGATACCGAACAAGTAAAAGCGTGCTAAGTTCGGCCGGGCCGAATCTTATATACCCTCCACCATGGATCGCATTTGTCGAGTTCTTTTCCTGGCATCTCTTCTTAGGCAAAAAAGGATATAAGAAAAGAGTTGCTCTGCTATTAAACCGATATCAAGATATGGTCCGGTTCGGACCACAATTAAATTATATGTTGGAGACCTGTGTAAAATTTCAGGAAATTCGTATAAGAATTGCGCCCATTGGGGCTCACGAAGTAAAATAGAGAGAACGATTTATATGGGATCTGTATCGGGCTATAGACCGATTCAGACCTCTAGGGGTCAAGAAGTCAAGATCCCAGATCGGTTTATATGGCAGCTATATCAGGTTATGAACCGATTTGAACGTTATTTGACACAGTTGTTGAAAGTAAAAATAAAATACGTCATGCAAAATTTCAGCCAAATCGGATAGGAATTGCGCCCTCTAGAAGCTCAAGAAGTCAAATCCCCAGATCTTATTATATGACAGCTATATCAGGTTATGGACCGATTTCAACCATACTTGGCACAGTAGTTGAATATCATAACGAAATACCTCGTGCAAACAATTCATTCAAATCGGATAAGAATTGTGCCTCTAGAGGCTCAAGAAGTCAAGACCTAAGATCGGTTTATATGGCAGCTATATCAGGTTATGGACCGATTTAAACCTACTTGGCATAGTTGTTGGGTATCATAACAAAACACGTCGTGCGAAATTCCATTCCATTCGGATAAGAATTGCGCCCTCTAGAGGCTCAAGAGATGCTCAAGACCCAAGATCGGTTTATATGGCAGCTATATCAGGTTATGGACCGATTAAAACTATACTTAGCACAGTTGTTGCATATCATACCAAAACACGTCGTGCAAAATTTCATTCAATTGCGCACTCTAGAGGCTCAAGAAGTCAAGACCCAAGATCGGTTTATATGGCAGCTATATCGAAGCATGGACCGATATGGCCCATTTACAATACCAACCGACCTACGCTGATAAGAAGTATTTGTGCAAAATTTCAAGCGGCTAGCTTTACTCCTTCGGAAGTTAGCGTGCTTTCAACACACAGACGGACGGACGGACGGACGGACAGACGGACGGACATGGCTAGATCGACATAAGATGTCACGACGATCAAGAATATATATACTTTATGGGGTCTCAGACGAATATTTCGAGTAGTTACAAACAGAATGACGAAATTAGTATACCCCCCATCTTATGGTGGAAGGTATAAAAACTACGTGCAAAATTTTAGTTAAATCGGACGATAATTGCGCCCTCTAGAGGCTCAAGAATTCAAGACCCAAGATCGGTTTATATGACAGCTATATCAGGTTATGGACCGATTTAAATCATACAATTGTTGGATATCATACCAAAACACGTCGTGCAAAATGTCATCCCAATCGGATAAAAATTGCGCACTCTAGAGGCTCAAGAAGTCAAGACCCAAGATCGGTTTATATGGCAGCTATATCAGGTTATGAACCGATTTGAACCACACATGGCACAGTTGTTGGATATAATAACAAAACACGTCGTGCAAAATTTCATTTCAATCGGATAAGAATTGCACACTCTAGAGGCTCAAGAAGTCAAGACCCAAGATCGGTTTATATGGCAGCTATATCAAAACATGGACCGATATGGCCCATTTACAATACCAACCGACCTACACTAATAAGAAGTATTTGTGCAAAATTTCAAGCGTCTAGCTTTACTCCTTCGGAAGTTAGCGTGCTTTCGACAGACAGACGGACGGACGGACGGACAGACGGACAGACAGACGGACGGACATGGCTATATCGACATAAAATGTCACGACGATCAAGAATATATATACTTTATGGGGTCTCAGACAAATATTTCGAGTAGTTACAAACAGAATGACGAAATTAGTATACCCTTATCTTATGGTGGAGGGTCTAAAAATCAATTTGTGTTTATTTGTTTGTTTGTATGTTTGTGTGTTCTTTATAGACTCAGAAACGGCTGAGCCGATTTTCTTGAAATTTTCACAGATGGTACATATTGACCCCGTGGTGAAAATAGGGTACTAAATTTTTTGATATCTGAAGGGGGAGCGGACCGTCCCCCTTACCCGAATTTTCAGAAACGCCAGATCTCGGAGATGGGTGGTGCGAATTAAGCGAAATTTTGTGTGCTCTCATATAGTTCTCTAAAAATAAAAATTTGGTATCCAAATTTCCTAGGGGAGCTGCCCCACCCTAAAACCTACCAAATATATATTAATACCAATCACGACAATATGGGACTCAAATGAAAGTTATTTAGGATAAGAAAAAATATCTGATATCCAATTGCCGGATCAAGTGCTAGGGGGACCACCCCAAGCCCCAAAACACCCCTAAATCGGACATATTTACATTCGGACAGGGCTTAGAATTTGAGGGACCAACCCACTCCCAAAATCACCCTTAAATCGGGCATATTTACCGACCATGACAATGTGGGTCTTAAATGAAAGGTATTGGGGGATAGAGCAAGAATTGATACTCATTTTCGGGACCAATTTTCTGGGGGTCTACCCCTTTCCAAAATACCCCACAAACAGCATTTTTTTACTGACCATCGCAATATGGGGCTCAAATAAAGGTATTTAGGAGTAGAATACAAATTTGATATCCAAATGTAGGATCATGTATTTAGGGCATCACCCGTTCTCTAAAACATCCCCAAAGGGAAAAAAAATTTCGACCATGCCAATTTGTGCCTCAAAAGAAAGGTATTTGAGATTAGAAAACGAACTTGATAACCTATTTTGGGGCCATGTGTTTGGGGGACGCCTCATCCTTTAAACTCTTCTTCAGCCAATGCCAATATAAGGTTTAAATAAATGGTATTTGAGACAAGAGCATGATACTGACATGTTTTCAGCGCCAAGTATCTGGGGGACCACCTATCCCCCGAATTTATCACTAAATCAGACATCATGAGAATATCGGGCTGAAATGAAGTATTTTAAGGATGGAGTACACCTTACATCCCAACTTGAATTGAAATACTACGTGCCAAAATTCATTCAAATTGGATAAGATTTGCGCACTCTAGAGGCTCAAGAAGTCAAGACCCCAGATCGGTTTATATGGCAGCTATATCAGGTTATGAACCGATTTGAACCATACTTGGCACAGTTGTTGGATATCATAACAAAGCACGTCATGCAAAATTTCATTCCAATCGGATAAGAATTGCGCTCTCTAGAGGCTCAAGATGTCAAGACCCAAGATCGGTTTATATGGCAGCTATATCAGGTTATGGACCGATTTGAGCCATACATGGCACAGTTGTTGGATATCATAAGAAAACACTACGTACAAAATTTCATCCCAATCGGATAAGAATTGCGCACTCTAGAGGCTCAAGAAGTCAAGACCCAAGATCGGTTTATATGGCAGCTAAATCAAAACATGAACCGATATGGCCCATTTACAATACCAACCGACCTATAGTAATAAGAAGTATTTGTGCAAAATTTCAAGCGGCTAGCTTTACTCCTTCGGAAGTTAGCGTGCTTTCGACAGACAGACGGACGGACGGACGGACAGACGGACGGACATGGCTAGATCGACATAAAATTTTACGACAATCAAGAATATATATACTTTATGGGGTCTCAGACGAATATTTCGAGTAGTTACAAACAGAATGACGAAATTTGTATACCCCCCATCCTATGGTGGAGGGTATAAAAATTATATAGCCTTCGTTTCCTTCCAGACCAACCCACACAATAAGCGAAAATTTCGAGAAAATCGGTTCTGCCGTTTTTCAGTCAATACGAAACAAACAAACCGTACTCCACTTTTATTTTTGGGTAGTACTTTTGGGGTAAGGGGGAGGGTCCACCCCCTCCCAATATTAAAAAAAAAACAAGTAAAAGCGTGCTAAGTTCGGCCGGGCCGAATCTTATATACCCTCCACCATGGATCGCATTTGCCGAGTTCTTTTCCCGGCATCTCTTCTTAGGCAAAAAAAGGATATAAGAAAAGATTTGCTCTGCTATTAGAGCGATATCAAGATATGATCCGGTTTGGACCACAATTAAATTATATGTTGGAGACCTGTGTAAAATGTCAGGCAATTCGAATAAGAATTGCGCCCTTTGTGGGCTCAAGAAGTAAAATAGAAAGATCGATTTATATGGGAGCTGCATCGGCCCATAGACCAATTCAGGCCATAATAAACACGTATGTTAATGGTCATGAGAGAATCCGTCGTACAAAATTTCAGGCAAATCGGATAATAATTGCGACCTCTAGAGGCTCAAGAAGTCAAGATCCCAGATCGGTTTATATGGCAGCTATATCAGGTTATGAACCGACTTGTACTTTATTTGACATAGTTGTTGAAAGTAACAATAAAAATCGTCTTGCGAAATTTCAGCCAAATCGGATAGAAATTGAGCCCTCCAGATGCTCAAGAAGTCAAGTCCCCAGATCTGTTTATATGACAGTTATACCAGGTTATGGACCGATTTGAACCATACTTGGCACAGTTGTTGGATATCATAACAAAATACTACGTGCTAAAATTCATTCAAATTGGATAAGAATTGCGCCCTCTAGAGGCTCAAGAAGTCACGACCCAAGATCGGTTTATGTGACAGCTATATAAGGTTATGGACCGATTTGAACCATACTTGGCACAGTTGTTGGATATCATAACAAAACACGTCGTGCAAAATTTCATTCCAATCGGATAAGAATTGCGCACTCTAGAGGCTCAAGAAGTCAAGACCCAAGATCGGTTTATATGGCAGCTATATCAGGTTATGAACCGATTTGGACCATACTTGTCACAGTTGTTGGATATCATAACAAAACACGTCGTGCGAAATTTTATTTCAATCGGATAAGAATTGCGTACTCTAGAGGCTCAGGAAGTCAAGACCCAAGATCGGTTTATATGGCAGCTATATCAGATTATACACCGATTTGAACCATACTTGGCACAGTTGTTGGATATCATAACAAAACACGTCGTGAAAAATTTCATCCCAATTGGATAAGAATTGCGCACTCTAGAGGCTCAAGAAGTCAAGACCCAAGATCGGTTTATATGGCAGCTTTATCAAAACATGGACCGATATGGCCCATTTACAATACCAACCGACCTACACTAATAAGAAGTATTTGTGCAAAATTTCAAGCGGCTAGCTTTACTCCTTCGGAAGTTAGCGTGCTTTCAACAGACAGACGGACGGACGGACGGAGGGACGGATAGACGGACGGACATGGCTAGATCGACATAAAATTTCACGACGATCAAGAATATATATACTTTATGGGGTCTCAGGCGAATATTTCGAGTAGTTACAATCAGAATGACGAAATTAGTATACCCCACATCTTATGGTGGAGGGTATAATAATACACCCTATGTTTCCTTTCAGACCAACCTACACAATCTGTGAAAATTTCAAGGTAATCGGTTCAGCTGTTTTTGACTCTATACGGAACAAACAAACAAACCGACAAACGAACATACAAACAAACACAAATTTAATTTTATATATAAGAAGATACCTAAATTCTGTCTAACCAGCAAAAATTAAAGCTTCTAGGAACCGAACAAAGATGGTAGAGAGACCGGTTTACATGGATGCAATATCAGGTTATAAACTAATTTGGACCGTATTTGGTACAGATATTGGAAGTCATAGCGGAACACCAGTTGCAAACTTTTCCCCGAATCGCGGCTAGGCGCTTTAAATTTTGCACAAATACTTTTTATTAGTGTAAGTCGGTTGGGATTGTAAATGGGCCAAATCGGTCCATGTTTTGAAATAGCTGCCATTTAAACCTATATTGGGTCTTGACTCTTTGAGCCTCTAGAGGGCGCAGTTCTCGTCCGTTTTTGTAGCACTTCCAGCAACTGTGCTTAATATGGTTCAAATCGGTTCATAATATAGCTGCCATACAAACCGATATTGGGTCTTCACTTCTTCAGCTTTTGGCTGTAATTTTGCATTTAGTGTTTTGTTATAGTTTTCAACAACTGCGCTAAGTATGGTTCAAATCAGTTTATAACTTGGTATAGTTGCCATATAACCGATCTTGCATCTTGAATTTTTAAGCCGCTTGAGAGCGTAATTCTCATCCGAGTTGGCTAAAATTTTGCATGAGGTGTTTTGTTATGACTTTCAACAACTGTGCTAAGTGTGGCGCAAATCGGCTCATAATCTGATATAGCTGCCATATTAACCGATCTGGAATCTTGACATTTTAAGCCTCTAGAACGCGCAATTCTCATCCGATTTGGCAGGTCTTTTGTACAACTGCTTCTCCCATGACATTCAATATACGTGTTCAATATGGTCTGAATCGACCTTTAGCTTGATACATATGAACCGATCTCCCGATTTTGCTTCTTGAGACCCTACAAGGCCCAATTCTTATCGGAATGGACTGAAACATTACTCAATGACTTCTACAATATTCAGCATTCAATTCATTTATGGTCCGAATCGGACTATAACTTGATATAGCTCCAATAGCATAGCACTTCTTAATTATTACTCTTTGTTTGCCTAAAAAGAGATACCGCGCAAAAAACTCGAGGCTTTTCGCAAAGGCTGCTCTCTTATATCATCGCTTGTGAAAGTATTTCTGAACCGATTTCAAATTTTTTAACTGATTTCAAAAGCTAATAAAATTTACTATTTTTTATGCTTAAGTCCGATTCTTCTGTCAAAATTTAATAAAAAGACAATTTCATTGTTTCGTCCTATACAAAAAACTGTAAAGAAGACTTAATGTAGATGCGTTTTAAGTGTAATTTTTATATATTGTGTTAACTCTAATAGGATATCTGTGAAGTACACTATTGGCATTTTTTAACCAAAAAACTGGGAAAACCCTTTGAGTTCTCAAAACGCAAAACTCAAGCTTATAAAATATTTTCATTGGCCCACGTAATAACTAATTGCATTCCAAAAATTTCTTGCGCCATCCACGGCTTGGGGTCTCTACGGACATTTTACTAAAAAATTCCGATTTTGCAAACATCTTTCCCCAGTGTGGGGATTTTGGGTGTTTTCATCAAGAAATGTGGCCAAAATTTGTACTAATTTTTTTAAAAAGATATTTATTTTAAAATTTGTGAAAATTAGAACGATCTTTAGTAGTTTTAATTTTATGAAATGTTCAATTTGAATTTTATTTTTTACAAAAGTGTATTTTTTTATACCCTCCACCATAGGATGGGGGGTATACTATTTTCGTCATTCTGTTTGTAACTACTCGAAATATTCGTCTGAGACTCCATAAAGTATACATATTCTTGATCGTCGCGACATTTTATGTCTATCTAGCCATGTCCGTCCGTCTGTCCGTCCGTCCGTCTGTCTGTCGAAAGCACGCTAACTTCCGAAGGAGTAAAGCTAGCCGCTTGAAATTTTGCACAAATACTTTTTATTAGTGTAGGTCAGTTGGTATTGCAAATGGGCTATATCGGTCCATGTTTTGATATAGCTGCCATATAAACCGATCTTGGGTCTTGACTTCTTGAGCCTCTAGAGGGCGCAATTCTCATCCGACTTGACTGAAATTTTGCACATAGTGTTTTAGTATTACTTCTAACTACTGTGTTAAGTATGGTTCAAATCGGTCCATAACCTGATATAGCTGCCATATAAACCGATCTTGGTTCTTGACTTCTTGAGCCTCTAGAGAGCGAAATTCTTATCCGATTGGAATGAAATTTTGCACGACGTATTTTGTTATGATATCCAACAACTGTGCTAAGTATGATTCAATTCGGCAAATAACCTGATATAGCTGCCATATAAACCGTTCTGGGATCTTGACCTCTTGAGCCTCTGGAGGTCGCAATTATTATCCGATTTGCCTGAAATTTTGTACGACGGATCCTCGCATGACCATCAACGTACGTGTTTATTATGGTCTGAATCGGTCGATAGCCCGATACAGCTCACATATAAATCGATCTCTCTATTTTACTTCTTGAGCCCCCAAAGGGAGCAATTCTTTTTCGAATTGGCTGACATTTTACACAGGTCTCCAACATATAATTTAATAGTGGTCTAAACCGGATCATATCTTGATATCGCTCTAATAGCAGAGCAAATCTTTTCTTATATCATTTTTTGTCTAAGAAGAGATGTTGGGGAAAGAACTCGACAAATGCGCTCCATGGTGGAGGGTATATAAGATTCGGCCCGGGCGAACTTAGCACGCTTTTACTTGTTTTAATTTCATGAAGATATCTCTATCCGTTCCAAATTGGCAGACTTATTTCCACTGTTTTTCGCATCCCTCTGTGCTCCGTTCAGACTCTACTATATAAAGGAGGCCCTTTATTTTTGAGCTCAAAATCAAAATCGGACAGCGCTCATTGACATATGAGAAGTTTGACTCTGTTCCTTTATGGAATGTTCATGGGTAAATTTGCATTTTTGCCTGCCAGTTAAATGCATGGTAATGTTGAGTTGCGTGGCGGAATTTTTGGAATCCCTGAATGAACGCCGCGCTCTTAAAAAGGTGCCGACTTCGGTTCGCGAACATGGTGGAATCATATAAAAAGGGGGACAAATATACTAGGAATGGCTCGTCCACGACGATATACCTGTCGCCGGTTTCGCTTATTCGCTAATAGTCAAACTACTACAATGTTAAGTCACCTAAGGATAACTACGATAATGTTATCTACTGGGCGGTTAATGATCGGCGTTTTGTTTTCAGTGGAGCGGCAGATCTAGAGCCCGGGAGTAGGCCCAGAGTGGACTCCAAAGACCAAATAGCTGCGGTGGTGGTATCATGTCGCCGACTGGTGACTGGTGGCCAGGGGCTTTCGACGAAGTCACCTGGTTCGAGTCTTAGGGACAAGGCCGAACCTATTTTATCTCCGCATTGGTCTTCTCTGGCAAACCAATACGCTCCTTAAGAGGTTGGAATAATAAAAAAAGCATCGCTCTGATTTATTGAGTGGTTTGGTGCAAATTATCCTTAAAATCTTACCGAGATTGGTCTCGAAGATTCGCTGAACAGGCTACTCCAAAAGCTGCACGTCTAGAGTCGAAAATGGCACCGCAGTCATCTTAAAGGTTGCGGTCAACTGGAAGGCATCCCATCCCTTAGTGAAGTAGGACGAACAATAGTGATATTGGTGCAAGAACCATTGCTAATATCGCTATGGAAAGCTTGGTGATGGTCTAAAATTACCTGTCGGAAACTCTGGCGTATATGACACACATTTTCCACGCATACGTCGAAAACGTCGTTGACCTAGCCAAAAAGTAGTTTTTTGACTGAACTAAAAAATAATAATAACTCGTACAACTATGTTAAACATTCGAAAATTTATGATTGTAGCTTCCCTGGTGCATGGTTAAAAGTGTGTCTATAACATAAATCGTGTGGGTACGAATCCCAGAGAAAACGTCAGAAGCAGAAGAGCACAAACTTAAAATATTTAAAAATCATAAAATATTTATGTAGACGCTATAGCAACCACAACCAATCTGAAACAATGTTATGATATCGACACTAAACAAGTAGTAGAGCTTTTTCGAAATTTATGACATTTTATATACGACGTTTTCGACATTTACAACTTTTTGAGTATCGAAAACCTAAACAAGTAAAAGCGTGCTAAGTTCGGCCGGGCCGAATCTTATATACCCTCCACCATGGACCGCATTTGTCCAGTTCTTTTCCCGGCATCTCTTCTTAGGCAAAAAAGGATATAAGAAAAGAGTTGCTCTGCTATTAAAACGATATCAAGATATGATCCAGTTCGGACCACAATTAAATTATATGTTGGAGACCTGGGTAAAATTTCAGCCAATTCGTATAAGAATTGCGCCCATTGGGGCTCACGAAGTAAAATAGAGAGAACGATTTACATGGGATCTGTATCGGGCTATAGACCGATTTAGAACATAATAAATACGTTTGTTGATGGTCATGAGAGGATCCGTCGTACAAAATTTCAGGCATATCGGATAATAATTGCGACCTCTAGGGGTCAAGAAGTCAAGATCCCAGATCGGTTTATATGGCAGCTATATCAGGTTATGAACCGATTTGAACCTTATTCGACACAGTTGTTGAAAGTAAAAATAAAATACGTCATGCAAAATTTCAGCCAAATCGGATAGGAATTGCGCCCTCTAGAAGCTCAAGAAGTCAAATCCCCAGATCTGTTTATATGACAGCTATATCCGGTTATGGACCGATTTCAACCATACTTGGCACAGTTGTTGGATATCATGACGAAATACTTCGTGCAAAACCTCATTCCAATCGGATAAGAATTGTGCCCTCTAGAGGCTCAAGGAGTCAAGACCCAAGATCGGTTTATATGGCAGCTATATCAGGTTATAAACCGATTTAAACCATACATGGCACAGTTGTTGGGTATCATAACAAAACACGTCGTGCGAAATTTCATTCCAATCGGATAAGAATTGCGCACTCTAGAGGCTCAAGAAGTCAAGACCCAAGATCAGTTTATATGGCAGCTATATCAGGTTATGGACCGATTTGAACCATACTTGGCACAGTGGTTGGATATCATAACAAAACACGTTATGCAAAATTTTATTCTGATCGGATAAGAATTGCGCACGCTAGAGGCTCAAGAAGTCAAGACCCAAGATCGGTTTATATGGCAGCTATATCAAAACATGGACCGATGTGAACCATACTGTTGGGTATCATAACAAAACACGTCGTGCAAAATTTCATCACAATCGGATAATAATTGGGCACTCTAGAGGCTCAAGAAGTCAAGACCCCAGATCGGTTTATATGACAGCTATATCAAAACATGGACCGATATGGCCCATTTACAATACCAACCGACCTACACTATTAAGAAGTATTTGTGCAAAATTTCAAGCGGCTAGCTTTACTTCTTCGGAAGTTAGCGTGCTTTCGACAGACAGACGGACGGACGGACGGACGGACGGACAGACGGACGGACATGGCTAAATCGACATAAAATTTCACGACGATCAAGAATATATATACTTTAAGGGGTCTCAGACGAATATTTCGAGTAGTTACAATCAGAATGACGAAATTAGTTACCCCCCATCTTATGGTGGAGGGTATAATAAACAAGTAAAAGCGTGCTAAGTTCGGCCGGGCCGAATCTTATATACCCTCCACCATGGATCGCATTTGTCGAGTTCTTTTCCCGGCATCTCTTCTTAGGCAAAAAAAAGGATATAAGAAAAGATTTGCTCTGCTATTAGAGCGATATCAAGATATGGTCCGGTTTGGACCACAATTAAATTATATGTTGGAGACCTGTGTAAAATGTCAGCCAATTCGAATAAGAATTGCGCCCTTTGTGGGCTCAAGAAGTAAAATAGAGAGATCGATATATATGGGAGCTGTATCGGCCTATAGACCTATTCAGACCATAATAAACACATATGATAATGGTCATGAGAGAATCCGTCGTACAAAATTTCAGGCAAATCGGATAATAATTGCGACCTCTAGAGGCTTAAGAAGTCAAGATCCCAGATCGGATTATATGGCAGCTATATCAGGTTATGAACCGACTTGTACTTTATTTGACATAGTTGTTGAAAGTAACAATAGAAAACGTCTTGCGAAATTTCAGCCAAATCGGATAGAAATTGAGCCCTCTAGAAGCTCAAGAAGCCAAGTCCCCAGATCTGTTTATATGACAGCTATATCAGGTTATGAACCGTTTGAACCATACTAGGCACAGTTGTTGGATATCATAACACAACACGTCGTGCAAAATTTCATTCCAATCGGATAAGAATTGCGCACTCTCGAGGCTCAAGAAGTCAAGACCCCTGATCGGTTTATATGGCAGCTATATCAAAACATATACCGATGTGAACCATACTGGGCACAGTTGTTGGGTATCATAACAAAACACGTCGTGCAAAATTTCATCACAATCGGATAAGAATTGCGCACTCTAGAGGCTCAAGAAGTCAAGACCCAAGATCGGTTTATATGGCAGCTATATCAAAACATGGACCGATATGACCCATTTACAATACCAACCGACCTACACTAATAAGAAGTATTTGTGCAAAATTTCAAGCGGCTAGCTTTACTTCTTCGGAAGTTAGCATGCTTTCGACAGACAGACGGACGGACGGACGGACGGACAGACGGACGGACGGACGGACAGACGGACGGACGGACGGACAGACGGACGGACGGACGGACAGACGGACGGACATGGCTAAATCGACATAAAATTTCACGACGATCAAGAATATATATACTTTAAGGGGTCTCAGACGAATATTTCGAGTAGTTACAATCAGAATGACGAAATTAGTATACCCCCCATCTTATGGTGGGGGGTATAAAAATATTTGTGCAAAATTTCAAGAGTCTAGCTTTACTACTTCTAAAGTTAGCGTGCTTTCGACAGACAGACGGACATTGCTAAATGGACTTAAAATTTCATATATAAACACTTCATGGGGTCTTAGACTAATATTTCTTGGTGCTACAAACGGAATGACGAAATTAGTATACCCCCATCCTATGGTGGAGGGTATAAAAATGGTATGGCAGCCATGTAAACACTTATCCCGAAAGAGGTGTCGCACGGCGGCCATCAGTAAGGACTCGACTATAAAAAGAGGGCTTAAACTTGAATCGGACAGCATTCATTCATATGTCAGAAGTTTGCCCCTGTTCCTTAATGGAATATTCGTGGTTTGCTCTTAGTATATTCGTTGGACAAAAATGGTAAGAGTTAATATAGAACTTTAAAATTTTATACAGAGGTATATTTGAGTGTAATATAGAAAAAAGTGTAGTGTAGTATTGTCGAAATCGGTCTATAATCTTATATACCTCCTATAAAAACCTTCCGATTTATCTTCTTTAGCCTCCCAAAGTCGCAATGAAAAATTAGGAGTCAAAACAACTACCACAAGTATAGTCCAAATCGGTAAAAAAGCTGATATAGGTCCCACATAAACCGATCTCCCTATTTAACATCTTGAGGCTCCAGAGGGTGAATTTTAATCCGATTTGGATGAAAATTTGCTCAATGACTACTGCTATGACTCTCAAAAACTCCGGCAAGTAGGTCTAAATCGGTACATAACCTGATATAGCTCCCATATAAACCAATCTCTTGATTCTTCTTAAGCCTATAGAATGCCTTTACTTTAACATAGGCCTTTTCCTTGAATTGTGATTTACGACCTACTGATTTCAGGTGTTAATGTTAAGTTTTGGAATTTGGTGCATTCAAGGGACTATAATAGTAGAATGTTTCCGAAAAGTGGCCGAAACATGATTTTTTACCAAATTGTCCAAAATATTGAATTGTGGCAAGTTTGTGCAGCTGAAATCTAGCTTTTTTCGATTCGGCCGGGCCGAACTTTGGATACCCACCACCTCGGGTATATATGTAAACCACCTTCCATCAAAATCCGGTGCATACCTTATGTCCCATAGCAGTTATATCGAAATATGTTCCGATTTGGACCAAACACTAATAAGTACAAGTCATTGTTCAATTGTGTATAACAAAATGTTGGTATTTTTAGTAGCTAAATTAATATCTTAAAATAAACCGATCTGAACCATATGCAACACAGATGTCGAAAAGCCTAACATAAGTCACTGTGTCAAAATTTCAGTGAAATCGGATTATAAATGTGCCTTTTATGGGGCCAAGACTTTAAGTCGAGAGATCAGTCAATATGGCAGCTATATCCAAATCTGGACCGATCTGTACCATATTGTATTGGGTTGCCCAAAAAGTAATTGCGGATTTTTCATATAGTCGGCGTTGACAAATTTTTTAACAGCTTGTGACTCTGTAATTGCATTCTTTCTTCTGTCAGTTATCAGCTGTTACTTTTAGCTCGCTTTAGAAAAAAAGTGTAAAAAAGTATATTTGATTAAAGATCATTCTAAGTTTTATTAAAAATGCATTTACTTTCTATTAAAAAATCCGCAATTACTTTTTGGGCAACCCAATAGATTAATGTCAAGGGGCTTAACTTAACTCACTGTCCCAAATTTCGGCGACATCGGACAATTTCATGGACCCAAAACCTTAAATCGAGACTTCGGTCTATATGGCAGCTATATCCAAATCTGAACCGATCAGGGTCAAATTGAAGAAAAATGTCGAAGGGCCTAAGACAACGCTGTCCCAAATTTCAGCAAAATCGGATAATAAATATGGCTTTGATAGGCCTAAGACCCTAAATCGGAGGATCGGTGTATATGGCAGCCATATCAAAATCCAGGCCGAAAATCCAAATTGACGAAGGATGTCGAAGGGCCAAACACAACTCACAGTCTCAAATTTCAGCAAAATCGGATAATAAATGTGGCTTTTATGGGCCTAAGACCCTAAAGGATAAGGATCGGTCTATATGACAGCTATATCCAAAGCTGGACCAATCTGAGCCAAATTGACGAAGGATGTCGAAGGACCTAACACAACTCACTGTCTTAAATTTCAGCAAAATCAGATAATAAATGTGGCTTTTATGGGCCTAAGACAAAAATCGGCGGATCGGTCTATATGGGGGCTATATCAAGATATAGCCCATCTTCAAACTTAACCTGCTTATGGACAAAAAAAGAATCTGGCAAAATTTCAGCTCAATATCTCTATTTTTGAAGACTGTAGCATGATTTCAACAGATTTTTACGCTGATCAAGAATATATATGCTTAGGGTCGAAAATGGATATTTCGATGTGTTGCAAACGGAATGACAAAATGAATATACCCCCATCCTTCGGTGGTGGGTATAAAAAGAAATGGGGCGGCCCAAGTCGGCCCTTTCTGGATCCACTCTGCTGAAAATTTTAATGTTGACAGTTTTTATTATATTTTTGCGGCATTTAAAACTAATGGTACTAACCATATGTTCGTGTCTATGACACCTGTCGTTGACAAATGGGCTTTCAGTGTTTGTATCCCAGTTTAAAACAAGTAAAAGCGTGCTAAGTTCGGCCGGGCCGAATCTTATATACCCTCCACCATGGATCGCATTTGTCGAGTCCTTTTTCCGGCATCTCTTCTTAGGCAAAAAAGGATATAAGAAAAGAGTTGCTCTGCTATTAAAACGATATCAAGATATGGTCCGGTTCGGACCACAATTAAATTATATGTTGGAGACCTGTGTAAAATTTCAGCCAATTCGTATAAGAATTGCGCCCATTGGGGCACACGAAGTAAAATAGAGAGAACGATTTATATGGGATCTGTATCGGGCTATAGACCGATTCAGACCATAATAAACACGTTTGTTGATGGTCATGAGAGAATCCGTCGTACAAAATTTCAGGCATATCGGATAATAATTGCGACCTCTAGGGGTCAAGAAGTCAAGATCCCAGATCGGTTTATATGGCAGCTATATCAGGTTATGAACCGATTTGAACCTTATTTGACACAGTTGTTGAAAGTAAAAATAAAAAAAATAAAATACGTCATGCAAAATTTCAGCCAAATCGGATAGGAATTGCGCCCTCTAGAAGCTCAAGAAGTCAAATCCCCAGATCTGTTTATATGACAGCTATATCAGGTTATGGACCGATTTCAACCATACTTGGTACATTTCAACCATACTTTGTGCACAAATTCATTTAAATTGGATAAGAACTGTGCCCTCTAGAGGCTCAAGAAGTCAAGACCCAAGATCGGTTTATATGGCAGCTATATCAGGTTATGGACCGATTTAAACCATACTTGGCACACATGTTGGGTATCATAACAAAACCCGTCGTGCGAAATTTCATTCTGATCGGGTAAGAATTGCGCACTCTAGAGGCTCAAGAAGTCAAGACCCAAGATCGGTTTATATGGCAGCTATATCAGGTTATGGACCGATTTGAACCATACTTGGCACAGTTGTTGCATATCATAACAAAACACGTCGTGCAAAATTTCATCCCAATCGGATAAGAAATGCGCACTCTAGAGGCTCAAGAAGTCAAGACCCAAGATCGGTTTATATGGCAGCTATATCAGGTTATGGACCGATTTGAACCATACTTGGCACAGTTGTTGCATATCATAACAAAACACGTCGTGCAAAATTTCATCCCAATCGGATAAGAAATGCGCACTCTAGAGGCTCAAGAAGTCAAGACCCAAGATCGGTTTATATGGCAGCTATATCAAAACATGGACCGATATGGCCCATTTACAATACCAACCGACCTACACTAATAAGAAGTATTTGTGCAAAATTTCAAGCGGCTAGCTTTACTCCTTCGGAAGTTAGCGTGCTTTCGACAGACAGACGGACGGACGGACGGACGGACGGACGGACGGACGGACGGACAGACGGACGGACATGGCTAGATCGACATAAAATGTCGCGACGATCAAGAATATATATACTTTATGGGGTCTCAGACGAATATTTCGAGTAGTTACAAACAGAATGACGAAATTAGTATACCCCCCATCTTATGGTGGAGGGTATAAAAATCCATTTTGCTAACATAAATAAAAATTTAAAATTTTTGGGATAAAAATGTAGCATTTCTTAAAAAACCTCCGCAGGAAAACATCGATTAGTTGAAGTGGGACCTCAAATATAAATATTTTTTTGGTAAGTTTCTTATTTGAATGGTTTTTTACCAGATTAGTAAAAAATTTCAAAACTATTTTCATTTTAGGTTCTTGAATTTATGTCCACCTGTGCCCCGTTTGGACTTGGCAATAAAATGAGGTAACTTTTGGTCTTTCTAGTAGTTATATCTAAAAATAAACCGATCTGAACTATATACCACACGGATGTCGAAAAGCATAACATAAGACAGTGTGTCAAATTTCAGTGCAATCGGATTAAAAATGCGCCTTTTATGGAGCCAAGACTTTAAATCGAGAGATCGGTTTATATGGCAGCTATATGCAAATCTTGATCAATCTAGACCAACTTGCAAAAATATGTGGAGGGGCTTAACTTAACTCTTTGTCCCATATTTCGGCAACATCGGACAATAAATGCGCTTTTTATGGCCCCAAAACCTAAAACCCAGAGATCGGTCTATATGGCAGCTATATCCAAATCTGAACCGATCTGAGCCGTATTGACGGGGGACGTCGAAGGGCCTAAGACAACTCACTGTCCTAAATTTCAGCAAAATCGGGTAATAAATGTAGCTTTTATGAGCTATATCCAAATCTGAACCGATCTGGGCCAAATTGATGGAGGATGTTGAAGGGCCTAACACAACTCACTGTCCCAAATTTCAGCAAAATCGGATAATAAATGTGGCCTTTACTGGCCTAAGACCCTAAATCGGAGGATCGGTCTATATGGGGGCTATATCAAGATATAGTCTGATATAGCCCATCTTCGAACGTAACCTGCTTATGGATAAAAAAAGAACCTGTGCAAAATTTCAGCTCAATATCTCTATTTTTGAAGACTGTTCAACATGATTTCAACAGACAGACGGACGGACATGTCTAGATCGAATTTGCATTTCCCATATTGCCAAAAACCATGGTTAACACCAAAACCATATATTCAGAACAAGTAAAAGCGTGCTAAGTTCGGCCGGGCCGAATCTTATATACCCTCCACCATGGATCGCATTTGTCGAGTTCTTTTCCCGGCATCTCTTCTAAGGCAAAAAAGGATATAAGAAAAGAGTTACTCTGCTATTAAAACGATATCAAGATCACATATCACAATTAAATTATATGTTGGAGACCTGTGTAAAATTTCAGCCAATTCGTATAAGAATTGCGCCCATTGGGGCTCACGAAATAAAATAGAGAGAACGATTTATATGGGATCTGTATTGGGCTATAGACCGATTCAGACCATAATAAACACGTTTGTTGATGGTCATGAGAGGATCCGTCGTACAAAATTTCAGGCATATCGGATAATAATTGCGACTTCTAGGGGTCAAGAAGTCAAGATCCCAGATCGGTTTATATGGCAGCTATATCAGGTTATGAACCGATTTGAACCTTATTTGACACAGTTGTTGAAAGTAAAAATAAAATACGTCATGCAAAATTTCAGCCAAATCGGATAGGAATTGCACCCTCTAGAGGCTCAAGAAGTCAAGACCCAAGATCGATTTATATGGCAGCTATATCAGATTATGGACCGATTTCAACCATACTTGGCACTGTTGTTGGATATCATAACAAAACACGTCGTGCAAAATTTCATTCTGATCGGATAAGAATTGCGCCCTCTAGAGGCTCAAGAAGTCAAGACCCAAGATCGGTTTATATGGCAGCTATATCAGGTTATGAACCGATTTGAACCACACTTGGCACAGTTGTTGGACATCATAACAAAACACGTCGTGCAAAATTTCATTCTGATCGGATAAGAATTGCGCACGCTAGAGGCTCAAGAAGTCAAGACCCAAGATCGGTTTATATGGCAGCTATATCAGGTTATGGACCGATTTGAACTATACTTGACACAGTTGTTGGATTTCATAACAGAACACGTCGTGCAAAATTTCATTCCAATCGGATAAGAATTGCGCACTCTAGAGGCTCAAGAAGTCAAGACCCAAGATCGGTTTATATGGCAGCTATATCAAAACATGGACCGATATGGCCCATTTACAATACCAACCGACCTACACTAATAAGAAGTATTTGTGCAAAATTTCAAGCGGCTAGCTTGACTCCTTCGGAAGTTAGCGTGCTTTCGACAGACAGACGGACGGACGGACGGACGGACGGACGGACGGACGGACGGACGGACGGACGGACGGACGGACGGACGGACAGACGGACGGACATGGCTAGATCGACATAAAATTTCACGACGATCAAGAATATATATACTTTATGGGGTCTCAGACGAATATTTCGAGTAGTTACAAACAGAATGACGAAATTAGTATACCCCCCATCTTATGGTGGAGGGTATAAAAATGCTTATCGTAAATATGGGTTGATTATATAATACACGTTAGTTCATGATATTTACTCATTTATTTACCCGATACAGCTCCCATATAAATCGATCTCCCTATTTTACTTCTTGAGCCCCCAAAGGGCGCAATTCTTATTCCAATTGGCTAACATTTTACACAGGTCTTCAACATATAATTTAATTGTGGTCTAAACCGGATCATATCTTGATATCGCTCTAATAGCAGAGCAAATCTCGGGAAAAGAACTCGACAAATGCGCTCCATGGTGGAGGGTATATAAGATTCGGCCCGGCCGAACTTTGCACGCTTTTACTTGTTTTACTTAAACTCATTTCTTTGCAATAAGCAAGCACTATTATCGTCGACAAAACCTCTTCTGAAACTTATTGCTGAATGAACTACTTAAAGAAATTTGGATTTTTAGCTCAATAGTTAGCTCAATTTAATAAATGTTAGTTAGTGTTGAACTAAAATTGTATGTGCTGACTGTGGCATTGTCAACTTCAAAAATATATTTTTTAATCCTTCTGGCTCACCACAAACGCTACAAACCTACTTTAAAGTATGAAAAAATTCTAAATCATTTCACTGGTTCTAGGCTTGAAATCGGGACGTTTGTATTGAGAAGAATAATGACATGATCTATGACACAAAAGCTTCTACACATTTTTGGGCTAAATGTTATTTTAAATTATGCTCACTTCCACTGCAGATATCATTGTGTCTTTAAATAGTATGTCAAACGTAAACAAAAAAGCATGGCCATCTTTGATGGAAAAGAGTTAGAAAATGTTTTGATTTTATGTTGTTAGGAAATATTGGAAGAGGAAAATAGTCGATGACTTAACTAATAGTCATGTGGACGAATGTGTAGAACGTCTGCTTTTAAAACGGAAGGTTCTTGGTTCAACTCTCGGCTGCGACAAAAGGTAAAGTTTTATTTAATTTATAAATACAATGTTTCTTACTAAATTTGTCTTTTTCAAAACTGATAAGCAATTGATAGCGTGGGTGTGGAAGACATGCGGAACTAAATGGATTATATAATTAAGATGTGTCCGCCAATCTCCAATTGGATGCTTCAAAAAGTTCGGAAATATCGATTTTTTAATAATTTCACCTCTCAGTTTCAATGCTCCTAAGTTGACATTTATGAAATTATTGTAGTAGCGAGCATATAATTCTTGAGCACCATAAGAAGTTCAATATTTTTCAAATTTAGTTCATTTTAACTAGTGTTGAGATTCAAAATTTTTTGATTGTAAAAGAAATAACATCGGAAACGCCTGCGCAACGCTCTGATATGGCAAAATCAAGTGTAACCGCAGCCAGGACTGAATATCGCACCTCCGCTTAGCTGGTCAAAAGCATCATTCACAGAGATAAGCGAATATATTTTAAAATGCTAGCAGAGCCAGCCCAAAATGCAGCTAATATTAAAAGCATGCGTGGTGTTTACGAGTCAATCAAACAAATGAGTTCAACGACAATAATAAAAGATGAAGACGGATCGGAATCAACAACACCCGAACAGCAGTTAGAACGATGTAGCGGATTTTTCAGCTCCGACCATCTTAATCCCTCAATATGCCGAAACCTACGCACTATGTACATATCTACAGACCCACCCACCTGTGAAGAAATTGGAGCCGTTCTGGTTTCACTCAAAAACGGCAAATCACCCGGTTCTGACAACACATCTGCCGAAATGTTGCTGTATGGAGCACATCCCAATGCTCAATCAATCAGCCCATGGGCTGGTATACAAATTTTATTCCCACAGAATGGAAAAAGAAGAATCATAGAAAAATCATTCTAAAGAAGGGTGATCTCACCCAGTATAAAATATGGAGAGTGATCCATAATAAGGCGTATTTCGCCTGCAATTCCATTGTGTCTGAGAAGCCTTCCCATACCCCCAAAACCATCAGCAGTGCATATTTACCAATTGGTACAATATGGAAATCAAATGAAAACTATTTAAATTTAGAGTGAGAATCTGGTATAAAAATTTTTAAATTTAATTTTAAAACCCCTCAACAGGGCATATTTACCGACTGAGACACTATGAGTATCAAATGAAAGGTATTTGGAAGTTAAGTACAAATCTGTTGTACGAATTTTACCCAAGTGTCTACAGGGCCTTCCCAACTTTAAAAACCCCCCAAAACGAGGGTGAGGAAGAGACGAATAAACCAGAGGGATGCAGAGTTCGTCCCCACCCATAAAAATGATGAGTTGTGAGTTTAGAGGGGACATCTTTACGCTGCGTTTTGCGTCGGCGGAATGAATTGATACCGTCAAACAGCTCGTCAGAGATATTCACGCTCCCTGGGAGGGCGCAAAGCTCGACCTGGTGAGAAAGATGGATATCCCCCAGCTCACAAAGGCTACGGTCTTCATCACGATATGGGGCAGTAAATTTGCGTCGGAACGCATGTTGGGATTCTTGGGCAAGCAAAACGAAGGTTTGGTCGCAGAGAAGTGGGAGGTCCTCCACAGGAAGGAGACTCTCCTTGTGGTTGGCATTGATCAAGTCTCCGGAATGGCGCACTACGGGAGCACAGCTGTCTTTTTCAAAATTGGGAAGACTAGGATATGCAGAAATTTTTATTCTGCGACATCAGACAGTGCAGTGGCAGGTGACTCAACACCGTCCAATAAACAGGGGGCCACGGAATCTCTCAATATTGGAAAGACTAGGGAAAGCAAAGATCCTAATTCTCAAATATCAGGCAGTGCAGTGGCGAGAGACCCAACACAGCCTAACAAACAGGATCCCGACGACGGACCCATCACCGACTTAATGATTCGGAATACTGGAATAGGTAAAGATCCTAGTATCGGAACATTAGGCAGAGCAGCGACAGGAGTCTCAATGCGACCCAACGAACAGATAGCCGATGATGGTACCATCACCTACTCCCAAGAAGCCCATTTACTTAAGATTTGGAAGGCTAAGACAGGCAAAGATCCTAGTAGTGAAACGTCGGGACCCGACGATGGAACCATTACTGACTTTATAAAGAGTCGGAAGGATAGGATAGAAAAAGAACCTTAACCGATGACATCAGGCAGTGCAGTGACAGGAAAGTCATTGCAGTCTTAACAACAGGGAGCAGACGATGAGATCATCACCTACTCCCAGGATGCACATTTACTGGAGGACCAATAATTGAGGTAATCCAGATAAACGCGAGACTGCTACACACGCTCTGGTAGAGAAAATCAGCACGGGCAAGATTCATATTGCCTTAATTCAGGAGCCATGGATGACCCGGAGCAAAGATTATGGACTGAACCATATCAACTACCAATTATACTGTACTAACACTGGTACTCGGCCGAAGGCCAACGTTATTTGTCATACAAATTTGAATTATATATTTATAGTTGCGGAATTACGAAGGTTTATAATTACGGAATTTATGGTGAAGGAATCCTTCATGAGCTTCAAACCTTTTAAGTCACCCGGACCCGATGGAATATTTCCGGCGTTACTACAGAAAGAGGCAGACTATCTGGCGCCTCGTCTGACCAAAATTTTCACAGCGTGCTTGGAGACTGCCCTGCACGAGGTTGTGCATAAAATAGAAGAATCCTTCGATGCCAAAACGTACACTGGCGGTATGCATTGACATCGAAGGGGCTTTTACCAATGTGCGGACCGACACTCACATCCAATCCTTAGTCCAGTACCGGGTGGACCGGGTCCTTAGAGACAGGATACACCATATGCTAGATAAACCATATGCTATGCATAAATATAGGGGAAGAAAGTGGCACAAGGCACGCCACAAGGGGGCATTTATAGCCACTCCTATGGGCGACCACCATTAATGACCTATTATGGGTGCTGACTGAGGAGGGATTTGATTGGTACAGATGTTGGGCACTATGCACACTGGGCTTAGGCTAGAAAGGGGGCCTGAATCCGAGAATAGTCCACTGGCTCTACAGGAGCGTAATTATACCAATACTTACTTACGCCTCAGTACTTTGGTGGACTGCTATGTAGAAAAAGTGCAACATAAGGACTATACAACAGGTTCAGAGAACATGTTGTCTTGGCATAGGTGTAGCGATGAGGACCATGCCCACTAGGCCACTGGAGACAATTCTAGATATCCGACCCATTGACATACAGATTAACTGTGTGGCAGCCACTGCGGCTATGAGACTTAAGGCGATGGCAGAATGGATTGAGAATGGGAGCAGCTCATACCATCGCTGTATAATCGAGGCGACAATAGGAAACCTGGAAGAAAGGGAAGAGGTTTCCGATCGAATACCAGAGATGAATCTTGAAGTGGAGTGCGAGGCACTCCTGCCAGAGGCACAGTCTTGGATTGACGGAACCTGCCATCTGGAAGATCATGTTACACGGATGGATCAAAGCTAGAGAACAAAGTGGGCCTGGGGGTCTACATTGAGAATAATACTTTCCTGCAAACGGAGATCCGGGCGATCACAGAATGCGCGAAGTGGTGTGGTGCTAACGCGAGTGCGAACATCTTCGACGTCGAGTGCGAACATCTTTACCGACAGTAAAGTTGCGATAAGGGGTAATAACAACCAGGACGGTAAGGTCACGAACAGTCTTGCAGTGTAAGAAGGAGATTAACGCCTTCTCTGAGGATGGCAAAATCCGCATCGTTTGGATGCCGGGCCATAACGGGGTAAGGGGAAATGAAAGGGCAGACGATTTGGCGGTGAAGGACTGGCGTCAATAAACTTGGTTAACCCGAAGCCTTTCGAGTCGACGCAGTCCGAGTTAAGGGAGTGGGCGACAAATGCCCATGCAACATTGTGGAACAGCGAAACGGTCGGTAGGACGGCGAAAATCCTGAAAGGAAGCAAAAGGAGGTCAGTATAGCTATTGGTATCATAACGGGACACATAGGACTACGAGCTCACTTATGTAAAATCGGTGCGTCAAGTCATAGCATGTATAGGGCATACAGGGAAGATGATGAGATGTTGGAGCATTTCCTTTGTCATTGCCGGCTTCCGCGTCTTACAGATACCGGCACTTAGGTGGAGACACAATACCAGACATGAACCAACTTAGGAGAGTGGTATTGAAAACAATTGAATTTTGTAAGTAGCACGGAATTCCTAATTTGAAATTTTCTTAAGGAGGTTACTTTATAGCTTTTAGAGCGCACAACAAGTCGATTACTGGCTTAGGTGTATGTCCATAGTGGCATGGGCCGGATTAATATCTGCACCCTCTTTTCAACCTAACCTAACTTAATCTAAGAGTCATATAGGACGATCGAAACTATATTGTACCCAAAGGGAGTGTCGGAAGGCAATCCCCCTTCGCCTATCCTACCAAAAACCAAGTTAGAGCGTGCTGTGTTCGGCCAGGCCGAATCTTATATACCCTCCACCATGGATCGCATTTGTCGAGTTCTTTGCGCGGTATCACTTTTAAGGCAAACAAAGAATAAGGGTAAGAAAGTTATACTCTAATTCGTACCATAAGTGAATTGAATGTTGAAGACTATAGTAGAAGTCATTGGGTAGTATTACAGTACATTCGTATAAGAAATGCGCCTTGTAGAATAATCGAGAGATCGGTTTTTATGGGAGCTGTATCAGGCTATAGATCGCTTCAGACCATATTAGACACAAATTTTGAAGTTCACGTAGAAGCCGTTTTAAAAAATTTTAGCCAAATCGGGTAAGAATTGCCTTATCGAGAAGCTCAAGAAATCAAGATCCCAGATCGGTTTATATGGCAGCTATATCAGGCTATGTACAAAAAACCTCATGCGAAATTTCAGCCAAATCGGAGATCGGTTTATATAGCAACCAGGGACGTAGCCAGGATATTAATTTGGGGGAGGGCCACCCCACATATTTTCATAATTGCCAAAACTCTTCCGATACTGTAAAATTGGTAAAGAGATCTCAATATTTATTCCAACTCCCATAGGATGGGGCTATACTAATCTAGTCATTCCGTTTGTAACACCTCGAAATATTTGTCTTAGACCCCATAAAGTATATATATTCTTGATCGTCTCGACGTTCACAGTCGGTCTAGCCATGTCCGCCCGTCCGTCCGTCTGTCGAAATCACGATACCGGTCGAACGCGTAGAGCTAGCCGCTCCAAATGTTGTACAGATAATTAATATTGATGTTGGTTGTTCGGGATTGCAAATGAGCCATATCAGTTTAGATTTTTATATAACTCCCATATAAACCGATCTCCAGATTTGACTTCTTGAGCCTTTGAAAGCCGCAACTTTTGTCAAATTTCTTCTTCCACTAACTGTGCCAAGTACGGTCCAAATCGAACTATAATCGATTTGACTTCTTGAGCCTCTGGAAGCCGCTATGTTTGTCTGCCTTTTGCTGAGCGTTTGAAAGCTATCGTGATTTCGACAGATGGATGGACAGACATGGCTAGATAGACTCAGAATATGAAAACTATCCAGAATATATATACTTTATGGGGTCGCAGATCAATATTTCGAGGTGTTACAAACGGAATGACTAGATTAGTATTACCCCATCCCATGGTGGAGGGTATGAAAATTTTGCAATCTAGTGGCGCGGATTAGGATTTTATTTTTGATACACGGTTTCTTCGGAAAAACTTCGTAGAATTGTATGTAGTTTACGTTTTTGTTAAACGATTTGTCATTATACCCACCACCGACGGATGGGGGTATATTAATTTTGTCATTCTGTTTGCAACACATCGAAATATCCATTTCCGACCCTACAAAGTATATATATTCTTGATCAGCGTAAAAATCTAAGACGATCTAGACATGTCCGTCCGTCTGTCTGTTGAAATCACGCTACAGTCTTCAAAAATAGAGATATTGAGCTGAAACTTTGCACTGATTTTTTTTTTGTCCATAAGCAGGTTAAGTTCGAATATGGGCTATATCGGACTATATCTTGATATAGCCCCCATATAGACCGATCCGCCGATTTAGACATCCTCCGTCAATTTGGCTCAGATCGGTCCAGATTTGGATATAGCTTCCATATAGACCGATCCTCCAATTTAGGGTCTTAGGCCCATAAAAGCCATATTTATTATCCGATTTTGCTTAAATTTGGGACAGTGAGTTGTGTTAGGCCATTTAACATCCTCCGTCAATTTGGCTCAGATCGGTCAAGATTTGGATATAGCTGCCATATAGACCGATCCTCCGATTTGGGGTCTTAGGCCCATAAGAGGCGCATTTATTGTCCGATGTCGCCGAAATTTGGGACAGTAAGTTAAGTTAAGCCCCTTGACATACTTCTGCATTATCGCACAGATCGGTCCAGATTTGGATATAGCTGCCTTATTTTCCGATCTCTCGGTTTTAGGTTTTGGGGCCATAAAAAGCGCATTTATTGTCCGATGTCGCCGAAATTTGGGACAAAGAGTTAAGTTAAGCCCCTCCACATATTTCTGCTATGGGACATAAGGTATGAGTTTTGCACCGGATATTGACGAAAGGTGGTTTACATATATACCCGAGGTGGTGGGTATCCAAAGTTCGGCCCGGCCGAACTTAATACCTTATTACTTGTTTTCTTTTCATCTATACAAATCAACCGGGCATTATATATATGGTAGTGTAGACATAATAAAATAGGATGATTAACATGTCCGTGGTGGTGAGTATCCAAAGTTCGGCACGGCCGAAGTTATCACTTATTTGTTTTTAATTTCTAATTTAATTTAATTTCTAAACACTCAAAATTACGATACAGTTACAACTTGGCAGTAAATATAAAGCGACTAGATTGAGATACAGGTACACCCAGACAATATTTTTTGGCTGACTAAAATAGTTTTTTGAAATCCGAACATTTATATACTAAAAAGTAGAAAATGCTACTTTCTTTATAGATTGAGCCAAGGCTTTAAAATTAGAAGACTATAAGAACTTGCGGTAGATATTGGATGACTGGATTTTTTTTTGAAATTCGTACGTTAACACCAAAACCGCACAAAATGGTACTTTCTTTTCAAGCTGAGCTTCAGCTCTGAAATTTGGTATACAGGCATTCCTTAACAATAAGTATATGGCGAGTAGATTATTATTTTTTTTTTTTCTTTGAAATCTGTACATTTGGGGACCAAGAGTACAGAATGGTACTTTTTGAGCGGTTGAGCTATAGCTTGAACAAATATTGATAAAATTGAGCATTAAAACATTTTGGGAAAGTATTACTAAAGTAATAAAAAAGTGTTGCTATTCTTGGTACTACATGGTACATACTTTATGAAAGTGGGCAGATATGTGAAGTTTCATACTCAGGTATGACAAGACTTCATAATTTTATAAACTGTGTGACTACATGGGCTTTCGGAAGTCCAACACTAAAATGCAGGCACTACTAAAAGGATGGTAGCGAAGCGGACCGGGGGAATACTAGTCTGTGTAATAAACAAATATTCAAGGAACTTATGAACGGTTTTATATGTTTTTCTTCAATGTGTTACAAGCAAATGTACTAAATAATAGCAATCCCTCTGGCACAGTAGTGATGTTTGCTATAATTTCGAAACATAAGCATCTGCTTATCAGCAGACATTTAATCACTTATAAACAAATTAAATAAGAACAAAATTACCAGTCTCTTTGCGAACTGTTTTGAACACAGATCTACGTAAGGAACCCAAAAATGAGAAGTATTTTGGGTAGTATTACTGTTTTCCAAATAATCGCTTGGTTTGGTGCTCTATCCGACGCAGATACAGAGTTTGCATGTGCAATTAGAGAGGGAATTTTCATTGATGTTTTCACTTTAAAACATGGTGTTGAAAATTTGCAAGCCGATGTAGATGATATGTACAAAAAGTAAGTGAATAATTGAAATTCAAATTAGGTAGATTTTCAAAATGCCAATTCTTACTAGCACAAAAACCCAAATAAAAATTTTGGAGGAACTTCAACAGCAACAAAATCACGTCATTTATAATACATGTGATAAAGTGACAACTCAAATCACTGAAACCTTCAAACAATACAATGGTATGGAGGGCCACCTAGACCACACATTGAAGGAAATTCAAGATGAGCAAAGTGCAATATTTGATAAAATAGTGCAACTTCAAGATCAAGCGGAACATTGCTTTCAAACATACGTTCATGATGTCATGGCGAAAACATTTGAAGGAGTTAAAAACAAGGTCGATAAATTTGAAGAGCAATTGGTTAATTTTGAATTAATGAAAGAATCAGTCCATAAACAAAGGCAAGCCAAATGGCAAATATTAATGAGTGGGGAAAACTTTAAAATGGTACAGTCTATAAACGAAAGGTTATCCCAAAATCTACAGAAAATAAAAGACTATGAAAATTTCTTACTCAGCTTTCAAAATATAACAGATTTTGTAAATAGTTTGGCTACAAAAAGGAATTCCAAATATGATATATTGTTAAAAACGGCCAAACTTCAAATGAAGAATTGGTAAAAATTTGGAAAGATTAAAAAAAAACATAAATAAAGTGTCTCAAAAAGAAATCTAAGTGCTTATGCTTTCTTTTTATATGCACTCATAGAAAAAGTCTGCTGAAAATAGCAAATGCTGTCTGCTGATTCTTAGTAGGTAAATTTGCTGCTATTACAGCAGTGGTTCCGCAATTTCAGAACAGCAGACTGACTGCTGAAAAGTCTATTGTTTGCTGAAAATGACTGCTGTCTAATTATGAAGGGGATGTAAGAGGAAACAAGTAAGAGCATTATAAGTTTTTCCGGGCCGAATCTTATACACCCTCCACCATGGATCGGATTTGTCGAGTTCAATGAATAAGGACTGAAAAGAATAATGAATACGGACTGTTATGCTATTGGAGCTATATCAAGTTATAATCCGAATGGGAACATAAGTGAAGTGAATGCTGAACAATGTTGATATTTAGTCCATTTGGATAGGAATTGGGCCTTGTAGGCGCTCAAGAAGCTAAATTGGGAGATCGCTTTATATGGGAGTTGTATCAAGCTATAGATCTATTCAGACCATATTGGACACGTATGTTGAAGGTCATGGGAGAAGCAGTTGAATAAAATTTCTGCCAAATCGGATGAGCATTGCTCAAGAGGTTCAAGAAGACAAGATTCCAGGTCGGTTTATATAGCAGCTATATCAGGTTATAATTGATTTGAACCATATTTAGCATAGTTATGGAAAACTATAACGAAACATCAAGTCCAAAATTACAGCCAAATCGGATAAGAATTGCGCCATCTAAAAGCTGGAGAAGTCAAGGTCCAAGATCGGTTTGTATGGCAGCTATATGAAGTTATGAACCTATTTAAACCATACTTAGCGCACGTTGGACGTGACGCCAAAACACCAGGGGCAAAATTTCAGTCAAATCGGACCGGAACTATGCCCTCAAGAGGCTTCAGAAATTAAGACCAAAGGTCGGTTTATACGGCAGGCAGGGACGTAGCCAGGGGAGGGCCCTCGGGACCGAGCCCACCCAATAATCCAAAATGATTTTGTCTATAGAAAAAAAAAAATTTAATTAGTTTCTTCTGAACACAAAATTTTAGTATAACTTCTTAAAATGACAAAAATTCATATGCATATCTAATATTCTACACAGACTAAATTTTGATAATATTTTTTAGTGACATGTTTTCAAAACAAATTGTGATGAAATTTTTTTCTAAAGTGAAAATTTCAGCGTACAATTTTAAAGTCATAACTTTATCAAATTTTTTCTAAAGATAAAATTTTAGCTGTTCAGCGTAACATTATTTTGAGCCCGGGCCGAACCCCCCTCAAAAGTATTTTTTTAAAGACACAATTTCATTACTATTTTTTTGTGCCTGCTCAATGCATATTGCGACGCAACATTTTGCTCAAATATTTTTATCTCAAATAGAAACAAAACCAAGATGAACAAGTAAGAACGTGCTAAGTTTGGCCGGGCCGAATCTTATATACCCTTCACCATGGATCGAATTGGTCGAGTTCTTTGCGCAGTGTGTCGTTTTAGGCAAAACAAAAAATAATGAATAAGAACTGTTATGCTATTGTAGCTATAGCAAGTTAAAGTCCGATTCGGACCATAAATGAGTTAAATGCAGAACATTGTTGAAGTCAATGTGCAATATTTGAGTCCATTCGGATAAAAGTTGCGCCTTGTAGGGGCTTAAGAAGCAAAATCGGGAGATAGATTTCTATGGGAGCTGTATCAAGATACTGATTGATTCAGACTATATCGGACACGTATGTTGAAGGTTATGAGAGAAGCCGTTGTACAAAATTTCTGCCAAATCGGATGAGAATTGCGCCGTCTAAAGGCTCAAGAAATCAAGATCGCAGATCGGCTTATAGGGCGGATATATCAAGTTATCTGCTGATGTACTCCACACTTAGCATAGTTGTTGAAAATCATAACAAAACACCTCATGCAAAACTTCAGCCAAATCGGATGAGAATTGCGCCCTCCAGCGACTCAAGAAGTCGTGTTCCAAGATCGGTTTATATGGCAGCTATACCAGATTATTAACTGATTTAAATCATACTAAGCACAGTTGTTGGAAGTGATACCGAAAAACAACGTGCAAAATGACAGCAAAATCGGATAAGAATTTCGCCCTCTAAAAGCTGAAGAATTCAAGACCCATGATCGGTTTATATGGCGGCTATATCAGGTTATGAACCTATTTGAACCCTATTTAGCACAGTTATTGGAGGTGACACCAAAACTCTACTTTTAAAATTTCAGTCATATTGCGCCTTCTAGCATGTTTAAAAGTTAAGACCTAAGATCTTTTTATATGGCAGCTATATCAAAACATGGACCGATTTGGCCCATTTACAATCCTACCCACCTACACCATTAACAAGTAAATGTACAAAATTTCGAGCGCATGCCTTTACTCCTTCGAAAGTAAGCGTGCTTTCGACAGACATACGGACGGACATGGCTAGATCGACTTAAACTGACATGACGATCAAGAATATATATACTTTACGGGGTCTTTGACGCATATTTCCAGGTGTTACAAATAGTATGACGAAATTAGTATACCCCTATCCTATGGTGGAGGATACAATTATTACAAAAAATAATGTACAAAATGAATTTGTTTTTATGTAAAGATAAAACTTGAAAAATAATTTTTTGTGAATGCAACATTTTGTTGAAGTCTTTATATATAACAAGTAAAAAGGCGTTAAGTTAGGCCGGGCCGAACTTTGGATACCCACCACCTCGGGTATATATGTAAACCACCTTTCATCAAAATTGGGTGAAAATTGCATACCTAATGTTCCATAGCAGTTATATAGAAATATGATCCGATTTGGACCAAATACTATTAGATACAAGTCATTGTTCAATTGTGTATAACAAAATATTGGTCTTTTTAGTAGCTATTTCTTAAAATAAACCGCCTAACATAAGTCACTGTGTCAAATTGAAATCGGATTGTAAATGCACCTTTTATGGAAGCAGGACTACATGGCAGCTATATCCAAATCTGCACCGATTTGAGTTAAGTTGCAGAAAAATGTCGAAGAGTCTTACACAACGCACTGTCCCAAATATCAGCGAAATCGGACAATAAATGCGCCTTTTATGGCCCCAAAACCGAGAGTTCAGTCTATATAGCAGCTATATCCAAATCTGGACTGATCTGTGCCATATTGCAGAAGTATGTCAAGGGGCATAACTTAACTCACTGTCCCAAATTTCGGCGACATCGGGCAATAAATGCGCTTTTCATGGGCCCAAAACCTTAAATCGAGAGTTCGATCTATATGACAGCTATATCCAAATCTGAACCGAATCTGACGAAGGATGTCGAAAGGCCTAACACAACTCACTGTCCTAAATTTCAGCAAATTCGGATAATAAATGTGGCTTTTATGGGCCTAAGACCTTAAATCGGAGGATCGGTCTATATGGCAGCTATATCCAAATCTGGACCGATCTGGGCCAAATTGACGAAGGATGTCGAAAGGCCTAACACAACTCACTGTCCTAAATTTCAGCAAAATCGGATAATAAATGTGGCTTTGATGGGCCTAAGACCCTAAATCGGAAGATCGGTATATATGGCAACAATATCAAAATCCGGGCCGATCTGGGCCAAATTGACGAAGGATGTCGAAGGGCCTAACACAACTCACTGTCTCAAATTTCAGCAAAATCGGATAATAAGACCCTTAATCGGAGGATCGGTCTATATGGCAGCTATATCCAAATCTGAACCAATCTGGGCCAAATTGAGGAATGATGTCGAAGGGCCTAACACAACTCACTGTCCTAAATTTCAGCAAAATCGGATAATAAATGTAGCTTTTATGGGCTTAAGACCCTAAATCGGAGGATCGGTCTATATGGCAGCTATATTGAAATCTAGACCGATCTGAGCCAAATTAACGAAGAATGCCGAAGGGCCTAGCACAACTCACTGTCTTAAATTCCAGCAAAATCGGATCATAAATGTGGCTTTTATGGGCCCATGACCCTAAATCTGGGGATCGGTTTATATGTCAGCTATATCCAAACCTGGACCGATCTGGTCTGAACAATTAACGAAGGACGTTCGGGGACCTTACAAAACTCTCTGTCCTAAATTTCAGCATAATCGGATAATAAATGTGGCTTTACGGGCCTAAGACCCTAAATCGGCCGATCGGTCTATATGGGGGCTATATCAAAACATAGTCCGATATAGCCCATCTTCGAACTTAACCTGCTTAAGAACAAAAAAAGAACCTGTGCAAAATTTAAGCTCAATATCTCTGTTTCTATACCCACCACCGACGGATGGGGGTATATTCATTTTGTCATTCCGTTTGCAACACATCGAAATATCCATTTCCGACCCTATAAAGTATATATATTCTTGATCAGCGTAAAAATCTAAGACGAACTAAGACTATATCTTGATATAGCCCCCATATAGACCGATCCTCCGATTGAGGGTCTTAGGCCCATAACACCCACTTTTATTATCGCATTTTGCTGAAATTTGGGACAGTGAGTTATCTTGGGCCCTTCAACGTCCTTCGTCAATTTGGCCCAGATCGGTCCAGATTTGGATATAGCTGCCATATAGACCGATCCTCCGATTAAGGGTCATAGGCCCATAAAGCCACATTTATTATCCGATTTTGCTGAAATTTGGGACAGTACGTTGTCTTAAGCCGTTCGACATCCTCCGTCAATATGGCTCAGATCGGTTCAGATTTGGATATAGTTGCCATATAGACCGATCTCTCGGTTTTAGGTTTTGGGGCCATAAAAGGCGCATTTATTGTCCGAAATTTGGGACAGCTAAGTTAAGCCCCTCCACATATTTCTGCAATTTGGTCTAGATCGATCAAGATTTGCATATAGCTGCCATATGGACCGATCTCTTGATTTGAAGTCTTGGCCCCATAAAAGTCGCTTTTTTTAATCCGATTGCACAGAAATTTGACACACTGACTTATGTTGGGCTTTTCGACATCCGTGTCGTATATAGATCAGATCAGTTTATTTTAAGATATAGCTACTAAAAAGACCGATATTTTGTTATATACAATTGAACAATGACTTTTACTTATTAGTATTTGGTACAAATCGGAACATATATTGATATAGCTGCTGGGGGGCATAAGGTATGAGTATTGCACCGGATTTTGAAGAAAGGTGGTTTGCATATATATCCGAGGTGGTGGGTATCCGAAGTTCGGCCCGGCCAAACTTAACGCCTTTTTACTTTTTAAAGACTGTAGCTTGACTTCAACAGACAGACGGTCAGACGGACATGTCTAGATCGTTTTAGATTTTTACGCTGATCAAGAATATATACTTTATGGGGTCGGAAATGGATATTTCGATGTGTTGCAAACGGAATGACAAAATGAATATACCCCCATCCTTCGGTGGTGGGTATAAAAATGAATTTGTGTTTGTTTGTTTGTTTACTAGTGGGTTTGTAAATTTGTTTGTTCCGTATAGACTCAAAAACGGCTAAACCGATTTCTTTGAAATTTTCACAGATTGTGGGGAGTGGTCCGGAAGGAGCAATAGGCTATATAATTTTTATACCCTCCACCATAAGATGGGGGGTATACTAATTTCGTCATTCTGATTGTAACTACTAGAAATATTCGTCTGAGACCCCATGAAGTATATATATTCTTGATCGTCGTGAAATTTTATATCGATCTAGCCATGTCCGTCCGTCTGTCCGTCCGTCCGTCCGTCCGTCTGTCTGTCGAAAGCACGCTAACTTCCTAAGGAGTAAAGCTAGCCGCTTGAAATTTTTCACAAATACTTCTTATTAGTGTAGGTCGGTTGGTATTGTAAATGGGCCATATCGGTCCATGTTTTGATATAGCTGCCATATAAACCGATATGGGGTCTTGACTTCTTGAGCCTCTATAGTGCGCAATTCTTATCCGATTGGAATGAAATTTTGCACGACGTGTTTTGTTACGATATCCAACAACTGTGCCAAGTATGGTTCAAATCGGTCCATAACCTTATAAGCTGTCATATAAACCGATCTTGGGTCTTGACTTCTTGAGCCTCTAGAGGGCGCAATTCCTATCCGATTTGAATGAATTTTGGCATGTAGTATTTTGTTATGATATCCAACAACTGTGCCAAATATGGTTCAAATCGGTTCATGCAAACGGAATGACAAAATGAATATACCCCCATCCTACGGTGGTAGGTATAACAAGTAAAAGCGTGCTAAGTTCGGCAGGGCCGAATCTTATATACCCTCCACCATGGATCGCATTTGTCGAGTTCTTTTCCCGGCATCTCTTCTTAGGCAAAAAAGGATATAAGAAAAGAGTTGCTCTGCTATTAAAACGATATCAAGATATGGTCCGGTTCGGACCACAATTAAATTATATGTTGGAGACCTGTGTAAAATTTCAGCCAATTCGTATAAGAATTGCACCCATTGGGGCTCACGAAGTAAAATAGAGAGAACGATTTATATGGGATCTGTATCGGGCTATAGACCAATTCAGACCATAATAAACAACGTTTGTTGATGGTCATGAGAGGATCCATCGTACAAAATTTCAGGCATATCGGACAAGAATTGCACACTCTAGAGGCTCAAGAAGTCAAGACCCAAGATCGGTTTATATGACAGCTATATCAGGTTATGGTCCGATTTGAACCATACTTGGCACAGTTGTTGGATATCGTAACAAAATACGTCGTGCAAAAATTCATTCCAATCGGATAGGAATTGCGCCCTCTAGAGGCTCAAGAAGTCAAGACCCAAGATCGGTTTATATGACAGCAATATCAGGTTATGGTCCGATTTGAACCATACTTGGCACAGTTGTTGGATATCGTAACAAAATACGTCGTGCAAAAATTCATTCCAATCGGATAGGAATTGCGCCCTCTAAAAGCTCAAGAAGTCAAATCCCCAGATCGGTTTATATGACAGCTATATCAGGTTATGGACCGATTTGAACCATACTTAGCACAATTGTTGGATATCATAACGAAATACTTCGTGCAAAAATTCATTCAAATCGGATAAGAATTGTGCCCTCTAGAGGCTCAAGAAGTCAAGACCCAAGATTGGTTTATATGGCAGCTATATCAGGTTATGGACCGATTTAAACCATACTTGGCACAGTAGTTGGGTATCATAACAAAACACGTCGTGCAATATTTCATTTCAATCGGATAAGAATTGCGCACTCTAGAGGCTCAAGAATTCAAGACCCAAGATCGGTTTATATGGCAGCTATATCAGGTTATTGACCGACTTCAACCATACTTGGCACAATTGTTGGATATAATAACAAAACACGTCGTGCAAAATTTCATTCTGATCGGATAAGAATTGCGCACGCTAGAGGCTCAAGAAGTCAAGACCCAAGATCGGTTTATATGGCAGCTATATCAGGTTATGGACCGATTTGAACCATACTTGGCACAGTTGTTGGATGTCATAACAAAACACGTCGTGCAAATTTTCATTCTTATCGGTTAAGAATTGCGCACGCCAGAGGCTCAAGAAGTCAAGACCCTAGATCGGTTTATATGGCAGCTATATCAAAACATGGACCGATATGGCCCATTTACAATACCAACCGACCTACACTAATAAGAAGTATTTGTGCAAAATTTCAAGCGGCTAGCTTTACTCCTTCGGAAGTTAGCGTGCTTTCGACAGACAGACGGACGGACGGACGGACAGACGGACGGACATGGCTAGATCGACATAAAATGTCACGACGATCAATAATATATATACTTTATGGGGTCTCAGACGAATATTTCGAGTAGTTACTAACAGAATGACGAAATTAGTATACCCCCCATCTTATGGTGGAGGGTATAAAAATAAAACAAGTAAAAGCGTGCTAAGTTCGGCCGGGCCGAATCTTATATACCCTCCACCATGGATCGCATTTGTCGAGTTCTTTTCCCGGCATCTCTTCTTAGTCAAAAAAGGATATAAGAAAAGAGTTGCTCTGCTATTAAAACGATATCAAGATATGGTCCGGTTTGGACCACAATTAAATTATATGTTGGAGACCTGTGAAAAATTTCAGCCAATTCGTATAAGAATTGCGCCCATTGGGGCTCACGAAGTAAAATAGAGAGAACGATTTATATGGGATCTGTATCGGGCTATAGACTGATTCAGAACATAATAAACACGTTTGTTGATGGTCATGAGAGGATACGTCGTACAAAATTTCAGGCATATCGGATAATAATTGCGACCTCTAGGGGTCAAGAAGTCAAGATCCCAGATCGGTTTATATGACAGCTATATCAGGTTATAAACCGATTTGAACCTTATTTGACACAGTTGTTGAAAGTAAAAATAAAATACGTCGTGCAAAATTTCAGCCAAATCGGATAGAAATTGCGCCCTCTAGAAGCTCAAGAAGTCAAATCCCCAGATCTGTTTATATGACAGCTATGTTAGGTTATGGACCGATTTGAACCATACTTGGCACAGATGTTGGATATCACGACGAAATACTTCGTGCTAAAACTCATTCAAATCGGATAAGAATTGTGCCCTCTAGAGGCTCAAGAAGTCAAGACCCAAGATCGGTTTATATGGCAGCTATATCAGGTTATGAACCGATTTAAACCATACTTGGCACTGTTGTTGGGTATCATAACAAAACACGTCGTGCGAAATTCCATTCCAATCGGATAAGAATTGCGCCCTCTAGAGGCTTAAGAAATCAAGACTCAAGATCGGTTTATATGGCAGCTATATCAGGTTATGAACCGATTTGAACCATACTTGGCACAGTTGTTGGATATAATAACAAAACACGTCGTGCAAAATTTCATTCCAATCGGATAAGAATTGCGCACTCTAGAGGCTCAAGAAGTCAAGACCCAAGATCGGTTTATATGGCAGCTATATCCGGTTATGGACCGATTTGAACCATACTTGGCACAGTTGTTGGATGTCATAACAAAACACGTGCAAAATTTTATCCCAATCGGATTAGAATTGCGCACTCTAGAGGCTCAAGAAGTCAAGATTCAAGATCGGTTTATATGGCAGCTATATCAAAACATCGACCGATATGGCCCATTTACAATACCAACCGACCTACACTAATAAGAAGTATTTGTGCAAAATTTCAAGCGGCTAGCTTTACTCCTTCGGAAGTTAGCGTGCTTTCGACTGACGGACGGACGGACAGACGGACGGACGGACGGACGGACGGACGGACGGACGGACGGACGGACGGACGGACGGACGGACGGACGGACGGACGGACGGACGGACGGACGGACGGACGGACGGACGGACGGACGGACGGACGGACGGACGGACGGACGGACGGACGGACGGACGGACGGACGGACGGACGGACGGACGGACGGACGGACGGACGGACGGACAGACGGACGGATATATATATATATATATATATATATATATATATATATATATATATATATATATATATGTATATATATATATATATATACATATATATATATATGTATATATATATATATATACATATATATATATATGTATATAAATATATATATATATATATATATATATATATATATATATATATTTCCATTTGTAAACCAAATTTCTGTTTTCCACTTATTATAAACAAACAAAATTTTGCTTAAATCGCCCCAACCATCTCCATGATCAGGTCCGCCCATTAAAGTTTGGATGTTAGATCTACTTCATTCTTTTGGTTTTGGTGGTGCATTGGAGTAGCCAAACCCTTTGCCCCAAAAATGGATAACAGGTACATACTCTACTCCCAAAACCACATTTGAGCTACATATTGCTTTAGTCGGTATATATGTCGTCCCTGGAACACTTCGCCATAAAATAGATATCAGATTTAAGCCCCTTTTTGCCATGATCCACAAACATGTCCAGTTTGATGAGTATGTAGGGTTGGATGGCCTACATATACATAGCCCTGAAAAAATATCAGCATCGAGCCCTTCTGTTAAATTCCTTTCATTTGAGCCGCAAATATAATTGGTTTAGGGGAGTTTATGGGGTGACACTACCCCCAAACACTTGGCCTCAAAATTGCTTATCAAATTCGTTTCCTACTGTCAAATAGCTATTATTTGAGCCCCTTATTGCCATAGTAGGCAAACATGGCTATAGCTCCCATACATATCTTTCATACCATATGGTCTTTTAAGACTATAGAAGCCACAATTTTGGCCCGATCTTTAAACAATTTAGAATGAGTTATTTTATTTGATGTCCAAATACGTGTGCAAAATTTTATTAAAATCGGTTCAGATTTAGATATAGCTCCCATATATATCTTTCATCCGTTGAAGGCTATAGAAGCCACAATTTTAGTCCGATCTTTTGCATGAAATGTTTTATTTGACGTTCCAATATGTGTATCTTCCATATATTTTCCATTCGATATGGCTTTTTAAAGTAGTATTAGTATTAAAAGTAGTACGCAGACACAGTAGGGTATTATATAGTCGGCTCCGACCGACTTTTACCTTTCCTTACTGGTTTCAAATTTTTTTTTTTTTTGGGTAGTATATGTGGGCGGCGATTGCCCTCTCACACGTCCATTTATTTAAATTCAATATATTCTCATTCGTCCTACATGACAGTTTGGTGTTGTATTTATTGGGAGGAGAGCGTCGGTCCCCCCGACGCTAAGACCCAAAAGACAATTTATTTGAGTCCTTTAATGCCGAGATCTACATGTCCGACAGAACGGCAGGATGGGGTTAAAGAGCCCCCGTAGACACCTTGGACAAAATTCTTATAACAGATGTGTACTCAACATCCAAACACCTTTCATTTAATACCCATATTGTACCAACCGGTAAATATACCCTGTGGAGGGGTTTTTGGGTGGTGGGGCGCCTCAAAAACCAAGGATTAAATTTTTATATTAGCCTTTTACTATACTTTTAAATACCTTTATTTGATATCCGTATTGTTCCAATCGGTTCAGATGTCCAGCTGGGGTTTTTGGGGATGGGGAGACCCCTCAGACACCAAAGAATACATTTTTATGGCAGAAGATTTTTACTCTTCTTTTAAATACCTTTCATGTGATACCTATATTGCCCAAAGCGGTAAAAGTGCCCTGTTGGGTGGTGTTTTTGGATGCGGTACGACCCCGACACTTACGGTGAAATTTTTATGCCAAGTACGTACTCTACTCTTAAATGCCTCTCACTTGATACACATATTGCCCAATACGGGAAAAGTGTCCTGTTCAGTGGTGTTTTTGGGGATGGCGTACGCCCCCGACACATAGGGTGCCATTTTTATGCCAAGTTCGTACTCTACTCATAAATACCTTTCATTTGATTCCCATATTGCCCAAAGCGGTAAAAGTGTCCTGTTAGGTGGTTTTATGTGGGGTGGGGTACCCCCCGAGTTCGTACTCTACTCATAGATACCTGTCATTTGATACCCATATTGTTCCAATCTGTAAATATGTCTTGCTGGGGAGTTTTGGGGGGTGGGGAGGGGTGGACGCCTCAGACACCAAAAAATTAACTTTCATGTCAAAATTGTACTCTACTTTTAAATACCTTTCATTTGATACCCATATTGCCCAAAGCGATGAAAGTGACCTGTTAGTGGGTTTTTTTTGGGGTCGGGGACCCTTCCGACCACTGAAGGTGAAATTTGTATACCATGTTCGTACTCTACTCTTAAATATCTTTCGTTTTGATACCCATGTTGTCCCAATCGGTAAACACGTCCGTTCGGATAGGTTTGGGATAGGGCGTCCCCCCAGGTAATATGACCCCAAAATTTTATACCAATTTCGTGATTTTGGGGTACCATAAGGTGGCATACAAAATTTCGCTGAAATCGGTGCACCCATCTCCGAGATCTGGCATTTTTGAAAATTTGGGTAAGGGGGAGGTTCAGGCCCTCCTTCGGATATCGAAAAATGTAGTACCCTATTTTCACCGGGGGCTCAAACTGTACCATCTGTGAAAATTTGTTAAAGCTATACAGACAAGCTCGCTTCAATAGACTTATTGGAAGATAACATTGGAGCATTTATTCGTAAGATACCGGCCGAAATGTTGGAAATGTATGCCAAAATTGAACTAAGCTAGTGAACCATTTGAGGCGCAGTCACTGTGATTATTTGCATGAAATAATCTTCAAATATTATATTATATGGACCGTTCTATCAATTCAACTAAAGATTTTATGAACTTTTCTGAATATTATGTGTTTTTTTTTCCTTTATTTACTGCCCAAAGCCTTGGCCGGATTCCACGATATATGGGTTGACTCCAACCCTCTTATAGCGGATCCATGTGTTTTTGGGCGTTCCCTCTCGGTCGGCGTAGAATATGACCCAACCAAATCCATTTTCTCTTCCGGATTTTTACATCGATAGGGGTTTGGCCACAAAATTCGAAATTTTTGTCATAGGCAGTGATTTATAAAAACTTGGATTTTATGGGTAGTCGCTTGTGAATATTGTACCCTTCACAATCAATCAAATTTGTTATTTAAAACAGCAAAAATTTTTGCTAAATAGCAATTTTTGTCTCCTGCTGTTTCAGCAAACATTGGGCTGCTGTAATAGCAAACATTTTGGTCAGCTAAATCTGCAAACAAAATCTGCTGTTTTAAGAAAAAAATCTGCTGAAAAACATTTTGTTGTGCTATTCCTTATGTTTGTCTGGTATTTGTTTTGATTACATGAGGCATTTTTTGTAGAAATTTTTTTTGGAAGCGATGACATTAATTGTGGATTATTACTGTAAAGAAGCTACCTGATCAACAGGTTCCTTGTACACATTACATCGCATCCATTGGTAAACATTGCGAAATGTGGCTGAGCTCGCTCGCATTTTTTATACCCTCCACCAAAGGATGGGGGTATACTAATTTTGCAATTCCGTTTGTAACAACTCGAAATATGCGTGTAAGACGCCAAAAAGTATATATGTTCTTGGTCGTCATGACACTATAAGTCGATCTAGCCATGTCCGGCCGTCCGTCTGTCGAAAGAACGCAAACTTTCGAAGGTGTAAAGCTAGACGCTTGAAATTTTGCACATATATATCTTATCAGTGTAGGTCGGTTGGGAGTGTAAATGGGTCATATCGGTCCTTGTTTTGTATCCACTTCCAACAACTTTGCTAAGTAAAGTTTAAATTGATCTATAACCTGATATAGATGCTATATAAACCGATCTCGGGTCTTGATTTCTTGAGCATCTAGAGGGCACAATTCGTATCCGATTTGGCTGGAAATTTACATGAAGTGTTTTGTTATGTTTTCCATTTACTGTAATAATTGTAATTCAAATTGGTCTATAACCTGATATAGCTGCCATATAAACCGGGTGCAATTCTCATCCGATTTGGCTGAAACTGTGCATGAAGTTTTGCGATATAACATGCAAAAATAGTGATATGTATGGTTAAATCCCTACATAACTTGATATAGTTGCCATATAAACCGATCTGGGATCTTGACTTCTTAAGTCTCAAGAGGGCACAATTCTCATCCGATTTGACTGAAATTGAGCATGAAGTGTTGTGTTATGACTTCCAAAAATTATGCTAACTATGGTTAAATCGGTACATAACCTGATAAAGCTGCCGTATAAATTGATCCCACGCCATTTTTTTTTTTTTTTTTTTTTCAAAATAGAAAATTGCCAAAATTTTTCTGTTACTGCGAAATTGGTATAGATGCTTAAAATTTTTTTTTTTGAAAATTGTGGTCGCTACTGGTTGCAGAAACTGGCCCATCGGCGGTGACATTTGGTTTAAGTCAGAGCTGCATCTTGTACTGCTTGCCAACATTTTATTTATAAGCCGATCCTTATATTTCTGAGTCTCCAAAATATGGTTGCCTTTGCGAATTTCTTAGATTTATAGCTATAGTTTCGGCAAATCAGCTTCAGTATTTTGAAGAATTTTTTCTTTTGCGTTCGTTTGAATTTGTTCTCTAACTAGTCATTTGATTTTAAAAGTTGAGCAACTATAAATAATAAAGATTTAAAAAAAAAAAAAAAATTTGGCCAGTTTTTACGACAAGCCATTTACGTTCTGCTTAAATGATGCCGCAAATTTCTCCTCCGAATTTTATTAAAATCGATCGAGAATCCGCATATGACTACAATTTGCATCATGTCTTTATAAGTTCAAAAGTTCTCCTAATTTATTGGAGATATAATAAGATAAGGTTGAAAGATTATCAAGTTATAAAGGGTGATTTTTTTGAGGTTAGGATTTTCATGCATTAGTATTCGACAGATCCATGGGATTTCAGACATGGTGTCATATATATATATATATATACAGGGTGGCTGATGAAAGCCGCTACCAAAAAAAAATTTAATAACTTTTTTTCTATTTAATAATAATAATTTAATAATTAATTTAATTAATTAATTAATTAATTTAATTAATAATAATTTAATAATTAATTTAATAATTTAATTTAACATGAATAAAAGAAAAATGTATTCCATACACCGAAAAAAAAATGTAGCAATATTCATCATTGTAGCAATATTCATCAGCCACCCTGTATATATACATATATATATATATATATATATATATATATATATATATATATATATATATATATATATATATATATATATATATATATATATATATATATAAATATATATATATATATATATTTAGGCCCTACCATAAAAAAAGCATTTATGGTTCTTCTCTATATTTCACTTTTCACTTTCCTTACCTCAATCGAAATTTGCGGAAAAATGTAACGTTCGTCACGCAGGATTCAACCTTATTTATAGGAATACTAGCTGGACCGGGCCATTCTTTTACTTTATATGGAACAAAATTTTCCTTTGAATATTTATTTTCGACAATTAAAGAGCTTTTAGTGAAATACCATGCTACGAAAATAGTAAATCGCTTGACAAACAGTTGAACAATATAAGTGTCTTTATCTGAATCCCATATGATCTTTATTTAAGTCACATTTTGGCATGGTCGAAAAATTATTACCCTTTGGGGGTGTTTTGGGGAAAACCAAATACCTTTATTAGAGTCCCATATTGCAATGGTCAGTAAAAAATTGCTGTTTGTGGGGTATTTTGGGAAAAATGGTCTACCCCTTTTCCCAAAAAAAATTGGTCCCGAAAGTGGGTATCAATTCTTGCTCCACCCGCCAATACCTTTCATTTACCCTCCACATTGTCAAGGTCGCTTTAAGGGTGTTTTGTGGAGTGGGGTGGTCCCCCAAACACTAAGCCCTGAAAATATATCAGCAACGTGCTACACTGTCATATATCCATATATCATTTTGTTGAACCCCATATTGCCATTGGCCTCAAAATTGGATATCAAATTCGTTTTCTAATCTCAAATACCATTCATTTAAACCCCTTATTGCGAAAGTCAGCAAATATGTCCGGCTTGGGGTATGGACCCTAAAAACTATGAATATCGAGCTCCACTGTCTTTACTGTCCACTGTCTTATTTGGGGGTTGTTTGGTGGTGGGACGTTACCTAGACAGTTGGTCCCGAATGTTTATATCAAATTGATGTTCTACTCCCAAATACCTTTCATTTGAGCCCCACTTTTTCACAGTCGGCAAACATGACCGTTTTGGGAGACGTTTTGGTGACTTGGCCCTGAAAATATATTACAAATTCGTGTGCTACTCGAAAATACTTCTTATTACAGCCCCATATTGGAATGGTCAGCAAATACGTCCTATATAAGTGGTGTTATGGGGGTGGGGTGGCCCCATACACACTTTTTTCCGAATATTGATATCAAATTCATGCTTTACTCCCAAAGACCTCTCATTTGAGCCCCATATTGCTACGTCCATAAATTTTACCTTTTTGGGATTTTTTTTGAAAGGGGCGGCCCCCAATACACTTGGTCCCACATTTGGATATCAGGTTCGTATTCTACACTTAAATATCTTTTATTTGAGCTCCATATTGTCATGATCAGTTAATAAGTCCTGTTTGGGAGGTGTTTGCGGAAGGTGTGCACCCTCAGAAACTTGGTCTCACATTTGGATTCCAAATTCGTATTCTACTCGCAAATACGTCTCATTAGAGTTCCATATTGCCAAGGTCGGTAAATATGTCAGATTTAGGGGTGTTTTGGGGTTGGGTGTTTTGACTTCTTGAGCCTCTCGAGAGGTCGCAATTATTATCCGATTTGCCTGAAATTTTGTACGACGGATTCTCTCATGACCATTAACATACGTGTTTATCATATAAATCGATCTTTCTATTTTACTTCTTGAGCCCACAAAGGGCGCAATTCTTATTCGAATTGGCTGACATTTTACACAGGTCTCCAACATATAATTTAATTGTGGTCCAAACCGGACCATATCTTGATATCGCTCTAATAGCAGAGCAAATCTTTTCCTATATCCGTTTTTTTGCCTAAGAAGAGATGCCGGGAAAAGGACTCGACAATGCCATGGTGGAGGGTATATAAGATTCGGCCCGGCCGAACTTAGCACGCTTTTACTTGTTAATGTTAACAAGAAGCGCATTTTGAATCTTTAAACAATCGCATTTAAGTGGGACATCGCTCTCAAAAATCATGCCTGCCGGAAGCAACTGTGTATGCTAATGTCACGATAGTTTTAACTTACACTATTGCATCCGGGGGTGCAATATTTTCTGCTGGGTCCTTAAATTTACGTCCTTTTATTAAAGACAAAAATCTAAATAATCGTCTATGTCTCGACCTTCTGAGTCGATCTATTTGTCTATCTGACGTTCTGAGTCGATCGATTTGTCGAAATCACGATGGCGGTCGAGCGCATAAAGCTAGCCGCTTGAACTTTTTCACAGATATTTACTATTGATGTAGGTCGCTAGTGATTGCAAATGGGCCCTGTTTGTGAGCTCAAGAAGTCTCGACCTTCTGAGTCGATCTATTTGTCTATCTGACGTTCTGAGTCGATCGATTTGTCGAAATCACGATGGCGGTCGAGCGCGTAAAGCTAGCCGCTTGAACTTTTTCACAGATATTTACTATTGATGTAGGTCGCTAGTGATTGCAAATGGGCCCTGTCGGTTCAGATTTAGATATAGCTCCCATATAAACCAATCTCATGATTTCACTTCTTGAGTCCTTACAAGCCGCAATTTTTGTCCGATTTGGCCAAAATTTTGCATGCAATATGTAGAATAAGATTATGCCCTTCAAATAAATTTATTTTATATTAATTTTTTTGGGTTTCCAAGACTCGGCCCTGCCGAATTTAATACGCATTTACTTATTTGTTTAAAAACTTCAATATTGTATTCAGTTATTTTTTTCTGCTGTTATTAAAATTCGTATGTTATCTGTTTCGCAAAAAATTGCGTCTGTCCCATTTTTATCAGACTTTCTGCTGTTCTAGCAAATGTTTTTGCTGTTTTCACTTACAAATTTCTCACAGCTGTCTTAACCATCCATCAGGCAGCTGTTCGTGGGCTCAAATTCTCGTAAGTCCGCTCTGTTAAGCAAACACTGTCATTTTGAAAGTAGCGGAATTGCTCAATTGGGATATTTTTCTCGTCAAATAACACGATGTTCCGAAATTCACCACGTTTTGCCATCGCAGCATTCTCATATATATTTACGTATATACATGCATTCCATTTAATTTTTACTACAGCGTGCATTTCATTGAATTCGAGCCTTCACTCGCCGAACCATTTAAGGTGGTTACAGTTTTTTTTTTTAACTATGACAACGCCTTGGCTTTTGGCAATGCTACTTGTGTGCTTATAACCATTTATGGTGCAATATATCATTTTGGGTATGTAGAGTATTTGGCTGAACTTAGGAATTAGAAACTGGCAAAAATTTGGATTTCCTAAAAGATGGTAGATTTGGTTAAATCTCGGAAATATATCCATTCAATGTCGGTGATATGGAATTAAAAAGCAGAAAGAAATACGAAAAACAAACGAAATCAGGTTTCAGTAAGCCACGAGGGAGAGTTCGGTTGCTTAGCCTTACCAAAATGGTTCCTCTTTAAGAAAACGTAGAAATTTATGGTTAAGTAGACGATGACTTTTAACTTTATTATTCGATGGTAACAAATTGAATGAACGAGAAATCACTCGGTGAGCTAATACAAAAGAACAAGTAGTAAACTTAACGCAACTACTTTTTAGCCTTATCTAAGATGAAAAGTGACATCTGGATATGAAAATTCATTTGACTTAACACTAAACGGCGAAGGTATGCGGCATAAACATTCCGGCCCCTCTTGCAGTAATGCAAATATTAAAAAGTTGCCTTATTTTCTAAAGGAATTCATAATAAATTGTATAATTCATATTTGATATTTCAAATGTTTATAATAAAATAGGCTACTAAGCTGAGCACGATCCAGACAAAACCCATCCAAATATAGTATTAGTTGCAACGGGAAGCCCGGCATTGCTTGGTAGAAGACCTGGTAGAATTATCTTGGCGTATAAGTCGGATCCAAAAACGATGTCGAATGGTCCACTTTGATAAAAATGGGGATCCGCCAACTTCATGTTTGGGAACTTGTCTGCAGTTGTTGCTGGAATTGATCTTTTTGGGGTGTCCATAGATATGCGATGGTTCACAGTCATCATGGTTTCTAATAACCTGTTGGTGATACATTTGGAATGGATCGCGACAGGGCAGATAGTTTCGCTGCCAAGAGTAGTAGTAGTTAGCCCAATTTTCTCTATCAATCGCTGTGAAATTTTGCTAATAGATGTGCATGGATCTATTACGGCTCTGACCGAGTGCTTTTTCTTGCCATGGAGTACATCTACCACGGCCGTTGGGAAAAGATTAGTTGTATGGGGACTGGTAAGTGTTTCAAGGCTCACGGCTTGAGATATGGTTGTTGTTGTTGGACGTTTATGTTGGGTTGTTGTTGAACGTTTGGGTTTTTGATAGTTATCCTTGGCTTCTGTTTTTTGGTTGTCGTGTTTCTCGGAGTGGATATGCAAATAGGAATGATGACTGCCTCCACAATGTTTGCATCCTAAGCTAGAAAAACATTTTCCGGATGAATGCGTATGGGCCAGGCAATTGGGACAGTAGTTATTAGCTATAACTGCATGCAAACGTTTATCGACGGTCATGCAGAGAAATTTCTGGCATTTTCGCAGCCCATGGTTGCCCTTACACAATCTGCAATTAAAGCTGAACTTGGTGCGACGTCCTTTGGACACTTTACATTTTATCGAAGGCATACTGAAATTAAATAAGGATATATTGTAATAAAATTTAGCAAGGAGGGAGGAGAACAATTTTCACTATCGGACGAGTGATTATACCCCTTGTCGTGACAATATCGGCCACTCTTACCAAATGGTCTTTCCCAGTATAAATTTTAGAAACTCTACCCAGTCTCCACTCATTTGGGGGTAAACAATCATCTCGAATAACGACCATAGAGCCAACTTCTAAGTTCTTCTGAGGGGTTTGCCATTTCATACGTTTATGAATTTCTTTGATATATTCATGTTTCCATCGGATGCTAAATTGTTGGCATAGAGCCCTTACTCGACGCCAACGGTTTAAAACGGAAAGATTGCCATCGGACTCCGATGGTTCGGCAATGGAGAGGATCGGACCACCGGTAAGAAAGTGACCAGGCGTCAATGCCAATAGGTCATTTGGATCCTCAGATACCGGAGAAATTGGCCTGGAATTTAAGCAGGCTTCAATTCGGGCTAGAATTGTAGCGAACTCTTCCAGAGTAAATTTATGATTGCCAGCCATTTTACGGAAATGTAGCTTAAAACTTTTTACCCCGGCTTCCCAGAGTCCTCCCATGTGAGGAGCTCCCGGGGGTATAAAGTGCCATGTTATACTCTGGTACGAAAAATTTGCGGATATTGAATCGCGGGAACAGCGAAGAAAATTCTGAGAGATTTCTTTAGAAGCGCCCACGAAGGTGGTACCATTGTCTGAATATAGATTACGTGGACACCCTCGTCGTGACACGAATCTGTGAAAGGAAGCTAGAAATGCTGCAGTGGAAAGGGAAGTAGTGAACTCGAGATGGATTGCTCTCGTGGCGAAGCAGACAAAGATACACACATATCCCTTTGTAGTTTTGCAAGAACGCCCTGTATATGCCTTTATCTCGAAGGGGCCTGCAAAGTCTAACCCCGTATTCGTAAAGGGGCGGGATAGTGTTGTCCGCTCTGGAGGAAGGGTTCCCATCAATTGCTTTTGCAACTTATGCTTAGCAATAACGCAAATCTTGCAATTGTGAACGGTAGATTTGATGAGATTCTTAGCTCTAGGCATCCAGAATTGGAGCCGTAGCATACGAAGCATCAGATTGTTTCCGCCATGTAATGTTATGGTATGAATGAAACGTAGTAAAAGCCTGGAAAACGTACTGTGGTATGGAAGTATAATCGGATATTTTTCGTCATAAGTTAAGCTTTCTGACCCAGCGATACGGCTACAAACCCGCATGAGACCATTCTTGTCTATAAAGGGATTGAGATTAGAAAGTGAACTAGAGGTGGGTATTAGCTCCTTCTGAGAAAGTTTGCGATATTCGTTTGGATATTGGTGCATTTGCGCCAACTTAATTATCGAATTTCTAGTCGTCTCGATGACATCTCCCTCAGAATGAATACTGTCATTTGAAGCCCTACTGCCCTTCAGACTGGCAATAAATCGGTACACGTATGACATTACTCGGAGCGCCCTTCCTAGGCAAGAAAATCGGTCAAGAAGGTCTTCGAAATTCGGAAAGTACGCGAAATTATTTTGAACTTGGCGAACCTCCATTAGAGTTTCGTCAATCTGGACCGAACTTGGTATTGGCCACAAACTTGGAGGAAGTTGCAACCATGGCGGTCCACACCACCATGTACAATTACCGGAAAGCTCTTTCGGATAAGCACCCCGAGAGGCAATGTCTGCAGGATTGTGTCTAGATTCCACATGGGACCAATTGTCCCCACTGATAATCTCGGAAATTTTGGAAACCCGATTGGCTATGAACGTTTTCCAAAGGAATGCAGGTTTCTTCAACCATGCTAGGACAATCATGGAATCCGACCAGCAAAAGATTTTCGTATTCGGAATAGGGAAAACCTGCATCAATGCCTCAATCGTCTCGGCAAGTAAAAGTGCGGCGCAAAGTTCTAGCCTTGGGATCGAAACGGTTTTCAAAGGAGATACCCTGGACTTTGCCACGAGTAAATAGGTATTTATATTGCCATTGGAATCGATGGTGCGTGAATAAATGGTAGCGGCATATGCCTTCTCGGAGGCGTCACAGAAGCCATGCAGTTGCACCTCGCAGTCGGGTGTGTATTGTACCCAACGGGAAATACGGAGGTCATTTATATCAGAATAATTGGCCAAGAAATCTAACCAATTAGTCAATAAATGTGTCGGAACTGGGCTGTCCCAGTCGGTATTGGAGGCCCATATATCTCGCATTAATAGTTTGGCTAGTACAATATATGGACAAAGCCAGCCAGCGGGATCAAACAGTTTAGATATCTCGGATAAAATGAACCTCTTAGTAGGCCTCTCATTAGGCCTGATGGCTTTGGCAGAAAAATAGAAATAATCATATCTGGCGTTCCACCTTACGCCCAAAGTTTTAGCCGTGCTATTGTCATTAAACTGTAGGAAATCTTCATTGAGTAAATGTTCCCTAGGAATGGAAGCAAGGAATTCGGATGAATTGGAGGTCCATTTCCTCAATGCGAATCCAGCGGATTCCAGGGCAGCAGTCAGTTCTGTCTGGACCTTAATGGCTGATGACACGTCATGGCCTCCTGCCATAACATCATCTACGTACATACACGACATTAAAACATGACTAGCTAGCGGATAAACATCCTTAATGTCAGTGGCTAGCTGTTGAATTGTACGAAGTGCGAGATATGGGGCGCAATTCAATCCAAACGTAACCGTTTGGAGCTCATATTCGTGGAGGTTGTCGTTTGGATCATCCCTAAAGATTATACGCTGGAAGGGTGTGTGGCTAGGATTAACGGAAATCTGGCGGTACATCTTTTCAATATCGCTGTTAAAGACGATTTTGTAAAAGCGCCATTGGAGAAGCAAACTAGTCAGGTCAAGTTGGAGGGACGGTCCGCAGTAAAGGACGTCGTTCAAGCTTACACCATTCGAAGTTGGATTCGAAGCATTGAAGACGACGCGGACCTTCGTAGTCACGCTGTCAGGGCGAACCACAGCATGATGTGGAAGGAAATATCTGGAATCATCTTGGGAAGGATTTGACGGAACCTCTTTCATATGGCCAAGTTCCAAGTATTCCTTGAGCACTTTGTCATATTGTACCTTCAGATCTGGTGTTCTAATCAAACGATTCTCGTTCCGAAAATATTGGGCCGTTACATTCCTCTTCGACGGACCTAGTCTCAAAGTATTTCCAAACTCTTTCTTGAATGGCAATGATACAACATATCGGCCCGTTGGGCCCCTTCGCGTGGACTCAGCAAAGTACTCTTCACAGTATTTGTCATCATCCGACATGTGTTTTCGTTTAGGAATATCTTCCATCTCAAAAAATTTGGATATCCTCTCATCGAGCGCTAACTCGTTAAAGTAGGAGACCGTTGTTCGAAAGGAGGAAATATTATCAGAAGCAACAGGCCCTGTCAAAATCCATCCGAACACTGTCTCTTGAGCCATCAGTGTTCCACAAACCTTGTGTCTCACCCCACCAAGCATTACCTGAGGAATTAAGTCTGCCCCGATCAGAATATCAATGTATGATGTTCGAAAGAAATCAGGATCCGCCAGACGAATGTCCGGTAAACGGGAAAACATGTCGCTATCAGCCGTAAAGGTGGGCAATGAAGATGTCAGTCGGGGAAGAACGATTGCGGAAGCATTTATGAAAATTCCGGAGTCTATGGGTGAACTTAAACATAAGTCGCATATTTTCTGTGAACATGCGGACACACACCCATTCAGCCCGGAGATCTGGGCGGATATCCTTTTGCTATTAAGTCGAAGAAGGTTGAAAAGGTGTTCAGAAATGAACGAAGCTTCTGAACCAGAATCAAATACAGCCCTTGCTTTAAATATCTCACCTCTATGAAGGATGTGAATAATTGCTGTACCAAGGAGAACCTTTCTGGATGTGGTAGCAGCACAAGACTGAATTGTCACACCGCTAGAAATTTGGGGCGTATCTTCGGATGTGGACTGTAGAACTGGTGTATTTGGAGCGGTGATACATTGGTTACCCGATTCAGTTCCTGTATTGCAAAGCAAGGTATTATGTCTTCGTTGACATTTCGAACAATTAAATGCACTTTTGCAATCTTTTACCACATGTCCCTTCGAAAAGCAATTCAAGCATAGCTTTATCTTCTTTATAAAAGCCAACTTGTCGTTGTAGCACATGCTTATAAACTTTGGGCACACTCGGATTGTATGTGATACGTCTGGACAAAGTTTACAAGGAGGAAGAGCTAAGCTGTTCTGATAAGAATTAACCCGTTTCTGACCGGATAGTTTGACATTAACTTTGGGAGGTTCGCTCGATTTAGAAGTGGAAGGCTGATCACTTAAATTTCGAACCGTCTCCAACGTTTGGTATCGGCTAGTGAGGAAGGAATCAAGGTCCTTCCAGGACGGACATTCTGTCTTGTTATTGACAGACTGCTCCCATAATGAAAGGGTATTTTCGGGAAGTCGAGTGCTACATAGGTAGACGAAAATAGGGTCCCAACTTTGTATCTCGATTTGGTAGAGTTTCAGAGCAGATATTATGCTGTTGATGGAATTTTGAATCTCCTTTATGGAGTCTCCGGATTCGACAGATATTCTTTGAAGGCTAAACAAAACCTTCAGTTGGCTATTTATAAGCAACCTCCTGTTTTCATACCGAACTTGCAGAGCTTTCCAGGCAATATCAAAGCCCTCATTGGTCAATGGGGCTTTGCGGACAATATCCCTGGCTTCATCTCGCGTTTTATTATTCAAATGGAAAAGCTTTTCCACCGGTGAAAGCCTCGAATTCTTTATATAGATGGCCGTAAACAAGTCTCGGAAGGTCGGCCAAGCTAGATAATCTCCGTGAAAGAGCTCTGTGTCACACGGTGGTAAATGAACTGACGGATATTCATCTCGGACGGAAGATGTATTCATCGGAATTGGATTGGATATCGACGCCCGTTTGGATTCTATACAGGCACTTATCTTAGCTACAGAATCGACATATGTAGTGTAAGTGCTGTGGTACCGGGCTCGAATAGTCTCAAGATCAGCTTTGCTATTCTCGTCCGCAGAAGCCATTAGTTCCTGAACACTTTCCTCATACGTGGGTTTCATTCTCTGCCAAATATCTCGCAGTTCTTCCTTATGTACCTCCAAAGAGTAGACTGAAGAATTGTTGAGAGATTCTCCGCAAATATCGGCGTTGAAAATAATCAAAGCGTCAGATATTTGCGTAAACCTTGTCAAAGCGGACATTCTGACCACACAATAGTCCAAACCTCAGAATCTCAACGAACATATATATCAATATTAGAAAAATATCTGTAAACCCCGTTCAAAAAGAGTATAAGAAAATTAAATGTAAAACGAATGAATTCAAAACTTCGATCCAATCAACTTCCTGCCCTTTTGGAGCAAAAACAAAATTCAAAATATACTCCAAAATTTAACCTCAATTAGAAAAACCTTTCATATGTGGGCAAACGCAATTGGATTGAAAATCGAAGACCACAAATGCAGCCATGTGGAATATTCTCACATAAGTTGTATCCGTACAATGGACTAGAAGGAAAATTTCGTTTATGGCAGGGTAATTCAATGGTAAATTTAATAATTTTTAAGAAAAAATGAACGAAAAAAATAGTCTACAAATGATGCAACTCGTATCGGAAATCCAAAAAAATTATCGTAGGAACAACAAAAACTAAAGACCATTCACGAATCTGATCTAATATAGTTTAGCTCGACTTCACTTTTATTATCTCACAAAATACCTGCATTAATCCCCAGAATTTGGTTCAAATTTGGTATTCTTCCTTGATGTTCTTTTCTCCTTCTGGGCCATGAACTTGGTGTAGGATTATAGAGGTTAAGGCTTCTTCACTGCCCTTAATGCCGTCTTCTAACTGATGGTGTCTTTATGATCCAGCCCCTTTTGGAATTCTTCCCAAAGTATATATCGCCAAAATACTTTTGTCTCTATGTTGTGTTCAACCAAAAATAAACACAAAAACTAAGGTCCTCTGACGTATCTCGTTCCGCAATGAAATTTACTCTTTATAGTCCGCAGTTTCAAAAGTCGATAAATGTAGCAAGTAGCACTTTCTAACTTTTCTATATTTAATTCACACACGTTGCTTTGATCAACAATATCAGTAATGACAAATAGGGCGAACAAAGGCAAAATAATGACAGTATAAAAACGATGTAAGTGGATATGGCTTCCGACAACACACTGCCCTTTTGATATTTTACTTCTCCTTCAATTTTATGATCTGATTATCATGAATACATAAACGGTACCCATAATGGAGTGTTATAAATCCCTATGGAAGGGAACCTGTTTTGATAGTCAGCTGAATCAAAACAAAAACGAAACTGTGCTACCGCTGCTCACGACTGCTATATCAATTCGCTGTTGCTATCTATTATGGAGCAGTGCTGTAGCAGATCTTGACCAACGATTGACGCGTATGTCAACAAAACAGGCAAAAATTAGCATTGATATTCCCAATTAAAGTGCCGAATCAAATGGATTGAAGAGGAATGGGATTCTCACCACTGGGTATGTTAAATCGATGCCCAACAAAGAGATTGGAAGTTTATTTTCGCCTTACACAATGTACGAGCAATTGTACCAAATTATTGGAATATAAATGTTGTTGCTATCTAAGAGCACATATGTAGTCTCATTTAGATTTTTTTTTTTTTTTTCTTTTTTGGACTTCTATGTTAAATGCACCATTTAACACCTGTCTCCGCAGAAAAGGAACTTTGTGAGGAAAACCACGTTACGTAACTTCTGTCCCTCTACTTTTATACGAAAATAGTTTTTCATTAGCCGAACATACCTGGATTCGATTTTATTTCTGCTTAAACGAAATTGCAATTGTGGATGAAAAATTTCTTTTAGGCTTTCCAAATCCGGTTCGAAGGACCATGTAGAGTATTTGGCTGAACTTAGGAATTAGAAACTGGCAAAAATTTGGATTTCCTAAAAGATGGTAGATTTGGTTAAATCTCGGAAATATATCCATTCAATGTCGGTGATATGGAATTAAAAAGCAGAAAGAAATACGAAAAACAAACGAAATCAGGTTTCAGTAAGCCACGAGGGAGAGTTCGGTTGCTTAGCCTTACCAAAATGGTTCCTCTTTAAGAAAACGTAGAAATTTATGGTTAAGTAGACGATGACTTTTAACTTTATTATTCGATGGTAACAAATTGAATGAACGAGAAATCACTCGGTGAGCTAATACAAAAGAACAAGTAGTAAACTTAACGCAACTACTTTTTAGCCTTATCTAAGATGAAAAGTGACATCTGGATATGAAAATTCATTTGACTTAACACAAAAAGGCCAAGGTATGCGGCATAAACAGGGTATTTGGAATTTTTGAGTTTGCCAACAAAAGCTGGTTATAATTTTCCAGCCAAATATAAGACTATAACGCCCGAACTCCATCAAGAATAACTTTAATATACCCTCCACCATAAGATGGGTGGTATACTAATTTCGTCATTCTGATTGTAACTACTCGAAATATTCGTCTGAGACCCCATAAAGTATATATATTCTTGATCGTCGTGAAATTTTATGTCGATCTAGCCATGTCCGTCCGTCTGTCCGTCTGTCCGTCCGTCTGTCCGTCCGTCTGTCTGTCGAAAGCACGCTAACTTCCGAAGGAGTAAAACTAGCCGCTTGAAATTTTGCACAAATACTTCTTATTAGTGTGGGTCGGTTGGTATTGTAAATGGGCCATATCGGACCATGTTTTGATATAGCTGCTATATAAACCGATCTTGGGTCTTGACTTCTTGAGCCTCTAGAGTTCAGAATTCTTATCCGATTGGGGTGAAATTTAGCACGACGTGTTTCGATATGATATCCAACAACTGTGCCAAGTATGATTCAAATCGGTTAATAACCTGATATAGCTGCCATATAAACCGATCTTGGGTCTTGACTTCTTGAGCCTCTAGAAGGCGCAATTCTTGTCCGATTGAAATGAAATTTTGCACGACGTGTTTTGTTATTATATCCAACAACTGTGCCAAGTATGGTTCAAATCAGTCTATAACCTGATATAGCTGCCATATAAACCGATCTGGGGTCTTGACTTCTTGAGCCTCTAGAGTGCGCAATTCTTATTCGATTGGAATGAAATTTTGCACGACGTGTTTTGTTACGATATCCAACAACTGTGCCAAATATGGTTCAAATCGGTTCATAACCTGATATAGCTGTCATATAAACAGATCTGGGGACTTGACTTCTTGAGCTTCTAGAGGGCGCAATTCCTATCCGATTTGGCTGAAATTTCGCAAGACGTTTTTTTTTATTGTTACTTTCAACTACTATGTCAAATAAAGTACAAGTCGGTTCATAACCTGATATAGCTGCCATATAAACCGATCTGGGATCTTGACTTCTTGAGCCTCTAGAGGTCGCAATTATTATCAGATTTGCCTGAAATTTTGTACGACGGATTGTTTCATGACCATCAACATACGTGTTTATTATGGTCTGAATCGGTCCATAGCCCGATACAGCTCCGATCTCTCTATTTTACTTTTTGAGCTCACAAAGAGCGCAATTCTTATTCGAATTGGCTGAATTTTACACAGGTCTCCAACATATAATTTAATTGTGGTCCAAACCGGACCATATCTTGATATCGCTCTAATAGCAGAGCAAATCTTTTCTTATATCCTGTTTTGCCTAAGAAGAGATGCCGGGAAAAGAACTAGACAAATGCGATCCATGGTGGAGGGTATATAAGATTCGGCCCGGCCGAACTTAGCACGCTTTTACTGGTTTTTTTAATAAACTCAGAAGCAAATGCCATTGGTGGCTTATAAACAATATAATGAGCTTTCTATAAACATATATCATTTCTAGATTGATATATGTGTATACCATTGTGAACGTGTTAACACTTCGTACCCTTCCCTGTACCATTTTTGTGGGGTCGGCATTTATTAAAATTTTTTAAATATAAATATCAATCAATATTTTCGAGGTAGCAGTATTGTCAGTCAACTTATACCTCTATTTGTTTTCCGCGATTTTTTTGCTCATAATAGCTGATAACAATTCACAATCACTGACTAGATAGATTCATGGTATGAGTACCGAGCACTCATTATCATTAGTTGTTGATTAACTGCGCGGAGAATACTTGTAGCAAAATGAATCTCAAAATTAAAAGTGTGCTTTTCCTAATTATAACTTTAACAAGGTTATCCTCAATATGGGCACAAGATACTGAAGGAACAATTAAAAGACAACAACAATTAGCGATTGATATACTGCTATTGAAAAATGATATCAATAGTCTCAATGAAAATTTAAACTCTTTAAAACAACGGTAAGAAGCAAATTTACATTTAATAAAAAGCGCCTGAATTCAAAATAGATTTCTCATCTCAGTCATAATCAGCAAACTGAACACATAAAGAAGGTTAAAACTTTGTATGGTCAAACTGAAAACATTCTTGATCATTGCCATGTCAATAAGGCCTTCAGTGACTTCGCCACCACAACGAGTGAAATAAAACAAAAAGTTGGAGGAATTATAAACGACAATTACGATAAGCATACCAGCAAATTAAACCAAACATTACAATATTTAAATAAATTATCGGTTGGTTGTGGTGCAGGAGAAAGACAGGTCCTAATAGATCTTCAGAGGCAAATTGAAGAAAAATTATTGAAGTTGAAAGGATTTGAGCAACGACTAAAACAACTACAAGAGAACTCCAGTAACATAGCGATTCAAGAAGAAATGCAGCCACTTGCAGAGCTGCTCAATGAAATCATTTCTAAGTTAGCTACTCAAGAAGATAAGCTTAAGAATTTTGAATCTGTTCAGCCTGCTATACAAAATTCCTTAGAAAACATTGAAGCCATAAAGAAAAAAGAAGTCGCACAGTGTCATCAAAAGAAATGTATTGCTGAAAAGATTTCGAAATTGAGAGAAAAATAAAAAAGTGTAGGCCTAAAAATGTTTTTGATAATGTAAAAATTGACAGAAAAAAAAATAATAAACGAAATAACAAATTTATATTAATGTTTATAAAAACAAGTAAAAGCTTGCTAAGTTCGGCCGTGTCGAATCTTGAGAACAAACCACTATCGTAGATTCTGCTAAAAATTATACAAAATGAATTAAGTTGTAGAACACAATTTAATTCCGCATACCAAACTTCTGTCAAACCAGCAAAAACTCAAGCTTCTACCAACTGAGAAAGGATGATCGAGAGACCGGTATACATGGGAGCTACATCAGGTTATAGACTAATTTTGGCCGCATATAGCACAGTTGTTGGAAGTCGTTATAAAACATCGCATTGGACTGATTGGACAAAAATTGCGGCTTGTAAGGACTCAAGAAGTCAAATCGGGAGATCGATTTATATGGGAGCTATATCAGGTTCTTAACCGATTTAGACCCTACTAGGCACAGTTGTTGCAAGTCATATCAAAACATTGCATGCAAAACGTCAGCCTAATTGGACAAAAATTGCGGCTTGTAAGTGCCTAAGAAGTCAAATCGGGAGATCGGTTTATATGGCAGCTATATCAGGTTAAAGAGCTATTTGGACCGTACGAAGCAAGTCATATCGGGAGATCGGTTTATATGGGAGCTATATATCAGGTTCTTGACCGATTTAGACCGTACTAGCCACAGTCATTAGAACTCGTAACAAAACATCGCATCGGCAGATCGGTTTGTATGGGAGCTATATCAGGTTAAAGACCGATTTGGACCATACTAAACACAGTTCTTGCAAGTCATAACGGAACACCAAATTCAAAATCGGACAAATATAGCGGCTTTCAGGGGATCAAGAAGTCAAATCGGGAGACCTGTTTATAGGGGAGCTACATCCAAATCTGAGCTGATATGGCCGATTTGCAATTCCCAACGACCGACATCGATGTATCTGTGCAAAATTTCAATCAGCGAGCTTTATGCGTTCGACGGTCATGGTTGGAACGACTGAGAACGTCGAGACGATTAAGAATATATATACTTGATGCGGTCTTAGATGAATATTTCGAGGTGTTGTAAACGAAATGGGTAGATTAGTATACCCCCATCCCTCGGTGATGGGTATATATAGTCTAAGCTGGTTAATCCAACAACAAATTGAAACAATTGTTTTGACCAAACTAAAGTTACAAATTTTCTAAAGATAAAATTTCTTTTAAAGGTTAAATTTTAATGATTTTTTCTGAATACTAACGTTAGGTTCGGTTTAAGTGACGGTCACCAGACTCACTTAGACGTTTTCGTCCATTGTGATACCACAGGAACAGAAGAAGGAAGAAGCTTTCTAGTTCCTACCGTTGAACCATCCAGATCGTTTTAAAAGGCCAAACAACTTGCGAATGTTCACATCCGCTAAATCAGACAGCTTTTCAAAGAAATGAGAACCTAAAGTGAAACTCCTTCTAACTGCCAGTGCGGGACATACACACAGAAACACAGAAGGTGTTTTACATTCTCTTCTTTTTCAATGTCCTCACAGCTTCTGCAAAAGTCGTTATTGGTAACCTGTCAGCATGTTTTCCGATTAGACAGTGACCTGTCATGACGGACACAATGACTAAGACGTCTGTTCTAGCCAGTGACAGCAAAGCGATAGACCTCTTCAAGTAGAGACTAGGCCACATAGTTTTGGAATGCTCACAAAACTCCCCCTTCTTTGTGGCCATCTATAATTCGTTGTCCTTCGGGCCTGGTCCTGAAAACTTAGCTTACATGTCGCTAGGGCATACACACAGATTACCTGAAATGTGTAAGGTAGTTTATAGCCTCGCAAGCTCATCCGCTTTACAACTTCCTGTGATATCTCTGTGGCCCGGCACCCAGAAAAGGTGAATTTTGAACTGTTCAGCCATATCGTTGAGAGATCAGCGACAGTCGAGGGCTCTTTTTGTGTTCAGATACACATTCTTCAGGTATTTAATGGCTGCCTGGCTGTCTGAGAAGACATTTATGGCAATCGTCGTTATGACATTATATTGGGTTGCCCAAAAAGTAATTGCGAATTTTTTAAAAGAAAGTAAATGCATTTTTAATAAAACTTAGAATGAACTTTAATCAAATATATAATTGCCATTTTGTTCGATAACCTTTTGCCATCTTCCTGGCAAATTTAGTATTTCACTCTCATAGAACTTCTGGCCTTTATCTGCAAAAAACTGAACCAAGTGCGATTTTATAGCCTCATCATTGCCGAAAGATTTACCGTTTAAGGAGTTCTGCAAAGATCGAAATAAATGGTAGTCTGATGGTGCAAGGTCAGGGCTATATGGTGGATGCATCAAAAGTTCCCAGCTAAGCTCACTCAGTTTTTGGCGAGTGACCAAAGATGTGTGCGGTCTAGCGTTGTCCTGGTGGAATATGACACCTTTACGATTGACCAATTCTGGTCGCTTCTCCATGATAGCTGTATTCAATTTGTCCAATTGTTGACAGTAAACATCCGAATTAATCGTTTGGTTCCTTGGAAGAAATCCAATCCCACCAAACAGACAGCATAACCTTCTTTTGGTGGATATCAACCTTTGAAGTGGTTTGAGCTGGTTCACCATGCTTGGACCATGATCGTTTTCGACTAACGTTGTTGTAAACAATCCATTTTTCATCTCGAGTTATGATTCGTTTTAAAAACGGATCGAATTCATTGCGTTTAAGGTGCATATCACAAGCGTTGATTCGGTTTGTTAAATGAATTTCTTTCAATACATGTGGTACCCATATTACAATTGACGCCAAACAAACAAAAAGCAAGCTAAAGTAACAGCTGATAACTCACAGAAGAAAGAATGCAATTACAGAGTCACAAGCCGTTGAAAAAATTTGTCAACGCCGACTATATTACTACTATACTATATATCTTAGCCATTCCACAACCTCCTTAATTGCAAGGATCTCCGTTTGATACACACTGCAGTGGTCGGGTAACCCCTTCGATATCATCAGTTCTAGATCTTTAGAGTACCCCCCAAAACGCACCTGGTCGTCTAGTTTGAAACCTTCCGTATAGAAGTCTACGTAACATGACATGCGGTCTAAGCCTCTAATTTTGCCAATGGCTCTCTTGCAGGTGTATAGGGCATGAGTTGCTTTTCGTGCCCGTTCCAAAATGTTGGATTTGAAGTTCAATTTCCTGTCCAGCCAAACGCCCAGTTATTTTGCGCTTTCTGTAAATGGAACATTCTCTCACCCAAGGAGACAGGTTCCACTGTAGGCAACATATATCTCCCGCTGAAAAGTAATACTTCTGTCTTGCAAAGATTTATGCTTAAACCATTTTCGGTAGCCCACTTTGCTGTTGCACGTAGAGCTTCCTGAAGTTATCTGTTAGAGAGCGGGGAAACTTTCCCCTAACCGCAATTGCCACTACCGACCATTTTTACAGATTTTCTTCCAGAGACAATAATATATTGTTAATGGCTTTATTCTAAAGTAGAGGAGACAGTACACCTCCTTGAGGCGTTCCTCTGCTGACCCATCTTTTTAGATCTACAGATCGCAAGACTACAATAAAGCTCGAACTCCTTCATGAATTTTCGGATCAGACACAATATCTCTAATAACTTCCGGAGATTGCATACCAGAGACAACCTCTTCTGGCGCCACGTTGTCCATTGGAGAATTCCCCCGGAAATGTGTATCAAAGAGTAGTTCTATTGTTTCCTCACTAGACGTTGTCCATACATTCTCTGATTTATACTGAATATATCCCACCATAATGAGTCTAGAGGGTAGAAACTTCCTTAGCCTAGAGGCCTCAAATGTATCCACCACGGAGCTAAAGAGCTTTATAGATGTTCCAATCTTGTGGTGCTCTTGTGGCTTTCGATCTGTTGAAGAGTTTTCTGCAGTCGTTTTATAGATCAACTATCTCAGGGGTCCACCATGGAGGTCGCTGTTTGCCCCTTGGCTTGGAACTAGGAAATGCTGACACAAGCGAGTCATTCAGGGCCTTCGTGATCCGCTTGACCATTACGTCTGTATCTTCCGCAGTTGCCACTTCCTTTTCTGGTCTAGAGGGGGTAGACGTCCAGAATTTGTGCCGAAATTTGGCCCAATCCGTCTTTCTGCTGTTTATCTGCGGGACCACTTCTGCAGTATTTTCTCCAAGGCTGAAACAAATATAACAATGATAAAAGACGCTGTGGTCATCCAACACTTCCCAGTTACATATCCTTCCGCTAATACACTCCGATACAAAGGTATTATCTATCTACCTCCTGCCTGTTCCTACTAACAAAGGTCGGTTTATCCCCCTTATTACAATTCTCCAGATTGCAACTTATAATATACTACCTGATCCGAGCCAGCTCCGCTGCGCCTTCTTTTACTTTATATGGAACAAAATTTTCCTTTGAATATTTATTTTCGACAATTAAAGAGCTTTTAGTGAAATACCATGCTACGAAAATAGTATATAGCGATATATAGTGTTTTCGGGGTTGAGGTGGTCCCCCAGACACTTGGCCCTGAAAAAATACCATTCGTTTAAACCCCACATTTTCATTAGCTTAAGGGGAGTTTATAGGATGAGGCGTCCCCCACACACATGGCCCCAAAATTGGTTATCAAATTCGTTTTCTAATCTCAAATACTTTCCATTTAAGCCACATATTGGCATGGTCGAAAAATTTTTACCCTTTGGGAGTTGTTTTGGGGAATACCAAATACCTTTATTTGAGCCCCATATTGCAAATGTCAGTAAAAAAATTGCTGGTTGTGGGGTATTTTGGGAAAAGTGGTCTACCCCTTTTCCCAAAGAAAATTGGTCCCGAAAGTGGGTATCAATTCATGTTCTACCCACCAATAACCTTAATTTAAGCCCCACATTGTCGGTAAATATGACCGATTTAGGGGTGTTTTGGGAAGTGGGGTGGTCCCCCAAACACTAAGCCCTGAAAATATATCAGCAACGTGCTCTTTTCTCATATATTATTTTTTTTTTTGAACCCCATATTGCCATTGGCCTCAAAATTGGATATCAAATTGTTTTTCTAATCTCAAATACCATTCATTTAAACTCCTTATTGCAAAAGCCAGCAAATATATCCGGTTTGGGGTATGGGCCCTAAAAACTATGAATATCGAGCTCGACTTGAATATCGAGCCTGACTGTCCACTGTCTTATTTGGGGGTTGTTATGGTGGTGCGACGTCACCTAGACAGTTGGTCCCGAATGTTGATATCAAATTCATGTTCTACTCCCAAATACCTTTCATTTGAGCCCCACTTTTTCACAGTCGGCAAACATGACCTTTTTGGGGGGTGTTTTGGTGACTTGGCCCTTAAAATATATATCAAATTCGTGTCCTACTCTAAAATACTTCTTACTACCCCATATTGGAATGGTCAGCAAATATGTCTTATGTAAGTGGTGTTATGGGGATGGGGTGGCCCCATACACACTTTTTCCCAATTATTGATATTAGATTCATGTTTTACTCCCAAATACCTCTCATTTGAGCCCCATATTGATATGGCAGTAAATTTTACCTCCTTGGGGTTGTTTTTGGAAGGGATGACCCCCCATACACTTGGTCCCTCATTCGGACATCAGGATCGTATTTTACACTTAAATATCTTTTATTTGAGCTCCATATTGCCATGATCAGCAAAAAAAGTCCTGTTTGGATGGTGTTTTTCGGAAGGTGTGTCCCATATTGCCAAGGTCGGTAAATATGTCCGATTTAGGGGTGCTTTGGGGTTGGGGTGGTCCCCCAAACACTTAGTCCGACAATTGGATATTAAATAAAAGGTATTTGAGTGTAGAATTAGAATCTGATATCCAAATATGGGACCAAGTGTTTGGGGGACCGCATCTCCCCAAAAACTTCCCCCAAAGTGGACAAATTTACGACCATAGCAATATGGGGCTCAAATGAAAGATCTTCAGGAGTAAAGCACGAATTTGACATCAATATTTGGAAAAAGTGTCTATGGGGCCACCCCACCCCCACAACACCACCCAAATAGTAAGTATTTGCTGACAATTGCAATATGAGGCTCAAATAAGAGGGTTTTTAAAGTGGAACACGAATCCGATATATATTTTCAAGGCCAACTAACTGAATGGCCGCTTATCCCACAAAACACCCCCCAAGCTGGTCATGTTTGCCGACTATGGAAATATGAGGCTCAAATAAAAGGTATGTGGGAGTAGACCACGTATCTGATATCAACATTAGGGGCCAACTGTCTAGCGGACGTTCCACCACCATAACAACCCTCAAGTAGGACGTATTTGTTCACCAAGGCAATTTGGGTCTTCAAGGCAGTGGAACTAAATATTCATGGTTTTTATGGTCAATACCTCAAACCTGACATATTTGCTGACTTTTGCAATAAGGAGTTTAAATGAGATTAAACAAGTAAAAGCGTGCTAAGTTCGGCCGGGCCGAATCTTATATACCCTCCACCATGGATCGCAATTGTCGAGTTCTTTTCCCGGCATCTCTTCTTAGGCAAAACAGGGTATAAGTAAATATTTGCTCATCTATTAGAGCGATATCAAGATATGGTCCGGTTTGGACCACCGGTTTGGAGACCTGTGTAAAATGTCAGCCTATTCGAACAAGAATTGCGCCCTTTGGGGGCTCAAGAAGTAAAATAGAGAGATCGATTTATATGGGAGCTGTATCGGGCTATAGGCCGATTCAGACCATAATAGACACGTATGTTGATGGTCATGAGAGAATCCGTCGTACAAAATTTCAGGCAAATCAGATAATAATTGCGACTTCTACAGGCTCAAGAAGTCAAGATCCCAGATCGGTTTATATGACAGCTATATCAGGTTATGAACCGATTTGAACCATACTTGGCACAGTTGTTGGATATCTTAACGAAACACGTCGTGCAAAATTCATTCAAATCGGATAAGAATTGTGCCCTCTAGAGGCTCAAGAAGTCAAGACCCAAGATCGGTTTATATGGCAGTTATATCAGGTTAAGGACTGATTTGAACCATACTTGAAACAGTTGTTGGATATCATAACAAAACACGTCGTTGAAAATTTCATTTCAATCGTATAAGAATTGCGCACTCTAGAGGCTCAAGAAGTCAAGACCCAAGATCGGTTTATATGGCAGCTATATCAGATTATGGATCGATTTAAACCATACTTGGCACAGTTGTTGGATATCATAACAAAACACGTCGTGCAAAATTTTATTTAAATCGGATAAGAATTGCGCACTCTATAGGCTCAAGAACTCAAGACCCAAGATCGGTTTATATGGCAGCTATATCAGATTATGAACCGATATGGCCCATTTACAATACCAACCGACCTACACTAATAAGAAGTATTTGTGCAAAATTTCAAGCGGCTAGCTCTACTCCTTCGGAAGTTAGTGTGCTTTCGACAGACAGACGGACGGACGGACAGACGGACGGACGGACAGACGGACGGACGGACAGACGGACAGACGGACGGACGGACAGACGGACGGACATGGCTAGATCGACATAAAATGCCACGACGATCAAGAATATATATACTTTATGGGGTATTAAACGAATATTTCGAGTAGTTACAAACAGAATGACGAAATTAGTATACCCCCCATCCTTTGGTGGAGGGTATAAAAACTACTTTAATATCCAATATTGAGGGCATCTAGAAACCGAAGAAGGATGATCAAGAGGCCGGTTTACGCGGGAATAAAGTCAGGTTATAGACTGATTTGGATCGCATTTGGCACAGTTGTTGGAAGTAGTAAAAGAACACAATGTGCAAAATTTCAGCCAAATCGGACAAAAATTGCGGCTTCGGAACGTACTTGGAACAGTTGTTGGAAGTTATAACAGAACATCACATGCAAAATTTCAGCCAAATCGGACAAAAATTGGGGCTTGTAAGGGCTCAAGAAGTCAAATCGAGGCATCGGTTTATAGGGGAGCTATACCAGGTTATAGGCCGATTCGGAACGTACTTGGCACAGTTGTTGGAAGTTATAACAGAACACCACATGCAATGGCCCATTGCAATCCCTAACGACCTACATTAATATTAAGTATCTATGCGTTGGACCGGTATCGTGATTTCGACGGACGGACGGACGGACGGACGGAAGAATAAGGCTCGATTGACTTAGAACGTCGAGAAAATCAATAATATATATATATATATATATATATATACATATATATATATATATATATATATATATATATATATATATATATATATATATATATATATATATATATATATATATATATATATATATATATATATATATATATATATATATATATATATATGTATATATATATATATGCCTCGATTTGACTTCTTGAGTCCTTACGAGCCCTTATATATGTGTGTGTGAATATATTTTATGGGGTCTTACACGAATATTTCGAGGTGTTACAAACGGAATGAATAGATCAATATACCCCTATCCTCTGCTTGTGTTATAGACAATTGTGGAAGGTTTTATATTCACCAAAGTCTATTTATGATACGTAAACATTGTGACAGTGTTTCATTCATTACCATTTGGTCCTTTTCTCGAAAAGTTTGCTTTCATGTCGCTAGAGGAATAACTTTTGATTAAAATTCCCCTGCAATGATGAAGATACATATCCCATGTGCTGAAAATAAACCCTTCGTAACCGGAATGAAATCTTACATTAATGCAATTTGTTATTGTTTTAGAATGAACATAGATCTTCATTGCATTAATGAAACAAGTTCCATTCAACCATTAGAAAATAATTTATTTTTTTCTAATGATAATTAATAAGAAAAAATTTTGCCGCCGCCGTGATTCGAACTCATGATCATATGTTTCGCAGTCTTGCATACATCCTATAGCCATCGGCATCATCTTCCTTATGACCAAACAAGTAAAAGCGTGCTTGGTTCGGCCGGGCCGAATCTCACATACCCTCCACCATGGATCGTATTTGTCAAGTTTGAACGACATTTTAAAATAGAACAAGTATAAGCGTGCTTAGTTCGACCGGGCCGAATCTTATATACCCTCCACCATGGATCGCATTTGTCGAGTTCTTTTCCCGGCATCTCTTCTTAGCCAAAAAAGGATATAAGAAAAGATTTGCTCTGCTATTAGAGCGATATCAAGATATGGTCCGGTTTGGACCACAATTAAGTTATATGTTGGAGACCTCTGTAAAATGTCAGCCAATTCGAATAAGAATTGCGCCCTTTGGGGGCTCATGAAGTAAAATAGAGAGATCGATTTATATGGGAGGTGTATCGGGCTATAGACTGATTCAGACCATAATAAACACGTATGTCTATGGTCATGAGAGCATTCGTCGTACAAAATTTCAGCTTTCACAGACAAACAGAATGACGAAATTAGTATACCCCCCATTCTATGGTGGAGGGTATAAAAACACCAGTCATAGAAAAACATCACATTCAAAATTTTAGGCAAATCGAGTAATAATTGCGCCTCCAGAGGCTCAAGAAATAAAACTGGGAGATCGGTTTATGTGGCAACTCTATAAGGTTATAAACAGTTTTAGACCATACCAGGAACAGTTGTTTGAAGTCATACCAAAAAGACATATTTGAAATTTCAACCATATTGCGCCCTCTAGAAGCCCAAGAAGTCTAATCAGGAGACCGGTTTATAGGGTGGCTTTATCAGGATATGGACTGATTTAGAACATTCTTGACACAGTGGTTGGAATACAAAACAAAACACTCCATGCAAAATTTCAACCAAATCGGATAAAAATTGAGCCCCCTTCAAGCTTTTGACGTCAAGACCCAAGGTCGGTTTATATGGCAGCCATATCAGATTATCAACCGATTTTGCCCATACCTAGCTCAGTTGTCGGAAGTGACACCAAAACACCGTGCAAAATTTCAGCTAAATCGGAAAAGAATAGGTCAAGAAGTCAAACCCAAGATCGGTTTATATGGCTGCTATTTAAAAACATGGACCGATTTGGTCCATTTACAATTCCAATCACAACTTTATTTGTTAATTTATTCTATACACGCTGCGAAAAGATGTGATTTCATGTGGTAAATTTTTAGCATATTATTGTTGTCGCGACAATGTCATGATTGTGGTAGCACTATATATATTGCAATTTGTGCCATAGAAATCAATATTTGACCAATAAAACAACAACAACCAACGATATTTCACAATATGGTCAAAATTTAATAAAATAGTATAGTTGCCGTTTACCATATTTAAATATACCCACCACCGAAGGATGGGGGTATATTGATTTTGTCATTCCGTTTACAATACACCGAGATATCCATTTTCAACCCTATGAAGTATATATATACTTGATCGTCGTAAAAACTATGAGAAACAAAGGAATAGTAACAAGTAAAAGCGTGCTAAGTTCGGCCGGGCCGAATCTTACATACCCTCCACCATGGATCGCATTTGCCGAGTTCTTCCCCCGGCATCTCTTCTTAGGCCAAAAAGGATATACGAAAAGATTTGCTCTGCTATTATTATATTATTAAATGTTGGAGACCTGTGTAAAATGTCAACCAATTCGAATAAGAATTGCGCCCTTTGGGGGCTCAAGAAGTAAAATAGAGAGATCGATTTATATGGGAGCTGTATCGGGCTATAGACCGATTCAGATCATAATAAACACGTATGTTGATGGTCATGAGAGTATCCGTAGTACAAAATTTCAGGCAAATCGGATAATAATTGCGACCTCTAGAGGCTCAAGAAGTCAAGATCCCAGATGGGTTTATATGACAGCTATATCAGGTTAATGACCGATTTGAACCATACTTGGCACAGTCGTTGGATATCATAACAAAACACGTTGTGCAAAATTTCATTCCAATCGGATAAGAATTGCACACTCTAGAGGCTCAAGAAGTCAAGACCCAAGATCGGTTTATATGGCAGCTATATCAGGTTATGGACCGATTTAAACCATACTTGTCATAGTTGTTGGATATCATAACGAAACACGTTGTGCAAAATTTCATTCCAATCGGATAAGAATTGCGCACTCTAGAGGCTGAAGAAGTCAAGACCAAAGATCGGTTTATATGGCAGCTATATCAAAACATGGATCGATTTTAACCATACTTGGCACACTTGTTGGATATCATAACGAAACATGTTGTTCAAAATTTCATTCCAATTGGATAAGAATTGCGCAGTCTAGAGTCTCAAGAAGTCAAAACCCAAGATCGGTTTATATGACAGCTATATCAAAACATGGACCGATATAGCCCATTTACAATACCAACCGACCTACACTAATAAGAAGTATTTGTGCAAAATTTCAAGCGGCTAGCTTTACTCCTTCGGAAGTTAGCGTGCTTTCGACAGACAGACGGACGGACGGACAGACATGGCTAGATCGACATAAAATGTCGCGACGATCAAGAATATATATACTTTATGGGGTCTCAGACGAATATTTCGAGTAGTTACAAACAGAATGACGAAATTAGTATACCCCCCCTCTTATGGTGGAGGGTATAAAAACGGACTCCCCCAACGTTGACGACCCACGCAAACGAAAAAAGGACCATGATTTGCAGATCTGCACCTGGTATGTCTGCACTCTTTATAGACAAGGATGATGGATGAAAGATGTATTAGGGAAGTACAAGGCAGATATTACTGCCTTACAGGAAGTGCGATGGACTGGTGACGAACTATGCTATAGCTGCCATAACACGAGGCATGAATTTGGCAGTGGATTTGTGGTTAGTCGGAGACTGAAACACCTAGTCTCCAGCTTTACTCCGGTGGATGAGAGGCTAGCCACAATCCGCATAAAATATTTTCTACAAGCGTTTAGAGAGGGAATATGACCGCTGTCCCGCCCATAATATTAAAATCGTTCTGGGAGATTTTAATGCGAACATAGGGAGGGAAGATATTTTTGGTCCAACAGTCGGAAAGTTTAGTCTCCACGAGATAACGTCCAGTAATGGGTTGAGGCTGATACATTTTGCCTCGGTAAAAAACATGGTAGTTAGTAGCACCAGATTTCAACATAAAAATATTTACAAAGCCACATGGCTGTCATCCGATCAAAGCACGATAAACCAATTTGATCACGATGTAATAGATGGAAGGCATTCAGATGCACGATCGATCCGTGGAGCGAATATAGATTCGGATCATTACCTTGTTGCAGCAAAGGTTCGCAACCGTTTGAACATGGCGAAGTACGATCTGACACTGCACGGAAGCTGGACATTAAAAAGCTGCAAACACAACAAATGGCAGCGGCATACTCCACTCGACTGACCCAAATGCTGGATGAAAGCACTCCTTGTTCCGATGATATAATGGCACAGTGGCAAACTATTGCCCACTCTATGGAAATGCCGCGAAATCCGTATTTGGGTACCGGAAGCCTCCTCCAAGAAACCCATGGTACGACCAAAAGTGCCGAGATGCTACTGAAGCCAAGAATGCGCCATATAGAGCAACAATACCATCAGTAGCAAAGCGCCAGATGAAAAGAGGTATTGTTTGAAAAGGAGAGAGGAGAAACGTTTATTTCGCAGAAAGAAAACGGAAATGAAGAGACGTGAGTGTGAGCGAATTGAGATGTACAGGAGTCAGAATGAAGTCCGGAAATTCCTCCAAAGAATAAAACATCAAACCGATGGCTTTGATGCAGGCACATCCTCCTGCAGAGACAAAGAAGGAAATCTGGTAACTGACACAGATAACATGCTGACGATATGGAAAGAACATTTTACCCAGCTGCTAGTGTCCGACGTTGGCGGCGAAGAGTATGCCGCAGAACCAATCCCTGATGATGGTATATAATGTTTTAGACCGGAAGCGACACGCTGATAAGGCGCATACATCAGCCTATCTGCGCAATCTGGCTAGAAGAACGCATAATCGATTATTGGAACCTCAGCATACAATGTCCCGTACGCAAGAAAGGAAACAAGAAGGAGTTTATCAACCACAGGGGAATAAGTCTCCTTCCCATCGCATACAAGATACTCTCGAGCGTACTGTGTGAAAGATTAAAGCCTAAAGTCAATGAGATAATTGGCCTGCTGCTTTAGACCTGATAAATCCACGCTGGACCAGATATTCAAACTGCGCCAAGTCCTGGAAAAGACACGAGAAAGACAAATCAACACCTACCGTCTCTTTGTTGACTACAAAGCCGCCTTCGATACTCCTTTACGTTCAAAGGCATTTCAAGCCGTTCCTCAGTATGAATAGGAAAGAATCTCTCCGAACCATTTACCAAAAGAGGTTTCAGACAAGGAGACAGCCTATCGTGTGATCTCTTTAATATCCTGTTGGAGAAGAATATACAAGATGCAGATGTGAATAGATATGGCACTCTAATCACAAGAGAACACATGCTACTCGCCTATGCAGACGACATCGTTTTCGTAGGTCGGTCACCGGAAGTAGTAACTGCAACCTTTGAAAGAAACGAAAGAGAGTCAGTGAAAATGGGTTTTGCTGTAAATTTAGATAAGACGAAATGGATGGTTTCAACTCCTAAAAAGCCTTGCATAATCGAGCAGATAAAGAAAATGGAGAAAGTTTGAGACAGTCAGTAACTTTATCCATTTCGGCACCGCCGTAACCGATATGAATGACACCAGTTTTGAGATTAAATGAAGAATAATACTGGCAAATAGTCGATACTTTGGATTAAGTAAGCAGTTTAGAAACAAGGCCACCTCTCGATAGATAAAGATTACACTATATAAGACACTGATACTACCCGTGCTGTTGTATGGTTCTGAAGCATGGGTACTTGTGAAAGCAGATGAGGTAGTGCTTGGAGTATTTGAGAGAAAGATTCTTCGTAAAATATATGGACCAGGTACCGATAATGGAGAATGTAGGCGACATATGAACCACGAGCTGTATGACAACGATAGCATAGTTACACGCATCAAAATACAACGGCTGCGTTGGCTAGGTCATGTTGTCAGAATGGATGAAGCAGCTCCAGCAAATAAGTCTTTTGAAGGCAAACACGGTGGTACACGCAAACCGGGAAGACCAAAAGCCTGATGGGAAGATCAAGTGGTGGGAGACGCTTCGAAACTTGGTGTCAGAGATTTTAGAAAGATCGCTGCGCTTGAAACGCTATTCTACGTTCGACTAGTGGAACAAATATTCTGTCATAGCCAATTAAAGTAAGTAAAAACTAAGACGATCTAGCCATGTCCGTCCGTCTGACCGTCTGTTCGTCTGTCTGTTGAAATCACGCTACAGTCTTTTAAAATTGAGATATTGAGCAAAAACCTTGAACAGATTCTTTTTTTTTTGTTCATAGGCAGGTTAAGTTCGAAGATGGTCTATATCGGACTATATCTTGATAAAGCCCCCATATAGACCGATCCACCGATTTGAGGTCTTAAGCACATTAAAGCCACATTTATTATCCGATTTTATTTATTACCCGATTTTGTTGAAATTTGATATACAAAATTCAACAGTGACTTGTATTTATTAGTCCACTCAATATCCGTGTCGAATTTGGGTGCATAAGTTTTCGAATTTTCACCAGATTGTGCCGAAAGGGGGTTTTCATACATACCGGAGGTGGTGGGTATCCAAAGTTCGGCCCGGTCGAACTTAATGCCTTTTTACTTCTTATTACTGGTGAATTTCACAGAAATCGGTTCAGATTTAGATAAAGCTGCCATATGTGTTTATCGCGCGATTTTCACTCTAAGAAACACAGCAAGCGCATTTATTAACTAATCGTGCCAACATTTTTTACAACGCATTCCTCCACGACTACCGTAATATGTATAAACTTTTGTTCAGCTTTTTATAGCTCCCATATATATTCATCCGATTTTGGGTAATATACAGTATTGTTGTCATCTGTCAACCGTATATGTTACAGTTTGAACATATTTGCTCGAAATTTGATGCGGATTGTTTAATAGAACATCCGCCAGAACATCAGAATTAGACATAGCTCCCGCTTTTTACCCATAGGAAGGGAGTAGGGTATTATAAAGTCGGCACCGACCGTCTTGTGCCTTTATTTACTGATTTTAGTTTTGTGGTTAAATATCTCACTTTTACTTACTTCCGTCCGTCCGTCTGTCTGTCGAAAGCACGCTAACTTTCGAAGTAGTTACGCTAGCCGCTTGAAATTATGCACAAATAGTTTTTATTAGTGTAGGTCCGTTGGTATTGTAAATGGGCCAAATCGGTCCATGTTTTGATATAGCTGCATTATCAGATCGGTTGGGTCTTGACTTCTTGAGCCTCTAGAGGGCGCAATTCTCATCCGATTTTATTGAAATTTTGCACGAAGTGTTTTGGTAGCACTTCCAATAACTGCGCTAAATATGGTTTATATCGGTCCAAGGTTTGATATAAAGGGTGATTTTTTTGAGGTTAGGATTTTCATGCATTAGTATTTGACAGATCACGTGGGATTTCAGACATGGTGTCAAAGAGAAAGATGCTCAGTATGCTTTGACATTTCATCATGAATAGACTTACTAACGAGCAACGCTTACAAATCATTGAATTTTATTACCAAAATCAGTGTTCGGTTCGAAATGTGTTAAAATTTTGACAAATTTTGTTCAGCGATGAGGCTCATTTCTGGTTGAATGGCTACGTAAATAAGCAAAATTGCCGCATTTGGAGTGAAGAGCAACCAGAAGCCGTTCAAGAACTGCCCATGCATCCCGAAAAATGCACTGTTTGGTGTGGTTTGTACGCTGGTGGAATCATTGGACCGTATTTTTTCAAAGATGCTGTTGGACGCAACGTTACGGTGAATGAACACATTTCGAACCGAACACTGATTTTGGTAATAAAATTCAATGATTTGCAAGCGTTGCTCGTTAGTAAGTCTATTCATGATGAAATGTCAAAGCATACTGAGCATCTTTCTCTTTGACACCATGTCTGAAATCCCACGTGATCTGTCAAATACTAATGCATGAAAATCCTAACCTCAAAAAAATCACCCTTTTGCTGCCATATAAACCGATCTTGGTTCTTGATTTCGTGAGCCTCTGGAGGGCGCAATTCTCGTCCGATTTAACTATAATTTTGCACGTATGTTTTGGTATCACCTCCAACAACTACGCTAAGTATAGGTTAAATCTGTCCATGTTTTGACATAGCTGCCATATAAACCGATCTTGGGTCTTGACTTCTTGAGCCTCTAGACGGCGCAATTTTCGTCCAATTTGGCTGAAATTTTGCATGTAGTGTTTTGGTAGCACTTCCAACAACTGTGCTAAGAATGATTCAAATCGGTTCATAATCTGGTGTAGCTGTCATATAAACCGATCTTGGAACTTGATTTCTTGAGCCAATAGAGCGGGCAATTCTCATCCGACTTGGCTGAAATTTTGCATGAGGTGTTTTGTTATGACTTTCAATAACTGTGCTAAGTATGGCGTAAATCGCTATAAAACCTGATATAGCTGCCATATAAACCGGTCTGGGATCTTGACTTCTTGAACCTCTAGAGGACGCAATTCTCATCCGATTTGGCTGACATTTTGTACAACGGCTTCTCTCATGACCTTTAACATACGTGTCTAATATGGTCTGAATCTATTAATAGCTTGATACAGCTCCCATAAAAACCTATTATCCGATTTTGCTTCTTGTTTTTAAGTTCGGCCGGGCCGAATCTTATATACCCTCCACCATGGTGCGCATTTGTCGAGTTCTTTTCGCGGCATCTATTCTTGGGCAAAAAAGGATATAAGAAAAGATTTGCTCTGCTATTAGAGCGATAACAAGATATGGGCCGGTTTGGAGCACAATTAAATTTTATGTTGGAGACATGTATAAAATGTCAGCCAATTCGAATAAGAATTTTGCCCTTTGGGGGCTCAAGAAGTAAAATAGAGAGATTGATTTATATGGGATTTGAACCTTATTTGACACAGTTGTTGACAGTAAAAATAAAATACGTCGTGCACAATTTCAGCCAAATTAGGTAGGAATTGCGCCCTCTAGAAGCTCAAGAAGTCAAGTCCCCAGATCTGTTTATATGACAGCTATATCAGGTTATTGACAGATTTAAACCATGCTTTGCACAGTTGTTGGATATCATAACAAAATACGTCGTGCAAAATTTCATTTCAATCGGATAAGAATTGCGCACTCTAGAAGCTTAAGAAATCAAGACCAAAGATCGGTTTATATGGCAGCTATATCAGGTTATGGACCGAATTGAACCATACTTGGCACAATTGTTGGATATCATAACAAAACACGTCGTGCAAAATTTCATTCCAGTCGGATGAGAATTGCGCACTCTAGAGGCTCAAGAAGTCAAGACCCAAAATCGGTTAATATGGCAGCTATATGGCCATTTACAATACCAACCGACCTACACCAATAAGAAATATTTGTGCAAAATTTCAAGCGGCTAGCTTTACTCCTTCGGATGTTAGCGTGCTTTCGACAGACAGACGGACGGATGGACGGACAGGCGGACGGGCAGACGGACGGACATGGTTAGATCGACATTAAATGTCGCGACTATCAAGAATATATATACTTTATGGGTCTCAGACGAATATTTCGAGTAGTTACAAACAGAATGACGAAATTAGTATACCCCCATCCCCCATTAGTGGAGGGTATAAAAAAGGAAATTCACCAAAATAATAATAATTGAATAGTCGTATTCGCAGTTAAATAAGAATCAATGAACGATCAAATTTGAAACGGATGGTCATATCCGTTAATAAATAGGAAATAAAATTAAAAGATGTCATCTAAATATTTTTAAGTTTTGGTTCTAGTGCCAATCAATAAAAAAAGTTGTCACAAAATTCAAGATTCAAGCAATATCAGGTTATAGCACGACTTGGCACAGTTGTTGAAAGTCAGAACAGAACACTACATGCAAAATTTCAGCCAAATCAGACAAAAATTGCGGTTTATAGGGGCTCAAGAAATCTAATCGGGAGATCGATTTCTTTTATACCCACCACCCATCCTATGGTGGTGGGAATAAAAATTAAAAAAAATGTCCGGCTGTGGGATTCGAGCCTGAGTTTGCAAAAAGTAAGTAAAAATGAGATGTTTAACCACAAAACTAAAACCAGTAAGGAAAGGCACAAGACGGTCTGTGCCGACTTTATAATACCCTACACCCACCCTATATATATGTATATATCGCCCTATTTGCACTTCTAGGATCATTGCAAGTGCATTGTTTGAACAATATTGCCAACATTTTTTACAATGCTTTCCTCGGCACCTACCACATTATCTGAGAAGTATGTTCGTCAGATTTTGGGTAGTTTTCAATAATGAAATTTGTCAACCGCAGTTATTACAGATTGAACATATTTGCTCGAAACTTGATACGGACCCATCTGAAAGCATCCGCCGAGGTCGATCAATATTCGTTCACAATTGGATATAACTCCCACATTGTACTAATATGGTAGGTGGTTGTCTTTAATAACAAGACGCAAAGCTAAAAATTTATTAATCTGCCGGATTGTTCTTGACTTGACTTTAATACTACACTTAAAGGCTCAAACTAGACATTTTGTCTGTTACCATACAACTTCTTCAAGAGCACTATATTGTTCAATGGCTCCTCAGTTCATCATCAATAAAAATGCAATAATAACTGATTGTATCCAAATTCATGATTTCAACTACAATATCGTAGTTTCTCATTATATGCCTCACTATAAAAATCATGCTTAAGTATTGATTTGTTGCAATCCCGCATTCTATTCCATTCAAAAATTGCCACAACTTTATTGCCCATTGTGTATAAGTATATTTCACTATGAACTACTGTGAACGACTGTGAACATTCAACACTTCCGACATAATTTTTTTGGACATGAAATGACTCCAATCAGTGGCAAGCAATTGCTGTAGTAACAAATAAGAGCGTGCAAAGTTCGGCCGAGCCGAATCTTATATACCCTTCACCATGGATCGCATTTGTCGAGTTCTATGCGCAGTATCTCTTTTTAGGCAAACAAAAGAAGCAAAATCGGGAGATCTGTTTATATGGGAGCTGTATCAAGCTATTGATCGATTCAATTGCACAAAATTTCTTTCAAATCGGATGAGAATTGCGCCATCTAGAGGCTCAAGAAGTCAAGATCCCAGATCGGTTCATATAGCAGCTATATCAGGTTTTGTACCGATTTGTTCCATACTGAGCACAGTTATTGGGAGTCACAACAAAACACCTCGTGGGAAATTTCAGCCAAATCTGATGAGAATTGCACGCTCTATTGGCTCATGAAGTCAAGATCCAAGATCAGTTTATATGACAGCTTTACCAAGCTATGAACCAATTTGAATCATACTAAACACAGCTGTTGGAAGTGATACCAAAACACCATGTTCGTCATTATGTTTTTAACACCTCGAAATATGCGTCTAACACCCCATAAAGTAAATATATTATTGATCGACATGTCATTTTAAGTCGATTTAGCCATGTCCGCCCCTCTGTCCGTCCGCCTGATAATAAAATCCTTCTAAGTTCGGCTGGGCCGAATCATGGGAACCCACCACCATGGATTCTGCCAAAAATTTATAAATACTAAATTTAGTTGAAGAGCAAAATTTTATTCTACATAACTAAGTTCTATCAAAGCAGCACAAATAAAGGTTTCTAGGAACCGAACAAGGATAATCGAGAGACCGATTTATATGGGAGCTATATCAGGTTATAAACTGATTTAGACCATACTCGGCACAGTTGTTAGAACTCAAAACAGACTCTATCTGCAAAATTTTAGCCAAATCGGACAAAAATTGCGGCTTCCAAATGCCCAAGAAATTAAATCAAATCGGGAGATCGGTTTATGTAGGAGCTATATCCAAATCTGAACCGATATGGCCCATTTGCAATCCACAATGACATACATCAATTTTAAGTATCTACATAAAATTTCAAGTGGCTAGCTTTACGCGTCTGACCGCTATCGAGATTTCAACAGGCAGACGGACGGCATGGTTAGATAGACTCAGAATGTCAAAACGATCCCGAATATACGTACTTTGTGGGGTCACAGATCAATATTTCGAGTTGTTTTAAACGGAATGATTGAATTAGTATGGTGGGTGTAATAAGATGATTGGTATAACAAGTAAAAACGTGTTAAGTTTCGCCGTGCCGAACCGCCACCATGGATATATCAATCATCCTATTTTATTATAACTCCACTACCATATCCATAGTTGAATCTAAATAGGAGCTGGTCTGAATCTTATTCGATTAAGGTCCAGAGAACGTTTACACAAGTCAAAGTTTCTGCCAAATCAAGAAATAAATCAGCTTTTTATGGGATTAAGACCTTGAATTGGAAATTCGGTCTATATGGCAAATATATGTAAATATAATCTGATATGTATAATATTCTGGGCGAATGACTGGAGATTAAATACAATGTCATCTCATTGTTTAAAATGTCAGCGCAATCGGATAATAAAAGCGGCTTTTATGGGCTTAAGACCCTTAATCGGCAGTTCGGTCTATATGGCACCTATATCCAAATATAGTCCGATCTGAATCGTATTTGATTTGAATGTCGGGAGGCTTGAAACAACTCACAGTTTAAAATTTCTGCGAAATCGGATGATAAATACTGCATTTATGGGTTTCAAACCGTAAATTGGGGATCGGACTATATGCCAGCTTTATCTTAATAAAGGCCGATCTGACCCATATTTGAGTCGGATCTCGGGAGGCTTTTAAAAAACTCACTATTTTATATTTCGACGAAACCGATATATGGCCCGATTTGGCCCGTTCAAGAACTAAACCTGCTTGCAGTAAAATGACGTATCTCTGCCAAATTTCAACTTAATACCCCAATTTTTGAAGGCTGTTGCCTGATAACAACAGACGGATAGACAGACACACGGACATAGTTAAATCGCCTTAAAATGTTACGACGATCCGAAATATATACATATACTAGCTTCCCGGTGGCTCGCATCGCTGCCCCTGTTTTTGCTACCCCCTTTCTAGTCAAGGACTTCCAAAAACCTAAGTAGTCACTCGATTTATAAGATTATTAAATTTTGTAATAATTATGTATAAAAGTTTCAGAAATCTGTCCCCTTCTGTAAAAAAGTACCAAATGGTACCAAGAATAAGAATACATCGGAAAATCAATGAGTCGCCCAATATATATTGTTGAGGTATAAATGAATTCCAATTTTGAGCGCTTGAGCTCATTTCGTAAGGAAATTACCATTTTAGTACCTAAATGTACGATTTACTTTTGAGAGCTTAATATCATATTCTAAAGAAAGAACAATTTTGTAT